>NC_133661.1:271617532-271920032 GCF_037893015.1 Macrotis lagotis | reverse complement strand
TAAATGTTCTTTTGGTTGATCCTTATATCATAATTTTTTAAAACATTTTATCTTTGCTATTACAAACCTGCTGGGAAACCATAAAGTACAGGAAACAAGTCTAATCACTTTAATTTTTACTATTCACTTCAAAACAGAGTCTAATATAACAAGGCTAGTATATAAGTTTGAATGAATACATTTGAACAAATAAGTTTGTATTAAATACAAGTTTGAAGTAATATAAAGATTTTCCATTTTTATTGTTAGATACTTGTAGTCATACACCCACTGGACTTGATACCAAATCTTTCTGACCCTATGTCCTAGGGTCTGAGGAAGTTATTTTTTTCTGTATCTACAGTGGACTGCACTACACAGCTCATATTTCAGTTTTACTATCCATCTAGTCATCCATCTGGGCAAACTTACCATCTTCCTTCCATGACTTTCCAATTCCCTCCCCCATACCTCTTTTTTTCCCTGATTTCCCAGAACAAACTTCCTCACTTTCTTGGTCACCTCTCCCTTTTGCATATTGTTTCCCTCTATGGAAATGTAATAGTCTTGAGGGCAGGGGTTTTCTTTCTTTTTTAATATTCATATCACCAATGCTTGTGTTCTAGTGCTTCTCACTTAATAAATGCTTTTTAAAAAATTTCATGTGTTCTTTCAAGTCCACTATAACCATGCCATAAGGAAGTGATTCAAATAGTTATTTAAAAAAATTCCTCTTGATTTGTTGGTAGTATTTCAATATTTGAATCATATATATATATATATATACATACATACATACATACACATCACATACACACATATCCATGCCTATATAAACATATTTAATGAAAACTGGATTTGGAACCCCAAGATGTAGGATCATATAGTGACTCTGCTACCTACTAGAAGCAGGAGTAAATTGTAAAAGTAGAAATAAGAAATAATAATAAATAATAGTTGGCATTTATTTAGGGTCTTGAGGTTTGCAAAGGGATATATATATATATATATATATAATATATTTACATATACATTTATATACATACATTTTTCCCCCCAAGGTAATGAAGTTAAATGACTTGCCCATGTTCGCACAGCTAAGTAAGTTATTACATGTCTGAGGCCACATTTGAACTCAGGTTCTCCTGACTCCACTGCCAGGGCTCCATCTACTGCCCCACCTAGCTACCCCAGGGCTTTACGTTTCTTAACTCTATATGAATTTGGGCAAGAAAAACCCATCTCTCTGGGCTTTAATTTTTTCATTTATAAAAAGGAGATAATAATTGCTTTATTACTTATTTCACAGGGTTGATATGTGAACCAAATGAGATAATAAATGTAAGGCATATTGTAAAACATAAAGCTACAGATAAACGTCAGCTCTTATCAATGTAACATATGGGTTCTGGGCTTATTCTCTCAACCCAAATTGGATTGAGATAGGATTGGTAAATAAAAAACAAATTACTAAAGCATTTTGACAAAGTATGGATAAAGGGAAGTCATCTGTTTTGGGAAGGTTTTATTCTATGAAAAAATGTAGCTTTTCTGATGTCAAGATAAGAAAAGAAAAAAAAAACATAGGTTAAATCTTCAACTTCATTACAAATTTACTACATGACTTGGGCCCATTCATAATAACTATTCCTTTAGTTTCAATCAGGATTTGAACAGAATATACATTTTTGGTTGAGGGTATAGGGTATAGAAATAAATGCATGCTTAGCTTTCAATGATAAAATCTGATTGACTAGGGTAGATTACAATTTCTGGAAGTTGAGTTTTTAAAATATGATTTAAATTTCAAAAATGGAGATCATGTATCAATCTAGAATACTTACTTTATAGAGATGTCTCAAAATGGATTATGATGGGGAAAGAGAAGGAAAAAACTTTAAGATGTTAGAAATATAGGTATTAAGTTATATCTCATTTTAGGTTCATATTCCCATTTTTCACATGGGAAAACTTAGGCTCACCAGATTATTTGATATAGTATGTATGGATGTGTATACATATATTCTTACACATGTATATGTATACACAATTTGTATTCATATATGGACAATTTGCAACATATATAGCTATATACATACCTATATAATATATGTACTACAGTATATTGTATATATATATATAGCACATACATATATACTATGTATATAGTATATAGTACACATATATACTATATAGTATATAGTACATAAATAAAGTAATATAATACATAGTATATATAATTTCATGACTACCTTTTCTATCACTGGTTTTACTTTCAATACACTGCCCCCAAAATACTTCCTCTGTCTCACTCTTACTTCCAGGTTCTCCTCCTACTATTATTACTCAGTAATCTGTCTGACTTTTAGCTTCATTTAATCCATATCTACTACCCACCCAATCAAAATTCTTACAACTACTGTTCAAGGAAATCCAGTACACTTCCCTTCTTTCCTCAAAGAATTCAGAACTGTGTTCCCTTTGGGAATACATATACTAAAATTGGAACAAGAAGGAGATTAGCATATCCCTATGAAAAGATGACATAAAAACTCATGAAACACTTCATATTTTTAGTCTTTACAGCAAATTTCTCTAAAAAGTTTCATTTTTAAGATTTATCAGGAATTGATTCAGGTTTATAAGAATAAGAGCCATTCCCCAAATGATAAATGGATAAATGAATGGACAGTTTTCAAGAGGAAGAATAACCATATGAAAAATCATTCTAAATCACTAATAACTAGACAAATGCAAATTAAAACACTTCTGAAGAACTACCTCTAAGCATCATATTGACAAAGTTGACCAAAAAGAAAAAGGAAAATGGAAACTACTGGAAGGGCTATGGGAAAACATGAATATATTTCTGGTGGAGCTGTGAACTTGTTCAGTCCCTCTGGAAAGTAATTTGAAACTATTCCTCCAAAGACATTAAATTGTGCATACCATTTTCAATCCAATGATACTATTATTAGAATTATACCTTAAAGAGATTTTTAAAAAAAGAAAAGAATCTATATAATAAAAATATTTATAGCAGCTATTTTTGTGGTTTCAAAGATTTAAAACTGAGGGGGAACACATCAATTGAGGAATAACTGAAGAAGTTATGATATTTGTAGCAAAATACTATTGTGCCATAAGAAATTATGAAGGGGATGGTTTGGAAAAAAAAAAAACCTTGGGAAAGACTTATAAATTGATGCAAAATGAAGTGAACAGAACCTGAAGAACAATAATGTAAAGACAAATAATTTGAAAGACTTGGGAACTCTGATTAACCCAATGGAACCAACCATAGTTCCAGAGGATTCATGATAAAAATGTTTTCTAACTTCAGATAGAGAAAAGATTGCAAATTGAAGCATATTTTTTCGGAACATGGTTAGTCTATATTGACTAAACATATTTGAAATTGCCCCCCCCACCTTGTGCTTTCAATGCATGAGAAGAAGAGTCCTTTTCCTTTTTTCTTTTAAATTTCTTTGGGATACAGACCTAGTAGTAGATTGCTGGTCAAAGAATATGACCAATTACAGAGCTCTTTGGGCATAGTTCCAAATTGCTCTCAAAAGATCTCAAGAAGAGATGGGAGGTAGAGAATCCAAAACTGAAAATTAAATTGCAAAAAAAAAAAAAAAAAATCAGTGCCTGGTTCACAATCTTTCTCTCCTCTCCAATTCCTGTTCTCATTCCAAGGTACAACATATTTTGATATGCTCTCAGACTAACTTCCCAATTCATCAACTTATTCATTTCCCATGAACTATTCCTCCACCGCACTTCAACTACACAAAGATAGTCATACCCTTGATCTTGGGGTTCATGAGTTCATGGTTCATTATTCATGAACTCTGAATTTCCCTCTGATCAAATCTGTCTTTTTAAAATGTTGAATATTTTATTTTTTCTAATTATATATAAAAACATTTTTAACATTCATTTTTTTAAAGGTTGATTTCCAAATTCCCTCCCTCCCTCCCACCTCTCCCCCTTGAGGAAGTCAATAATTTGATATAGGTTATTCATTTACTGTCATGCAAACCACATTTCCATATTAATCATTTTGTGAAAGAAAACACAGACAAAAAAGCCCCCAAGGAAAAAAAAAAAAGAAAATTTTTTAAAAAAGCATATTTCACTCTGCAGTCAGTCCTTCAGAATTGTCTTGGATTTTGTATTGCTAAAAATAATTAAGTCATTCACATTTGATCATTGCACAATATTGCTCTTAATTTGTATACTGTCTTTCTGATTCTGTTCTTTTCACTTTGTATCAGTTCATGTAAGTCTTTCTGGGCTTTTCTGAAAGTTAGCAAAATAGTGTTTCATTACAATCATATGTCATAAATTGTTCAATCATTTTCTAATTGTTTGGGATCCCCTCAACTTCCAATTCTTTTTTATATAAATATTTTTGTAAATATAGGTCCTTTTCCTTTTTTCTTTTTTTTTTTTAGTTTTTTTTTTTTTTGGTAAGGCAATTGGGGTTAAGTGGCTTGCCCAAGGCCACACAGCTAAGTTATTATTAAGTATCTGAGACCAGATTTGAACCCAGGTACTCCTGATTCCAAGGCCAGTGCTTTGTCCATTATGCCACCTAGCCACCCCCTTTTCCTTTTTTCTTTTATATTTCTTGGGAATACAAACCTAATAGTAGATTGCTAGTCAAAGAATATGCATAGTTTTACAGAGAGTCCTTTGGGCATAGTTCCAAATTGCTTTCAAAAAATTGTTGGATCAGTTCACAACTACACCGATAGTTCCTCAGTGTTCCAAATTTTCCACATCCCCTCCAACCTTTGTTATGTTCCTTTTCTGTCATATAAGTCAATCTGATGGGTATGAGTTGGTACTTCAGAGTTGTTTTAACTTGCATTTCTCTAATCAATAGTGAGAGTATGTTTTCATATGATTATAGATAGCTTTGATTTCTTTTTTTTTTAAGTTTTTTTTCAAGGCAATGGGGTTAAGGGGCTTGCCCAAGGCCACACAGCTAGGTAATTATTATGTGTCTGAGGTCGGATTTGAACCCAGGTATTCCTAACTCCAAGGCTGGTGCTCTATCCACTGCACCACCTAGCCTCCCCCTAGCTTTGATTTCTTGATCTGAAAACTTCTAGTTCATATCTTTTGACCATTTATCAACTGTGGAATGACCTGTTCAATTCAGTTGTGTACAATTCTTCAAGATCCCATATGGGATTTTCTTGGCAAAGATTCTTGAGTGGTTTGCCATTTCCTTCTCCAGTGAATTAAGGCAGGGTTTAAGTGACTTATTTAGGATTCTTTAATGTCTGAGACTGGATTTAAACTCAAGTCATCCTGACTCCATGTTTAGTACTCTATCTACCAAATCACCTAGGTGCCTTAAATGACTTGTATCCTTATAAATTTGACTCAATTTTCTATATATTTGAGAAATGAAGCCTTTATTGAGAAACTTGCTGTAATTTTTTTTTAGTTGTGATTACTGTTTTCCACCATCCTATTTTCCCCCTCCTCGTTATCCTTCTCTTTCTCTCTCCTTTCACCTGTCCCTTCTCAAAAGTGTTTTCTTTCTGGTCACTACTTCCCTCAATGCATCTTCCTTCTCTTATCCCCTTCCCCCTTCTCTTATCCCCTCCCCCCTTCTCTTATCCCCTTCCCTCCTACTTCTCTTTATCTTTAGATAGATTTCTATACCCAACTGAGTATGTTTGCTAATCCCTTTCTGAGTCAATTCTGAGGATAGTAAGATTCAAGTAAGGTTTGGCCACTCTTCTCACCTCCCCTTCATGGCAAAGCTTGTATTTCTTTTATATGTGAAATAATTTATTCCATTCTACTTCTCCCTTCTTCCTTAGCTCAGTGCATCCTTCTTGCTCTTTAATTTTATTTTTGTTAAGGTTTCATCTCATCATAGTCACCCCACAATTTATTTTTTTCAGATATTATCCCATTATAGTCAACTCACACCCATACTCTGCCTAGGCAGGCTCCTTCTAATTACCCTAACACTAAAAAGGTTCTTAGAAATTATAAGTATCATCTTCCCATGTAGGAATGTAAACAGTTTAACCTTACTGAATCTCTTATTTCTCTTTCCAGCTTATCATTTTATGTTTCTTTTTAGCTCTGGTCTTTTCATCAGGAATGCCTGAAAGTCCTCAATTTCATTATATATCTTTTTTTTTCTCCTCCCGGAAGGATTATACTCAGTTTTTCTGAGTAAGCTGATTCTTGGTAATCCTAGCTCTTTTGTCTTCTGGAAAATCATATTCTAACCCCTCCAATCCTTTAATGCTGAAGCTGCTAAATCTTATGTTCTCTTGACTGAGGTTCCATCATATCTGAATTGTTTTTTTCTGGTTGCTTCTAGTATTTTCTCCTTATCCTGAGATTTCTGAAATTTGGCTATAAAATCTGGGAGTTTTCATTTGCAGAGCTCTTTCAAGAAGTGATTAGTAGATTCTTTTAATTTCTATTTTATCTTCTGATTCTAGGATATCAGGGCAGTTTTTTTTTTTGATAATTTCTTGAAAAATGATATCTAGGCTTTTTTAAAATTTATTTTTATTAAAGATATTATTTGAGTTTTACAATTTTCCCCAAATCTTGCTTCCCTCCCCCTACCCCCACACAGAAAGCACTCTGTCAGTCTTTACTTTCTTTCCATGTTGTGCCCTGATCCAAATTGGGTGTGATGAGAGATAAATCATATCCTTAAAAAGAAGAGAAGTCTAAGAGGTAACAAGATCAGACAATAAGGTATCTGTTTTGTTCTAAATTAAAGGGAATAGTCCTTGCACTTTGTTCAAACTCCACAGCTCCTTATCTGGATACAGATGGTACTCTCCCTTGCACACAGCCCAAAATTTTTCCCAATTGTTGCACTGATGGAATGAGCAAGTCCTTCAAGGTTGAACATCACTCCCATGTTGTTGTTAGGGTGTACAGTGTTTTTCTGGTTCTGCTCATCTCACTCAGCATCAGTTCATGGAAATCCCTCCAGGTTTCCCTGAAATCCTGTCCCTCCTGGTTTCTAATAGAACAACAGTGTTCCATGACATACATATACCACAGTTTGCTAAGCCATTCCCCAATTGAAGGACATTTACTGGATTTCCAATTCTTTGCCACCACAAACAGGGCTGCTATAAATATTTTTTGTACAAGTAATGTTTTTACCCTTTTTCCTCATCTCTTCAGGGTATAGACCCAGTAGTGGTATTGCTGGGTCAAAAGGGTATGCATGTTTTTGTTGCCCTTTGGGCATAGTTCCAAATAGCTCTCCAGAAGAGTTGGATGAGTTCACAGCTCCACCAACAGTGTAATAGTGTCCCAGATTTCCCACATCCCTTCCAACAATGATCATTATCCTTCCTGGTCATAGTGGCCAATCTGAGAGGTGTGAGGTGGTACCTCAGAGAAGCTTTAATTTGCATTTCTCTAATAATTAATGATTTAGAGCATTTTTTCATATGGCTATGGATTGTTTTGATCTCCTCATCTGTAAATTGCCTTTGCATATCGTTTGACCATTTGTCAATTGTGGAATTGCTTTTTGTTTTAAAAATATGACTCAGTTCTCTGTATATTTTAGAAATGAGTCCTTTGTCAGAATCATTAGTTGTAAAGATTGTTTCCCAGTTTTTTCTTTTGATCTTGGTTACATTGGTTTAATCTGTGCAAAAGCTTTTTAATTTAATGTAATCAAAATCATCTAATTGGTTTTTGGTGATGTTCCCCAACTCTTCCTCAGTCATAAACCATTCCCCTTTCCATAGATCTGACAGGTAGACTAGTCCTTGATCTTCTAATTTGCTTATAGTATTGTTTTTTATGTCTATGTCCTGTAATGATTTGGATCTTATCTTGGTAAAGGGTGTGAGGTGTTGGTCTAATCTAAGTTTCTTCCATACAAACTTCCAATTATCCCAGCAATTTTTATCAAAGAGGGAGTTTTTATCCCAATGGCCAGACTCTTTGGGTTTATCAAACAGCAGATTTCTATAATCATCTCCTGCTTTTACACCTAGTCTATTCCACTGGTCTACCACTCTATTTCTTAGCCAATACCAAACAGTTTTGATGACTGATGCTTTCTAATATAATATTAGATCGGGTAGGGCTAAGCCACCTTCTTTTGCACTTTTTTTCATTAAGCTCCTGGAAATTCATGACTTTTTATTTCTCCATATGAATTTACTTATAATTTTTTCTAACTCATTAAAGTAATTTTTTGGAATTTTGATTGGTAGGGCACTAAACAGATAGTTTAGTTTTGGTAGAATTGTCGTTTTTATTATGTTAGCTCTACCTATCCATGAGCAGTTGATATTTGCCCAGTTATTTAAATCTGATTTAATTTGTGTGAGAAGTGTTTTATAATTGTTTTCAAAAAGATTCTGTGTCTGTCTTGACAAATAGACTCCCAAATATTTTATATTGTCTCAGGTTACTTTGAATGGGATTTCTTTTTCTAGCTCTTCCTGCTGTTTCTTGCTAGACATATATGGAAAAGTTGAGGATTTATGAGGGTTTATTTTACAACCTGCAACTTTGATAAAATTGCTAGTTGTTTCCAGCAGTTTTTTAGATGATTTCTTGGGATTCTCTAGGTAGACCATCATGTCATCTGCAAAGAGTGAGAGTTTTGACTCTTCCTTCCCAATTCTAATTCCTTCAATTTCTTTTTCTTCTCTAATTACTGATGCTAACATTTCTAATGCAATAGTAGTGGTGATAATTGGCACCCTTGTTTCACCCCTGATGCTATTGGGAATGCCTCTAGCCTCTCCCCATTGAATATAATGCTTGTTGATGGTTTCAGATAGATACTGCTAATTATTCTAAGGAACAGTCCATTTATTCCTATACTCTCTAGTGTTTTTAATAGGAATGGATGCTGTATTTTGTCAAAAGCTTTTTCAGTGTCTATTGATGTGATCATATGATTTCTGAAAGGTTTGTTGTTGATATAATTGAGTATACTAACAGTTTTCCTAATATTGAACCAACCCTGCATTCCTGGAATAAATCCTACTTGATCATAATGTATTATCCTAGTGATGGCTTGTTGTAATTGTTTTGCTAAGATTTTATTTAGGAATTTTGCATCTATATTCATCAGGGAAATGGGTCTATAATTTTCTTTCTTTGTTTTAACTCTTCCTGGTTTAGGTAACAGTACCATATTGGTTTCATAGAAAGAGTTAGGCAGAGTTCCATTTTTCCTTATTTTTCCAAAGAGTTTATATAGTATTGGAAACAATTGTTCCTTAAATGTTTGGTAGAATTCACTTGTGAATCCATCAGGCCCTGGAGATTTTTTTTTAGGGAGTTCAGTAATGGCTTGTTGAATTTCTTTTTCTGAGATAGGGTTGTTTAGGTATTTAATCTCTTCTTCATTTAACCTGGGCAACTTATATTTTTGTAAATATTCATACATTTCACTTAGATTATCAAATTTATTGGCATAGAGTTGGGTAAAATAATTTTGAATTATTACTTTAATTTCCTCCTCATTGGTGGTGAGTTCACCATTTTCATTTATGATACTAGCAATTTGGTTTTCTTTTTTTTTAATCAAGTTGACTGTAGGTTTATAAATTTTATTACTTTTTTCATAATACCAACTTTTGGTTTTATTTATTAACTGAATAGTTTTTTTTGCTTTCAATTTTATTAATTTCTCCTTTAATTTTTAGAATTTCTAATTTGGTATTTAATTGGGGATTTTTGATTTGTTCTTTCTCTAATTTTTTTTTAGTTTCATGTTTAGTTCATTGATTTTCTCTTTCTCCAATTTATTCATATAAGCATTTAGAGCTATAATATATCCCCTGAGAGTTGCATTGAATGAATCCCACAGGTTTTGGTATGTTGTTTCATTATTATCATTATCTATGATAAAATGGTTAATTCTTTCTTTAATTTGTTTTTTGGTCCACTCATTTTTTAAAATGAGATTATTCAGTTTCCAATTTGTTCTGGGTCTATATTTCCTTGGCCCAGTATTGCATATGACTTTTATTGCATTGTGATCTGAGAAAGATGTATTCACTATTTCTGCCTTTCTGCAGTTGATCATTAGGTTTTTATGTCCTAGTACATGGTCAATTTTTGTATAAGTTCCATGTACTGCAGAGAAAAAGGTATATTCCTTTCTATCCCCATTCAGTTTCCTCCATAAGTCTACCGTATCTAATTTTTCTAACAATCTATTTACCTTCCTAATTTCTTTCTTGTTTGTTTTATGATTCGATTTATCTATATCTGAGAGTGGGAGGTTGAGGTCTCCCACTAGTAGAGTTTTGCTGTCTATGTCTTCCTGTAGTTCTTTCAGCTTCTCCTCTAAGAATTTGGGTTCTGTACCACTTGGTGCATATATATTCAATATTGAAATGACTTTATTGTCTATGGCACATTTTAGGAGGATAAAGTTTCCTTCCTTATCTCTTTTAACGCTATCTATTTTTTGCTGCTGCTTTGTCTGAGATAAGGATTGCTACCCCTGCTTTTTTTTACTTCAGCTGAAGCAAAATATATTTTGCTCCAACCTTTTACCTTTACTCTATATGTATCTCTCTGCTTCAAATGAGTTTCTTGTAAGCAGCATGTTGTAGGATTCTGGTTTTTAATCCACTCTGCTATTTGCTTATGTTTTAAGGGAGAGTTCATCCCATTCACATTCAAAGTTATAATTACTAATTCTTCATTGCCCTCTGTGCTATCTTCCCCCTGTTTGTATTTTCCCCCTTCCCCCCCTTTTATCCATATTCCCCAGTCTTTTGTTTCTGAAAACCACCCCCTTCAACTTGTTTGCCTTGCTATATCACACCCTCCCCTTTCTTTCCCCTTTCCCCTTCCCTTCCTTTTGTTATTTCCCCTTATTTCCTCCACTTCCCTTCCCTTTCTCCATCCCCCCTCCCCTTTTCTCCTTTTAATACTTGAAAGGTTAGATGTTTTATAAGTTAACTGAGTATGTGTAGGTTGATTTTTAAGCCAAGTCTGATGAGAAGAAGTTTCAGGTGTTTTTCCTCTGCTCCCTTCTTCCCCACTATTATCATAGGTTTTTTGTACCTATTAGTGTAATGAGATTTACCCCATTCAATCCCCTCCCTCCTCCCGTCTCTTTCCTGTCCCCCTTTTTAGGGAGGTAGTGTTTTTTTTAGATCATTCTAAGTCATAGAAAATTCTGAGTGTCTGTCCCTTCTAGTTCTGTAAATTCTATTGAATAGAGTCAAAATTCCTGAGAGTTATTAGAGTTTTTCTCCCAAGTGGGGTTAAAGCCAGTTATATCCCATTAGATAGTAATCTCATGGATAGGTCATGAATGTCCATCATTTCTGGCTAGGTGTATTCTCTCTGTTAGAGTTCATTTCTCAAGGTTTATTAGAATCCCCCCCCCCCACATGCTGGGATATATCCAGTTTCAACCTACTGGGTTGCATTTTTTTTCCTTTTACCACCCCCCCCTTTTTTTTTTTTTACCTTTTCATGTGTCTCTTGAACCTCCTATTTGATGTCCAAATTTTCTGTTTAGCTCTGGTCTTTTCATCAGAAATTTTTGGAATTCTTCCATTTCATTAAATGTCCATCTTTTTCCCTGGAAGAGAAGGTTCAGCTTTGCAGGAAAGTAGATTCTTGGCTGCATTCCAAGCTCCCATGCTCTTCAAAATATCTCGTTCCAGACCCTTCGATCCCTTAAAGTTGATGCAGCCAGATCCTGGGTGATCCTTACTGTGCCTCCTTGATATTTAAATTGTTTCTTTCTGGCTGTTTACAGGATTTTCTCTTTCATTTGATAGTTCTGGAGTTTGGCCACAACATTCCTTGGTGTTTTCATTTTAGTATCTTTTTCTGGTGGGGATCAATGTACTCTTTCAATAACTACTTTTCCCTCTGATTCCATGATATCAGGGCAGTTTTCCATCACTAGATCCTGTAATATTAAGTCCAGGCTTTTTTTTCTCTTCAGTGTTTTCAGGAAGTCCTATAATTTTCAGGTTGCCCCTCTCAATCTATTCTCAAGGTCAGTGGTTTTGTTGATGAGGTATTTTACATTTGCTTTTATTTTTTCTATTTTTTTATTTTTTTTAACTGACTCTTGCTGTCTCATGGAGTCATTAGTTTCTGTAGACTCCATTCTTTTTTTGGGGGAGGAGTTTTCTTCATTAACCTTTCACAACTCCTTTTCCAATTGGTCAATTCTACTTTTAAAAGAGCTTTCCATTTGACCAATTGAGGTTTTTGAAAGTATTCATTTCTTTTTGCATTTGCTCATTTGAGGATCTGATTCTCATTTTGTATTGGTCTAATTGATGATCTGAGAGATTTATTCTCATTTTGTAATTGTCCAATTGATGATCTGAGATTTAGTCTCCTTTTGTGTTTGTCCAATTGTACTTTCTAAGGTTTTGTTTTCTTGTTGCAAGGTATTAATTGTCTCTCCCAAATTTTTAAGCTCTTTCTTTATTTTTTCAAGGAAGTTTTTCTGTGCTGGAGACCAGATTGTTTTGTCCTCAGAGATTCCAGGTCTCTCTGAGTTGGGGTCTTTCCCTTCCAGGAATTTTTCTATAGATCCATCCTTCCACTGACCCTTCTTCATTATGCTAAGACCTTGAGTTGTGGGGGGGGGGCTGGTTCACAGGGGCTTGGGATCGCTAAAGGCTTTACTGAGTGCAGTTTCTCTGGCTGGCCAGTAGGAGGTGCTGGTTGCCCTCTCTGGAGTGTCTGTGACCTTGGTTGAGAGGCCTTCCCCCTTTTGCCTGAAGGGAGGAGTTGGAGCTATTGAATTCTTTTGCCTTCAATTAATGGTGG
The DNA here is from genome assembly GCF_037893015.1 of Macrotis lagotis. Lineage (NCBI taxonomy): Eukaryota > Metazoa > Chordata > Mammalia > Peramelemorphia > Peramelidae > Macrotis > Macrotis lagotis. The sequence goes on along the minus strand of NC_133661.1, from coordinate 271,907,243 downwards.
GCTTTATCCTGGCCTGAGGTCATTCCTCAGCTGGGCTGGTTCTTCTGCTCACCCACCTGGGCCTGAGGCAGAAGTAGTTTGCGTTTGTTTGGGAAGAGGTCTCTGTGCAATGGAGGCATGGACTCAGAGTTTCTCAGACCCGAGCAGCCTAGGGATGGTGTCCGCAGCTCTCCTGCACCAGAACTCTACCCCCAGCCTGGTCCCCAAGTTCCAGGGGGACAGCACCAATACCAACGCCTCTGCTTCCCCGTGGACCCAAGCCCCTTTTGTCCAGCCCCACCCCTGATCCAGCAGGTTCGGCTGTCCAGCCCTCAGACTCCAGGTTCCAATTCAGCTGTTAATCTGGCTGCTCCAGGGCTGATCCTCCCTCTGAGCCCAGACTCACCTGCTTGAGGCCAAAGCTGCTGCAGAAGACAAATCCTGAGGTAGATGTTCTTTCTCCTGGCTTTTCTTTCTGGGTTTTGTGGGTCAGATTTCTTTTAAGAGGTTTGTTTCATGTGACAGATGGGGAAGAGATCAGGAGACTTTAGAACTGTCCCTGTCTTCTCTCTGACATCTTGGCTGGAAGTCTATGTAGGCTTTTTTTTCTTATCATGGCTTTCAGGTATTCTAATAATTCTTAAATTATCTCTTCTTGAACTATTTTTCAAGTCAGTTGTTTTTCCAATGATAAATTTCATGTTTTCTTCTAATTATTTTCATTTTTCTGATTTTGTTTTATTGTTTCTGGATGTCTCATAGAGTCACTGGCTTCCACTTACCCAATTCTAATTTTTAAAGAATGATTTTCATGAGTGAGCTCTTGTATTTTCTTTTCAATTTGGCCAATTCTACCTTCTCTTGAGTAGATTTTGGTGCTTCTTTTACCATTTGACTTATTCTGTTTTTTAGGTGGTATTTTCTTCAATATTTTTTGAATATATCCTTTATCAAGTTGTTGACTTTTTTTTTAAGGAATTTTCTTGTATCATTCTAATTTTTCCTTAACATCTCCTATTTGAATTTTAAAATCCATTTTGAGCTCTTTAGGAATTCTTTGGGGCTAAGAACAATTCATATTTTTTTTGAGTCTTTGGATGTAACTGTTTGAATTTGTTGTCTTCTTTTGAGCTTGTTTGGATCTTCCCCTCACCTTAATATGGTCAGGTTCTTTTTTTGGTATTTGCTCATTTTCCAGTCTCTTTTCTTGATTTTTAAATGTATGTTAAAGTTGAGCTGTGCTGCTGGGGTGGAGGGATCACTGTCCTAAGCATCTAGTTTTTCATGCTGTTGTTTTCAGAACTAGTTCTGGGAGTGTGTAAGTTTTCAGTTCTTTCAAGGCATATGATCTCTTTGACTTGGGAGTTTTGGAATTTGGTTATAATATTCCTGAAAGTTTTTCTTTTGAGATCTCTTTCAGGAGGTGACCAGTGAATTCTTTCAATTTCTCTTTTACCCTCTGCTTCTAGCATCTCAGGGCAATTTTCTGTATTATTTCTTGAAAAATGAAGTCTAGGTTCTTTTCCTGGTCATGACTTTCAGGTAGCCCAATAATTTTTTTTATAGGTTTTTGCAAGGCAAATGGAGTTAAGTGGTTTGCCCAAGTTCACATACCTATGTAATTATTAACTGTCTGAGGCTGTATTTGAATTCAGGTCCTTCTGACTCCAGGGCTGGTGCTCTATTCACTGTGCCACCAAGCCACCCCATAGCCCAATAATTTTAAAATTATTTCTTCTAATTTTGTTTTCAAGGTTGTTTGTTTTTCTAGTGAAATATTTCACATTTTCTTCTAATTTTTGGCTTTTTTGGGGAAGAGTTTTATTTCTTCCTGATTTCTTGCAAAGTCATCAGCTTGCTTTTAGTTCCATTCTGCATTTGAAAGAGTATTTTCTTCAGAGAGCTTTTTTATCTCCTTTGTGAGCTGGCCAATTCTGCTTTTTAAGCCATTCTTCTCCTCATTTGCCTTTTGTTTTGCTTTATCCATTAGACCTAAACTGGTTTTTAACATATTATTTTCTTCAGTATTTTTTGTATTTCTTTCACAAAGCTGCTGATTTGGTTTTCATGATTTTTCTGCATTGCTTTCATTTCTCCTCCCAATTTTTCCTCCATTTCCCTTAATTGCTTTTCAAAGTCTTTTTTGAGCTCATCCATAGTCTGAGCCTATTTTCTATTTCTCTTGGAGGTTTTGGATATGGAAGTTTTGATTTTGTCATCATCTTAGTATGTGTTTTGATCTTCCATGGAACCAAAGTAATTTTTTTTTAGGTTTTTGCAAGGCAAACAGGGTTAAGTGGCTTGCCCAAGGCCACACAGCTAGGTAATTATTAAGTGTCTGAGACTGGATTTGAACCCAGGTACTCCTGACTCCAAGGCCGGTGCTTTATCCACTATGCCACCTAGCTGCCCCTCAAAGTAATTTTCTATGGTCAATCTTCTTTTTCTGTTGTTTACTCATTTCCTCAACCCAAGACTAATTTACAATACTTCCAAGATTTGGGTTTTTTTTGGGGGGACACCCACTGGGACCTTTATTCCTCCAAGGACTTATGTTCTCTTGCCTGTGCTTTGACATGTAGATGACCACAGCACTTCCCTCTGCCCTGGAGCTGTGAGGAGGATCCCTGCTATCTTAGTATGAAAGACCAAACTGAAATCTGGATCTGAGTGTGGGTAAACAGCAGAGTCCTGCCCCACGAAGAGCAGAGAGATTTCTGCAGTCTCCTCTAACCCCCTTACTGTCTGTTTGCTGTGTTCTGATAGGCACAGACTGGTTTCCCCCAATTCACACTGAAGATTCTGCAACTTGGTGCTCCTCACGCCACACTCATTCTGGTATATCAGAGTTCTCTCACTACCCCTTCAAGTTGTTCCTGGTGATCCCTGGGCTGGACTGGGCTCGCTGTGGTATGGCTGGAACTTTTATCCAATACCTGGTCCTGGTGAAACACACCTTTCCTGTGGAACTTCTAAGTTATCTTGGACTGGGAAAATGTATCACTTAGTCTTTCTGTGGGTTCTGCCCCTCTAAATTTTGATTAGAGTCATAATTTGACACTTTTGGAGTTTTGGGGGGAGTTTCCCGGAAATGGTGCCTTCAAGGTGCCATCTTGGCTTCGCCCCCAATCCAAGGCATGTGAACTAAGGAGAGGTATGGTCACTTGTTTCCTGATAAGTGCTCTGGTCTGTCATCAACCACAAGCATTTTTTTCCATTTTGAAAGTGTGAACAGAGACCCTGCTCCCTTGCAGTGTCATCCTTTCATTATCCTCATCCTAGGATTTTGACCCAACTTAGCATGGGTAATACAATTCTTACCCCCAGGGACAACAAAAATCCTCCATCAATTCCTTCTGACCCCCTCACTGTCTGAGGGTGGAGAGTTCCTGAAGTTGCTGCTGCTGCTGAACTGCTTTCAAGGCCTGCTATTAGCACCTTTGTGTGCATGGTCTTGTCTGGGCCCCAAGTTTGACCACCACCTTGATGATCTCCCAGGTTGTTCTGACCTGGAAAAATTATCTTACCTCATCATTTTACTGGTTCTGCTACTCTAGAATTTGATTTGAGGCATTATTTTAAGGTTGTTTAGAGGGGAATTTGGGAGAGCTCAGGTGAGTTCCTGCCTTTCCTTTACCAGTTTGGCTTCATCCCTCACAATCTGTTGTTATCCTTCCAATCATTCTGATTCCAAACCCTATTCTTAGTCTATATTAAGACCTCCAATCCCTCAATTCCTCATTTCTCTCCCAGGCTATTGCTTCTTCATTAGATACACACCCTTCTTTTCTTTTTTTTCTTTTCTTTAATTTTTAAAAAAACTAAAAAAAATGTTAATTTAAGGCAATGCGGTTAAGTGATTTGCCCAAGGTCACACAGCTAGGTAATTATTAAATGTCTGAGGCCGGATTTGAACTCAGGTCCTCCTGACTCCAGGGCCGGTGCTCTATCCATTGTGCTACCTAGTTGCCCTATTCTTCTATTCTTGACCCTTTGGTGGACTAATTCAACATCACACTCTTCTTTTCTCTTGAGTCCTTTCTCCCTCCTCATTATATTATCAATTATGGCCCGCCAAGCTTCAGCCTTGGATCTCTTCTACCACCTACTGCTGCTCCTATTAACATGCTGTTGAATATAGGGGAGGAAAAACATTAAGAAACTGCTCATGAGGTCCACTTCAAATTTGTTACATAATCTCAACTGGTCCCCACTGTGGCAAGGCAGTCTTTTTAAATCTTCTTGATTAGCTCACTATCTCTCTCATTATAGAACTTCTTCCAAACCTTTTCATTCTTCAGGCTTCCCATTGCTCCCCACCCTCCACTCTCTCAGTTGAGAAAAAATGAAACTATTTGCTGAGATCTCCTTTTTTTCCCAATGTCTTCTGCCACTGTCTTCTCATTCAATCCCATCTTGCAAGAAGAAACAACCCTTTTTGCTTGCCAAAGTTAACTTCTCTATATGCATAAGTGATATCATTCTATCTCATCTTCTCTAGCATATTGCCCCCTCCCTATTTATCTTTAATCTCTCTCTGTCTTCTGTGCTTCCCTACTTCCTACAAATATGTCTATAACTTCCCTCAAAAAGCTCTCACTTGGGGCAGCTAGGTGGCACAATGGATAGAGCACCGGCCCTGGAGTCAGGAGGACCTGAGTTCAAATCCGGTCTCAGACACTTAATTACCTAGCTGTGTGGTCTTAGGCAAACCACTTAACCCCACTGCTTTCCAAAAAACCCCCCAAAAAAACCTCTCACTTGATCCATCCATCCTCACTATTATCCCATCTTCCTCTTGCCTTTTGGGACAAAGTTGAGAAGGTCATTTACAATAAATGCCTCTTTTTCCTCACCTCTCACTCCCTTCTTAATTCTCCATTATATGTCTTATGATTTCAACATTCAACTGAAACTGCTCTCTTTAAATTTACAAATGATTTCTTAATTGCTAAATCTAATGATATTTTCTTAGTCTTCATTACTCTTGACCTCACTGATACTGTCTAACCCTCCTCTCTTTGATACTCTTTTCTAAATTTTCAGTGCACAACCCTCTCTTGGTTCTTTTGACTGTTCCTTCTTAGTGTCCATTTCTTTTTTTCCCTCTCTTTTTTGGGGCTTCTTTTGGTTTTTGCAAGGTAATGAGGTTAAGTAACTTGCCCAAGGTCACACAGCTAGATAATTATTAAGTGTCTGGGGCCTTAGTTTACATTTCTACATTATCATCCAGGTCATACCCTATAGATGTCCCACAGGGTTCTGTCATAGACTATTTCTCTCCATATAGTATTTTACTTGGTCATCTCATTAACTCCCATGGATTCAAAATGGTCATTTCTACACTGATGGTTCTCAAATCTACTTAACCAGCTCTAACCTCTCTGCTGACCTTCAGGCTCCCATCTTCAACTGCCTATTTAGATACCTTAAATTGGATGTCCTATAGACATCTTAAACTCAAAACATCCAATGCTGAACTCATAATCAAGTTTTCTTATTGTATTGAAGGTATCTTTTTAGTCTCTCTCAACCTGGTAACCTAGGTATCATGCTGGACTCCTTGTTATTTCTCAGTATTGATTCCCATCCCTCCCTTTTCCCAGTCCCTTTCCACCCTCCTTGCAATCAAATCTGTCATCATGGCTTGTTGATTATATCTTGGAGTAATATCTCCTAACATCTCCTCTTTCTCTCCTTGGACATTGCAACCACTTTGGTGCAGGCCCTCATCACTGTATGTTTAGATTATTGCATTAGTTTGCTGGAGGGTCTGCTTTTTTAAAAACTCTCCCCACTCTTCCATTCTTTTCTCAGATATTAAGTGATCTTCCTTCATTCTAAAAGAAGACCCTGACATCAGGGAGGTGTTGCCATGACATGCACTTGAAATGGATTTGAGTGGTGCTGAGTCAAGTCACCAGCCTCATTTTCTCCTTCAGAGTCATCTGGGTCCAGCGACCAGACTGGAAATGGCCCTGGATGAGGGGCAAAGTTAAGTGACTTGCCCAGGGTCACACAGCTAGTTGGTGTCAATTGTTTGAGGCCACATTTGAACTCTGGTCCTCCTGACTCCAAAGTCAGTCTTCTATCCACTGTGCCAACTTAGTTGCCCAAGTGATCTTCCTAAAGAGCTCAGAGCATGTCAACCCTGTGCTGCCCCCCAGCCCCAACATTCAATACACTCCCTATCAAATATGCCATGCCTTGTGTATGTGTGGGTATGTGTGTATATACAATATATGTTCTATAAATGCATATTTCCTTCCTCCCATGCCACTTCCCTTTAGGAGAACATTATAGTTTCTCCTCTCTGTTGCAATTTCATAAATTTGCAAGCTTCTGTTTGGATTGCGAACTCCTTGTACTTGAAGTTCCATATTGCACGCTCATTTTCTTATAATAAATTCAATTGCAATGTCTCTGAATTTCTGATATATATACATATATAAGCTAACTATATATATTTATATGCACAGATTATGTGTATCTATATCTGTATTCATATCCACATCTACATAAGTCTGTACCTACATATCGATGACTATTGATTTCTCTACCTTTGTCTCTATCAATATTTATGTCTGTGTTTCTACCAGCTATTAAACCTGATTTACTATTTTTCAAGAGACTTCTCCCTAAGAAGAAAGCCTATATCAGAAAAATCTTTGCATTTTCGCTTCTAGTACAAACTTAAGGCGGCCCCAAACGCCGGGGCAATGGGGGCAGGCGCGTTGCCGTACAACATGGCGCTTCCCACACCCAAGGAAGATGCGCCGTAAGTACCGCCTCCTTAGCCCCACTTCTCCCCACAAGCGGGCGAGCGGAAGTGGTTCCAGCCGGAGCGGAAGCCGGGGAAGCACGCGGCGGCAGAGGTTCCAGCTGTCCCGCCACGAGTCAGCCAGCCGTCCCTGGGAGCTCCGTACCGGTGAGTGCCTCAGTTCCGGAGCCCGCGCTGGCGGGAGCCCGCTCCGTGGGAGGAGGCGGGGGTGGGAGGGCAGCGGGCCGCCGGTTTGGAAGGGGACCCTGCCCGCCCTTCGAGGGCGCTGCCCCGCCTCGCCCCTCCGCGCCTTCCGGGTCTCCTCTCCTTCCCCGCCCCCTCCGAGGGCTCTCCTCCGCCCCAGGTGTCCCCGCCCCAGCGCCCACGCCCCGGAGGGGGCAGGGCCCTCACCCCCCGGAGTCCCCCCCCCCCCCCGTGGGCTACCCCAGGAGTGCCCACGCTGCGCCGCGCCCCTCATCTTCCCGGATGCCCTGGTTCTTTGTTTCCCCGAGCTCGGCAGGGAGGCTGGGTGCCGGGGCACCCGATGGCACCCCCTGCCTTACCTGAGCAGGACTCGCTCCCGGTTCCCTGTTTATACTTCCCCCGCACCCCGGCTCCCTTTGCCAAGGCGGCGGAGGAAGGCAGTGCGGCCGAACGCCGGGACTCCTCGCTACCTGCCCGAGATCAGGTCCTCACCGCCCGGGAAGCCCTCGGGGGCTTGTGTACCTGGTCTCACACTTGCCTCTATTGCTCCTGAAGCTCCTGATTCTTTTTTTCCAAGCCGGGAAAAGGAAGCTGGGTCTTTAATCACCTGGAGTAATTTCTACCTGTCCGGGATCGTGTCATCTACACTTGAGTCAAGTGCAGCTCAAGAAGCATGTTCCTCTCGTGCCCCTCTTTCACACACACACTACTCTGCTTTTCCTGAATCTCCTGATTCTTTTCCCATGCCCTGATCTTAATGACTTCCTCCAAATCTTGACCTGATTAATTATATCTCGGCTTTGTCCCAATTTGCCTTAGGAGCCCAGATATGATGTGGCTGCTTATTTACAATCCTCCTCAGTCCAATTGACTCTGGGAAGGAGAACCGACTGTTTACGTTTTCCACATGCCAGCATCCCTTACATTTTTATTTTCATTACATAGAAAAGTGGGCATTTTATACATGCTTTCCATCTATTTTTCATACAGTTCTTTGGTAAAATATTCAGAGTCAAGCAAAACAAATTCTCTCATTGTCCTTACTCACAATTTCCTCCTTAAACTTTAAAATATAACCTCAGGAGGTGGATCTTATGATTTTTCACCAACATTCTTTTCATTCTGCATTACTTCTTAGAGGTATTCTCAAGTTTCTATAATTTTTTTGAAAAAACATTTTATTTTTTTATATCATTGTTCTTTCCTAGAGATTGCTCTTCCTCCCTCTCCCACCCCCCCAACTGACAACTCCTTTTGAACAAAGAAATACAGTAGAGCAAAACAAATCCACATTTAGTCTTCCTGACAATATAATTAAGCCTCATTCCAAAGCTGTAGTATTTCTTCACTAATGTTGAGAGTGAGACTATATTTTACTATCATTACTATTCTCAAATCTTAACTGAATGGATCAGAGTTTGAAGTCTCAGTTATTTTTTTTTTGTTTTCATGCAAATTTTTCTTCATCTAGACCATACCATTTCATACAAGTCTTCCCAAGGTTCTCTGTGTTCTCCCTTTTTCCTTAAAACAAGGTAATATTCCATTATATATGTAGTTTGTTGAACATATTTTTTTCTGATTTTTTATTGCAGATAATTCTGTCTGAATGTTTTTGTTAATGTGTCTTTTATTACTGCCAGTAACTCTTTATATCTTCAGTAGAAGTCAAAGCTTATAAAACTGAGTAACTTTTTCTTGGAGGATTCTGAGTTATTTTTTGGAAAAGTTATGCTCACTATAGCAGTGAAGAAATGTGTTGGTCTTATTGCAATGCATTTTCTCAATATTTTTTACAAGCTTTGCTAAATTGTTAGATGTCAAGGGATACCTCTGAGCTGAATTTAGTAAATTAAAATTCAGTAAATATAAACTAAAACCCTATAAATAGAGTCAATTGTACAAAAAAAAAATTGGCTATCTATCTATCTATGTGGAATATTCCCAGTAAAACCTTCACTGGGTTAATTTTCCTAATGAAGTCCTCTCAGGGTTAAATATTAAGAAAAATTATTGTTACTGGGCTTTTCCTATAAAGACCTTGCATTCCAAAAGAGAAGCTCAAAAGCCATCTGCTTTATGATAAGATTATTTTTACAAACTGGGAGGACAGTCTAACCATAGACAGCATTAAAATGGTGATGGTCCCAAGTTACCTCACCATCTGGTGGGGAAAATATAAAAATATTTCATTCTTTTTTCTGTGTCTGTTCCTGGGGTAGATTTTCCACGAATAAGATTGTACCTCTGGAGACTCAGCTAATGAGTTAAAGGAGAAGGTGGTCCGGGAAGGGGACCTGTTTTAGGACCTATATAATCTCCCTTGACTGTCCTTTGGATTTAGTTCTTTGATCATGTGTCTGCCCTTCTCTTGATAAAAGCAAATAAAAATTTTTTTTTGCTCAGACTAGTCTCTGAAAATTTTTTTTTAGTGTATTTTTATCACACACATGTCTATCTAGAGCTAGGAAACAATTTATATGAACAAGATCTAGGATATTCAGAGGACTTAAACCTCAGTGACTCTACTGTGGACTGGTTACCAAATGAGTTCACGTGGGAGGAAAAGGTGTTAGTGATTTTAATCAACAAGTATTTATTAAGCACCAACAATATTCCAGTCACTGTGCTATAGGTTCTGGAATTAAAAAAAAAAAAAGAATGAAACAAGCCCTACTTAAGATGAGCAGGAGGGCAATACTGTCACTCAGTAAGAGTATGTTGAGCACCTACTATGTGACAGGCTCTGTGCTAGAGATACAAAGACAAAAATGAAGTAACCTTTTTCCTCAAGGAATTTACAGTTTAGGCAGGAAAGACAGTATGTACCTATATAGGTATATGTTGAGGAGTCCTCCAGAAGTTTTGGCCTTAAAAATAATCAAATGTGTCAAACTTCAGCATTTGTTCTAATAAGGGACAAACATTAACCTTCAGAATTTGACTTTAAGAAAGAGCAAAACAGAGTTAGGTTAACATATGCAGAGAGCCAAACTCACAAAATGGAGCCCTGAACTGACAGAAGGTAGGATCTGAAAAGTTTCTGGTTTGTCCTTCAAAGGAAGGGAGTAGTCTTCAACTTTGGAAGGAGCCTGGATGTCAAACATACCTACCAAGAGGTATGCCCAGGAGAGCATGCTGGGAGGGATGTTCCTCCCAAACTCAGGATCTTAGTGCTGTATCAGTTATGCTAGGACCTCAGCAAATGTGAATCTCTCCTTCCAGATGTTAAGCACAGTCAGTACAATAGGATCAGTTATTAGAGGTTAGCAATACAAATGGATTCAAGAGAAGGCACTAGAAGCTGGGGGATTAGGAAAGGCCTGTTGTAGGTGTTACTCTAGTTAGCCCTAAAGGAAATCAGGGATTCTGAGAGAGAAAAATGAGAAGGTAGTGTATTCCATGTATTTCTTGGGAGACAACAAAGACTCAGAGCTGGAAAGTGAAGCATCTGATGTGAAGAATATTAAGAAAGCTAGTATGGTTGGGCTATAGGCTGTATGAGTGGGAGTGATAGCTAATTAGGCCAGAAGGGTAAGTTTTGGGCCACATTTTGAAGGACTTTAAATGGTGGAGTTTATACTAGATCCTGGAATTTGTTGAGTTGGGGAGTTACTTTAACAGAATTGCAATTTAGGAAAATCAGAATAAAAAATTGTGAAGGATATATTGGTGAGAGGAGAGACTTAAGGTCGGGAAAATAATTGAAAGGCTATTGCTTCCCAGTGAGAGGTGGTGAGTGAGGAGTTAGGCTAAGAGTTAAACCATAAGAATAGTATGAAATACTTTGTGAAATACTTTGCTGAAATCTAAGTATGCTATATATATATATATATATATATATATATATATATATATATCCCCTTATTTTTATTATTTTTATTATATATTGTTTTAATTATGTCATAATCATATAAATTATATAAGTTTAATATATCACATGGATATTATTTTAGTGTATACTTTAGATAGAATATATTATACTGTTATATTGATTATTATACATATATGTAATAAATATATTTAATACATTATTAACCTGATGTTATAATCCTGTCAGAAAAGAAAATGAAGTTAGTCCATTATTATTTATACTTTTTAAAATTCTAAAGTTAAAAAACCAAATAAGATAAGCATCTCCATATTCAGAATAGAACAGAAAAATTATACTGGACCTGCATCTTTATTAAGTATATATGTAATACATTGAATAACTTATTTTCTTTTTCTAAATTAAAAATATTTCTAATCAGTAAAAATGTTTTCTCTTCTTTTCAACCCCACTTCCTAATTGACAAAGAAAAAAGAAGGCAAAACAGATTTCAACACTTGACATATGCCATAAACTAACAAACAAGCATATATAGATTAACTTGCTCTCTTGAGCCTTTTTTACCTTTTTATCAGGAAATAGGTACCATTTTTATCATAATATATCTGGATTTGTGCTTGGTCATTACACTGATCAGAGTTTCCAAGTCTTTGTAAATTATTTTTCTTTGCAATATTTTTGTCATTGGATAAATCGTTCTGCTCATTTCATTCTGCATCAGTTCATCATTTCTTTGATATTCCTCAACTTGGTCAACTATTCCTTGGTTTTCAGATCTTTGTCATTACAAAAAAGAGCTGATAATACATGTACAGTGTATATACATTGGAATGTACACACACACACGCACACATTTTTATCTTTGTTTTCTTTGAGGAAATAGGCTTAAAATGGTCTGAAATCAAAGGGTATTGAGTGATATTTTAGGAATAATTCGAAATTTCTTTTCAGAATGGTCAGATTATTTCATATCTCAATTCATAGGTTGCATTAGTAGGTTTGTTTTCCCAAAGCCTCTCCAGTAATTGTCATTTTTCTTTTCAGGTATACTTTGTCAATCTTATATATTAACTTATACTTCTTTAATTTTTAGTCACCTGCAGTATATTTCACACACACACACACACACACACACATACATATACATATATACATGTGTATGTGTATATATATATATTATCTAATTTTTTAATGGTTATTGCTCATTTCAGTTTCTTCCCTTAAATACTGCCCCTTTCATATTCTTGGACATTTATATTTTTGATTATTAATGAAGTCATACAAACTCTTAGTGATGACTGCTTTGAAAATGCTCAAAAAATGAGTCAAGTTCTCAGCCCCATGCTTTGAAGATACCATCCTTCCCTCTCTATTATTTTTTTTTTTTTTGAGAATTTGAACAGCATTTGTCCTTTTCCAAGCCTGAGGCACTACTTTCATTCTGACTTTGGCTCAACAATCATGTTCTCGGCAATTTCCATGTTCTCAGCAATTTCCAAGTTCTTTCAATGTTTTGGAATTTTTTTTTTAATGTTTTGGTATGTGAATCTGGTCACTTGATCTCATTGAAGCCAGATCTAGGTTTTCTTTCTAGCACTTAGCATAGTGCCTGACACAGAGTAGGTACTTAATAAATGTTGGTTGATTGAGAGTCTTAAGATTTTCTCCCTTTTTTTTTTTTTTTTTTTTTTTGGTTTCAACCTGTTCTTAGCCATTTTTTGATTTAATCTTACCAAATCAGAGATCATTCTTAGCAGGGAAAAATGATGTGAAAAGAGTTGAGTAGTTGTACCTGGAGGCATTTTTATCATCCATTATCATCTCAACCACCCCAAACTCTTGTCTTTTTCTTTAAATCTTCCTTTTTTCCCCCTACATAACTAAAAGTCGTTTTGTTATACTCAATTTAATTTTATTTATAAATTTTGTTACTTTTTACTTAAAAATTTATTTATACTTTATTATACTTATGTTATAATAATATAAAATCATCATCATCATTATTATTATTCCTAACTTACTCTGAATTTTACTACTCCTGACATATTTATAATAAATCTTTGTAACTTTCTTGTATTCTTCCTCATTCTGCATCATGAGTTATGCTACTGGCTTTGTTATTCTGAGGAAAAAAAAGTTTTTCTAATATTCTTTGCTACTCTCAAGAAGAAACTGTCCTGAGAAAAGTCCTCCCTTAATGCTAGACCTTGAATTGATAACAGTCATCTGTGTACTCTGTCTCTCAGATGCCCTGGGAGGATCCCATAAAGATAGGGAACAGAGGCTGGAGCCCAAAATAACAAATAATTACTCTTTATTTCCCAAAATGAGCTTTTGTTGACTCCTGAACTTCTGTGCCTACTCTGACCCCTATACCTTTCTCAGCACTTAGGCTGTCTCTTCTTCACCTATGTAAATCCTAACTCCCCCCCCCCCCCTTAATGGCTTATGCATTAGGGAGAAAGCCCACATGCAACAACTTTATGCATGAGAAATAAAATTTATCTGTCCCTTATTACCCTGGGTTTTGAGGTATTGTGAAATTTTTTCACTGTTCGAACCCTAGCTTGTCATTGGTGCCCCAAACTGCATCATAATCATTTGTTTTATGGTATTAGAATTTTGTTCTCAAGAGTTTTCCATTATTCTTGGCTCTTAGTTACATGAAGTTGTAGCTCAGGCATGATGTGTATACCCTTATTCCTCCTCCCCCTTCCCCCTGCCATTTACATGCAAAGATAGTTTTTAACATTCGTTGTTTTTTGTAAGCTTTTGTGTCCACATTTTTTCTACTACCCTTCCTTCCCTCCCCTTCCCCCCCTTCCCATGGCAGTGAACAATATAACTTGTATCTAATCAATTGTGTTTAACATATTTCCACATTAATAATGTTGTGAAAGAAGAATTAGAATTAAGGGCGGGGACCATAAGAAAAAAAGAATTAACATAAATGAAATTTTAAAAAGTGAATAAAATTTGCCTTACTCTGCATTCACACTCCATATTTTTTTCCGATGGAAGTGGATGGCATTTTCCATAACAAAGCCTACAGGATTGTCCTTGATCACTGAACTGCTGAGAGGAACTATGTCTATCGTAGTGTTGCTGTATGTGTATAGTGTTCTTCTGGTTCTGCTCACTTAAATCAGCATTAGTTCAGGCAAGCCTTTCCAGGCTTTTCTGAAGTTTATTGAAATTTTTATTTTACTTTTTTCAATTACATGCAATGTTAATTTTTCGATATTCATCCATTTGCAAATTTATGAGTTCCACATTTTTTACCAATCTCCCTATGGCAGTAAGCAGTCGGGTAAAAGTTTCACATATACATTCATATTTAACATTTACGTATTAGTCATGTTGTGAAAGAGGAATTATAACTAAAAAGAAAGAAAAAGCTATGAAAAAGAAAGGAAAAACATAAAAGAAGTTTAAAAAAATGAACATAGCATAATGCTTTGGTCTGCATTCTGGATATGAATGGCATTGTCCCTAACAGGCCTTTAGGGTTGTCCTTGATCTCTGAACTGCTGAGAGGAGAGGAGCTATATCCCTCAGAGTTGATCACTTTACAATGTTGTTAAAGTATACAAATGTTCTCTTGGTTCTGCTCACTTCATTCAGCATCAGTTCATGCAAGTCTTTCCATTGTTCTCTAAAGTCTGACCCCCTCATGATTTCTTTAAAAATAGTTCTCCATTGGGGCAGCTAGGTGGTGCAATGGATAAAGCACCGGCCCTGGAGTCAGGAGTACCTGGATTCAAATCCAGTCTCAGACACTAATTACCTAGCTGTGTGGCCTTGGGCAAGCCACTTAACCCCATTGCCTTGCAAAAACCAAAAAAGAAAAAAATAGTTCTACACAACATTCGTATACCATAACTTGTTCAACTACCCCACAATTAATGGGCATCCCTTCAATTTCCAGTTCTTTGCCACTACAAAAAGGGCTGCTATAAATATAAAGGGTCTGTTACTCTTTTTATGATCTTTTTTGGAATATAGACTCAGCAGTGGTATTGCTGGATCAAAGTATATGCAGTTTTATTGCCATTTGGATCTTGATCCAAATTGTTCTCCAGAATATTTGGATCAATTCACAACAGTGCCTTAATATCTTAGTTTTTCCACATACTCTCCAAGATTGATCATTTTCCTCTTTTGTCATTTTACCCAATCTTGTAGATGTGAGGTGATACCACAGAGTTGTTTTTGGTTGTATTCCTCTAATCAGTAGTGATTTAGAGCTTTTTTCAGATGGCTATCGATAGCTTTAATTTCATCCAGAAACTGCCTTGTTCATATCCTTTAAACATTTATCAATTGAAGAATGACTTGTATTCTTATAAAGTTGAATCGGTTCTTTATATATTTTAGAAATGAGTTCTTTTATTAGAAATACTAGCTGTGAAAATTGTTCCCTAGCTTTCTGTGTTCTTCTAATCTTGGCTGCATTGGTTTTATTTGTACAAAACCTTTTTAATTGAATCTAATCTAAATTATCCATTTTGCAATTTATAATTTTCTCTCTTGTTTGATCATGAACTCCTACTCTCTCCATAGATCTGACAGACTATTTCTTTTTATTTCAAATATTTTTGCTTTCTATATATATCCAATAATAGTTTCTATCTTATCATTTTTGTAAGGTTTTGAATTTTACAATTCTCCCCCCTGCCTCCCCTCCCCCGACAGAAGGCAGTCTGATAATCTTTACATTGTTTCCATGCTATACACTGATCAAAATTGAATGTGTTAAGAGAAAAATCATATCCTTGAAGAAAAAATAGAATAAGATAGCAAAACTATGTAGTTATAAGACAACTTTTTTTCTTTAATTGAAGGTAGTAGTCTTTGGTCTTTGTTTTAACTCTACAGTTCTCTGGATACAGATAGCATTTTCCGTTGCAGATCCCCTAAAATTGTCCCTGATTATTCCACTGATGAAATGAGCAAGTCAATTAAAGTTGATTATCACCCCCATTTTGCTGTTAGGGTGTACAGTGTTCAGATAGATTATTTCTTATTCTCCTATTATGTCTAAATTATGTCTAAATTTCGATCTTGGGATTTTGGTCTATGCTTAATTTTTACCTATTTTCCCTAGCAGTTTTGGTCAACTAGTTTTTAGCCCAGAATCTGGAGTCTTTGTATTTTATCAAACAGTAGTTATTTACTACTGTTTCTTTTGTATCTAATCTATTCTACTGATCCATTTATTTCTTAGCAAGTGCCAGTCAGTTCTGATAGGCTAGGTCACCTTCATTAACTCCCTTGATATTCTTGACATTTTGTTCCTCCAGATGAATATTATCACTATTGTTTTTAGCTCTGTAAAATAATTTTTGGTATTGATATGGCACTGATGGATTCTTATTCTTGATCTCTAGTCTGGCTTATTCACCTTCATACTGCAAGATCTGAAGTTCACCGAGTAGGGCCACCATTACATGTTGTACTAGAGGCTGTTAAGAAGTTGAGGGAAGCTGTGTGGCCTTGGACAAGCCATTTAAACTTGAAAAAAAAAAACCCTAAAAAGAAGTTGAGGGAAAGGGAAGCTTCCACTCCTGCTTTGCTACTATAGTCCTTGAACTGCAACTGTTATGCTTAATCATTTATAAAAAGATCAGTCTCCATATCATTAATACAGAACAGTTAGTAAACCATAATAATCATAACATTTACTCAATAGAAGACAGGTGCAGAAATGATTACTGCATTTTGCACATAAATCTGGTTTACATTCCTACCCTTTCTGTGAGAGTGCACATACCTGATGCCACATTATTATTATTAATCATTGACAACTTTGTTCTTGACAGTACATTCTGAGCCTTTATTCTCTTGAGCATATCTATGTTAGAGATCATAGTATCTTAATATTACTTTTCTGATGCCAAACTAATAATGTTTAAGCTTTTTCTTGCCAGATTTCTCTTTGTGATTCTCTTCTATGTCACATTAATATAGTCATATTCAAATTTACTTTCATGGATTGTATCTATCTATCTATATCTATATATAATACATAATGAAATAAAGTGATTTCAAAGACAGCAGGTGGGTCCCTCCTATTTTTCCCCTTGCTCTAATCCATTAAATCTCTCCACCTGAGTCCAAATACTTGTGATCTCTTTTAATTAGGAATTTACTTCCATTCCATATTACTCTCCTTTGAGAGCAGGAGATATTTTCACTTTTTTCATTGTACCTCTTCTTAGCACAGATCTATTATAGTGATAGATGGTTGATTACTTAGAGATAGAACTAAAGTGAAGGGAGACTCTAGCCAGAATGCTAGAAGCACTTATATGCCTCCCACCAGGTAGAAACAGTTTAGTTCCTAATTATAAAGAATTATAAAGCTTAGTTCCTAATTATAAAGAATAATTAGGTAGACTAGGATGAAGGCTTCCTTGCCCAGCTTGCCCCTGCCTTTGTGGGTATCCATTCCAACTACTTCATTTTGTGAAAGGTTTGTCTTTTTGCCATTCCCTCATTTCAGTGAGGCTCTGTGTCACAAAGTCTGAGGCCTCTTCTTTTGCACTTTAACTGAATACAACTTATAGTTGATTTGACTTTGCTTTTTGTGCTGGGGGTATGTTTGGGGTATGGTTGTAAAATTTGCCATAGGTGACATAATTTAACTATAATTATGTTAAAAATATAAAATGCAAATGCCTAGCATTGGTCCCATTGACTGCAGCTCATCCACCAATCAACATTATTGCTGTGATTAGTTTAAATTTATGTGGAACTTTATAGTTATCAAATACTTTAATGTACATCATTTTATTTAATTTTTACACATCTGTAATGTGTAAAATAAATTTGGAGTCAGGTGATGTGTTCAAATCTTCACCTTTCTACTTATTATTGTGTGAATTGACCCAGGCCACATAATCACACCGAGACTGAGCTTTATCATTTATAAAAGAAAAATATTGAACTAGATGATCTCCAAAGCATCTTCCATCACGATTTATAGGCACTGGGTAACTGAAAAGTGAATGGTGGGGTGGGGAGGGGAGGGGAGCATACATATTACCGATGTTGGGAAAGGAAAGGTTAAAGAAGAGGAAGGTCACCACCAATATTGTCTAATACTGCCCTCAGTCATCATTAACTTTGGGTGGTCAAAGAAGGAAGTGTTTTGATTGTAGGTAATCAGGCCCAGCTTTGAGAGAATGATACTTTCAAGTAGGCTGTCATTGTTCTGTTTTTCCCATTTTTTTACAGTTTGGGGTTGTAACCAAATATTCTCTTGAGCAGAAGATTGGAAGATGCTCAAACACAGTGTAGTTACTACTACAGTGGTCACCCTTCTGGGCTCAGCAGTGGGAGGCCTGATCATATGGAAAGTTTTCCAGCATTGGAGGGGCAAAACCAGGTGCAGCAGAGAGCAGCAGGAAGAAGCTGACAGCCAAGAACTGGCCCCCTCAAAAATAAACCCACAATTGTCACTCTTGGTTGATTCTAATGTCTCACAAGTGGAAGGAATCCTTGAAGAGAAGGTGGTGATTGTGTCTGAGAGAGAGGAATGGGAAAGAGTTGAGTCCTTACTCAGGAAGGAGTTGGAACAGTGTCCAGTCCTTGGAATTGACTGTGAGTGGGTAAGTGATAAAGCAAAAAATGCCCCCCCCAACTTTCCAACCCCCCCAAACCTCCATTTCTAACTAATCTTTTTGTAGATGAATACAATTAAAGAGAAACTAACAGTGGACTTAGACCAAAATGAGTTTTTAGTAAAGTAGATAGCTACTGGTTATTCATCTAGTATCTACATAGGTACTGTAATTGATACAGTAGAAAATTACATCGTTGAAACACTGAGTGATCCAAGCCCATGAAGTAAGCAAAATTCTCTTTAAGTAAAACCAAAATATGTTTAATTTTGTATATATTTGTGTGCCTATTATGTGTAACATACTTTATTTCTTATTGAGGCATTTGGGCTTATTTCTGAATAATAATAATAATAATAATAATATTTTCAATAATAATCTCTGGATTATTGACTGTTACTTTATATAAAACCCTAACACATGTTTATTTTTTTTTGTAGAACAATTCAATTCAACTGTTAGTGGTAGGCAGAGAAGGGCTATTTCAATTATTACCACTTTTATCTGTATGTATCCTGGAGAAAGAGATAATAAGAATCAGGAAAGTTGAATTAGATAGCCTGGATATTTTAGGGAGCAGGGTTTGGGAGGAGAAAAAAACTGTTAGCTAGGTACTAAACTAGGGCAACCAGGTGGTGCAGGCTACGAAGAGTACGGTTTTGGTGGTGGCAGGTAGGTGTCATAGTGTTTAGAGCATTGGACTTGGAATCAGGAAAACTTCTCTTTCTGAGTTTAAATCTGGTTTCAGACTAATCGTGTGACCCTGGGCAAGTCACTTAACCCCATTTACCTCAGTTTCCTCAACTAAAAATGAGCTGGAGAAGGAAATGGTAAATCTCTGGAGTATCTTTTTCAAGAAAACCCCAAATAAAGAATTGGATATGACTGAAACAACTGAATAATGACAAAACATTGGGGAAGAGGGAGAATAACTTGGAGTTCTATAGATAACAACAGCAAGGATCTGGATAGGATAGAATGAACTTCCAGATGTGAGGTAGTTTCTAACGATGGTGACAGAGAAGTAACAGGGAAGCACAATAAGTAGATCAGCCCTGTGTGGCAGGGGGCATATGGAGGGTGCCAAGGATGTAGTATTTTCAGGAAAAAAAGCTACATCTCCTAGACCCTGAGAAAATGGGAGTAGTATGAAAAGGAGAGTTCTAGGATCATAGATTTGGAAAGTCATCTAATCCACTCCACTCATTTTAGAGTGAAATTAAATGACTTGTCTGAGGTCACATAGAGCACATGGCAGGATCAGTTCAGGCCCTTTGACTTTAGATAAAGCATTGTAACCTAGCAGAGGAGAGATCTTAGAAGGTACATTGGAAAAGGAAGAACAGAAAAGAATGGGCACTGGAGAGGGTTAGGACTCACTTTACTGTCTGGGCATGATGGGGAGTGACCCCAGGGAGCTAGAAGCAAACTGCCCACTTTGCTTCTCCAGCTCTGTTCCTGGCAGTGACCCAGGTCCTCAGGAGGGTGATTGATGGGGCTCAGCTAAAGAATTCAGCCACTTTCAGCCCCTCTAGAGAGTGACTTGTAGCTATGGGCTATACTTCAGGTTAAAAATTGGAATGAAACTAAATGGCTACTCCTACTCCACCTAAGAGCTAACAAAGAGAAGTCTGCTCCCTAGACAAGGGAAGACCATTTAGAACAAGAAAAGGATATGGTGTTGTAAGCTGGAAGCTAGAGAGGCTTTTAGCCATGGGCACCAAGTGCCTGAGAGTTTAGTGCCTTGAGCTACTTAAAACTTTAGGACTGTTGTAACTAGCAGACATTTCTCCTACCATATCACAGGGAAAGTCCCCCTGCCAGCTGTTGTTGCCCATATAGCCCTGGTATCAGTGACATAGCCTCAGTGAGATGGGTCTCCTTCTGGCTCAGGGTTTCCCCAGTCCAAAGTGGATTAGAAACTGCAAATAGAAGGGGTGGGGGAGGGGGAGTTGTATTAGAGGCAACTGTATTAGAAGAAGAAACAACTGACAGTTTGACAGTCTGATCGTGAAGAAAAGAAAAAAAAACACCTATAAAAAGCTGAGACAAGAACTCACCCAGCATGGCAGTGTAGAAGGATTTGTTACAGGAGTAGCCAAACTTCTATTTCAGTAGCTGTTAAGGGCAGCACAGGACAAGAATGGGTGATAATCCTGAGTAATCAAGAAAGTAACAGCAGCTGATGGTCAAATTAGTGTTCTACAAAGTACCTTTTGTTAAATCTAATCTATTTTAGAGATGGGATTATATAATGTATTTTAGAAAGATTCTCATAAAATAGGCAAATTTTAAAAAATTGGTGCTTCCAAAGGGGTATTAGGGAGAATTGTCTTGGGAAGAAATGTCTTCTCTTACTAGGGGTAAAAGAGGTAAAGATTTAAGGAATTGCTGATTTTAAAATAATATACTTAAGTTACTATTGTATATAATTCACAGTAATCACAAATGGAAGGATGCCTGGATAATCCAAAATAATCCCATAATTTAAAAAAGTGACTTTGATTTTAGAATGAGTTTGAATGTCTTTTGGAATTCAAGGTAACTCAAAAGTCTTAAATATAGAAAAGCTTTAATAGCTGCAGTAAAATTTTTGAGACATTCTGTATGCTTTAGGAATTAACTTCATACTGAACAATAAAGTCATATTGAAAAACTTCATTCTTAAAGATTTTGGAAAATCTTCCTTCTAGCCTATATCATTTTTGAATCTCTTCCTTTTCAACTTAAACTATTTATTTAACCTTCTCATATCCATGTTAACAGAAGAAATTTTGCCTCTTGCACAGTTACAGAACGGAATCAAATGTTTGCGTATCAAAGGACTTTATTGATGAAAATAAATGTTACTAATAATGGAAAAATCTAAATAATACAGCAGTGTGCATATACTGCCAACAAAGGATGTAATTTATCAATCAATAAACATTTATTATGTGCCAGGCATTGTACTAAACTCTGGGAATACAAAAAGAGTTAAAGACAGTTCCTAACCCCAAGGAAATCACTACAATCTAATGGAGGAGAATTATGCATGAAACACACACACACACACACACACACACACACACACACGAAGCTAAAGCTAAATACATTATAAATAGGAAATAAGACTTAGGGAGGATTGAGGAAGGCTTCCTTTAGAAAGTGGATTTTAGTTGGAACCTTAAGGGAACCAGGGAGATCAGTAGTCAATGAAGAGGAGGGAGAGCATTAGGGACAGTCAGAATATGCCCAAAGTCCTTAGATGGAGTGTTTTGTTTAAGGAACAGTCAGGAGGTCAATGTCATTGTCAGATAATAAGTGTAAGAAGACTGGAAAGACAGAGGAGAGGACTGGGTTATGAAGGACTTTGTGTTGGTTTTTTTTTTGAAATTTAGTATTTACATGTAAAATAATTTTTAATATTTGTTTTTAAAACTTTGACTTTGATTCTCTCCCTTCCTCCATCTCCCTCATTGAGGAGGCAATTTGATATAGGTTATACATGTATAATCATGTAAAACATTTTTAGATTAGTTCTGTTGTAAAAGAAAATAGACCAAAAAAATAAACCCTTAAGAAAAATAAAGTTAAAAAAGTATTCTTCAATCTGTATTTAGACTTGGATTAGGTCTTTCTCTGGGGATGAAGAGCAATTTTTCTCCATAAGTCCTTCAGAGTTGTCTTGGATCATTGTATTACTGAGAATAGTTAGTCAATTCAGATTACACTTTGCATCAGTTCATTTAAGTCCAGGTTTTTATGAGAGCATCATCCTTATAATTTTTTACAATATAATAGTATTCCATTAAAATTACATATCACAATTTTGTTCACTCTTTTCCAAAGTGATGGGGATTCCCTCAGTTTCCAATTTTTTACCCCAAGAAAAAAGCTGCTATAAATATATATATAATATATATATTTATTTCATTTCATTATTTCATTTCATTTTATTTTATTTTTGATTTTTGCAAGGCAATGGAGTTAAGTGGCTTGCCCAAGGCCACACAGGTAGATAATTATTAAGTGTCTGAGGTCGGATTTGAACTCAGGTACTCCTGACTCCAGGGCCGGTGCTCTATCCACTGTGCCACCTAGCTGCCCCTATAAATATTTTTGTACAGTAAGTCCTTAACCTTTTTGTTTAGTTGGTTTTTTTTTTTTTTAATAAATCTCTTTTGGGACATAGACCGAGTAATGGTATTATGGTTATGCATGGTTTTATAGTCCTTTGGGCATTGCTCTAAATTATTTTACAAAATAGTTGAATCAATTCATAATTCCACCAATAGTGCATTAAAGTCTCATTTTTCCTACATCCCCACCAGTATTTGTCATTTTTATTTTCTGTCCTATTTTTAATTTAATATGTATGAGGTAGTATCTCAGAATTGTTTTAATCTGCATTACTCCAATCACTAGTGAGTTAGAGCATTTTTATATGAATATAGATAATTTCGATGATTTCATCTGAAAATGTTCATGTTTTCAAATATGTTTATATTTAGGAAATGAGGTCTTTATCAGAGAAGCTTACTTCAAAATTGTTTTCATTACTACTATTGCTAACTATACTTCCCTCCATCCTACTTTTCCTTCCTGTTTATTCTGTTTCTTGTCCCCTTCCTTGCCTATTTTCTTGTAGGGTAAGATAGATTTCTTTTTTTTTAAATTTTTTAAAATTTATTTAAGGCAATGAGGCTAAGTGACTTGACCAAGGTCACACAGCTAGGTAATTATGAAGTGTCTGAGGATGGATTTGAACTCAGGTCCTTCTGACTCTAGGGCCAGTGCTCTGTCCACTATGCCACCTAGCTGGGCCCAGTAAGATAGATTTCTATACCCAATTAAGAATGTATATTATTTATTCTTTGAGCCAATTCTGATGAGAGAAGGATTCATTCACTCCCCTTTACTTCCCCTTCTTCCCCTCTACTATAAAAGCTTTTTCTTGCCTTTTTTTAATGTGAGATAATTTACTCCATTCTACCTCTCCCTTTTCCACAGTACATTCCCCTTTCATCCTTTAATTTTGTTTTTTTAGATCTTATCCCTTCATATTCAACTCACATCTGTGCCTTCTGTCTATATATACTCTAACTACCCTAAAGAGAAAGTACTTATGAATTATAAGTATCATCTTCCTGTGTGGGAGTGTAAATTTTATTAAGTCTCTTCTGATTTTCTTTTCCTGTTTATCTTTTTATATTCTCTGAAATTTTGAATTTGAAAGCCGAATTTTCTATTCAGCTCTGGTCTTTTCATCAAGAATCTTTGAAAAGCTTTTTATTGAAATCCTTTGATTTTTGGCAACACTAGAATTTCTCCTGATATTTCCACCTTCCAGAGTTATCCCATATAACATTTTTTTAAGTTTTTGGTTTTTGCAAGGCAATGGGGTTAAGTGACTGGCCCAAAGTCACAAAGCTAGATGTCCGAGGATTTGAAAGCAGGTCCTCCTGACTCCAGGGTCAGTGCCCCATCCACTGTGCCACCTACCTACCTACCCTCTCATATAACATTTTTTAGGGTTTTTTTTGCAAGGCAATGGGGTTGTGACTTGCCCAAGGCCACACAGCTAGATAATTATTAAGTGTCTGAGGATGAATTTCAACTCAGGTATTCCTGACTCTAGGGCTGGTGCTCTATCTACTGCGCCATCTAGCCGCCCAGACGTTTTTTTTTTTAAAGAAAAGAAGAAAAAATAATCAGGAAAACAGATGAACACATTGAAAAAGTCTGACAATATGTGTAGTGTTCCATATTTGTGGATCTCCCATTTCTGCAGAAGAGTAGTTTTGTTTTTTTGTTACCTTCACTTTGAAATATTTCATATAAATCTTGCTCTGTTTCTTGGTATTCATCATATTCATCATTTTTAGAGCATAGTAATAATCCATTATATTCACATGCCACAGTTTATCCATTGCACAATCAAAGGGCATTTGCTTTGTTCACGTCCACTTCTTCTGCAATGTGTCTTAGTTTGTCTCTCTGCTTTTAGTCTCTTAAGTTATACCACATTACTGCCAAAGCAACATTCCTGTAACACAGATCAGAAGATGCTTCATCCCTGTTCAGGAAACTCATCTAGGATCAAGCATAAAAAGAACCCTTCAAAATATGACTCTTTCCAGACTTCTTTGGCTACTGTTCATCACATAAGGCATTCATCTTCATTTTGAAGCCTTTGTTCATGCCCTATTCCTAGAATGTATTCTCTTCCTTTTCACCTTCAAGTCTCTAGCCTCCTACAAAGATCAAGAGCCACCTGCCATATCTCTCTCAGCTCTTAGTGTCTCCTCTCACCAAAACCAAAACAAAACCTTGTATATATGCTTAATAAATGTGCACCCCCAATCAGATGTAGGCTCTTTGAGAGCAGAATGTGTTTCATTTTTTAATCTTTGTATTTCTCCCACCTAATACATTGTCTGGTACATAGTGCATGCTGAATAAATGTTTGTACAACTAATATCCTGGATGTGCCATTTATAAAGAGGGGTTGTAGATCTTTTAAGATTCCTTTCATCTCAAAAATCTTATTCTATAGATCTAGCCTGGCTAGATCCTATCCTCTAGATCTAGATGCCTTAGTATCCTTTCTCAGATTTTACCCTCTGCTGCCATCATGTGGCTATCTCATTAAAAGTACCTAACTTTGAAAAGTTAGACCTGTTACTTTAGAGAAGACAAGTCATTACAGGCAGTTTGTTTCAAAAGTTAAAATATGGATTTCAGAGGATCATACATTTTGGTCTCTTTAAGGTCATAAAGTTTAGTTCCTTTATTTTTCTGATGAGTAAACTGAGGCTCAGAGAGGATTAAGTTACTTGCTCAGAGTCACTGAGTGTCAGAAATAAGATTTGAACTTTGGTTTCCTAGTCTAATTCTAGCTTATGACTATGCTGTCATCTTTATTTTTTAATGAAGATAAACCAGCTGCAATGAACATTCTGATATACACAGTAGGTAACAAAAAAATAGTATTTTATTGATAATGTTTTGTCCTTAATTTTCTTTTCCTTTTTTTTTGTTTTTTTTTGTTTTTTTTTTTGCAAGGCAAATGGGGTTAAGTGGCTTGCCCAAGGCCACACAGCTAGGTAATTATTAAGTGTCTGAAACCAGATTTGAACCCAGGTACTCCTGACTCCAGGGCCAGTGCTTTATCCACTATGCCACCTAGCCGCCCCTTCTGTCCTTCATTTTCAAAGAAGACCATGATATCAGGGAGGTAATGCCATGGCAAGCAAGTAAATGAATTGGATTTGAGTAAGAGGTGCTGTGGTAGGTCACTAGCCTTCCAGAGCCATCTGGGTCCATTGACCAGAGATATCGATCAAGATGACTGAAGATGGCCCTGGATGTGAAGTAATCAGGGTTAAGTGACTTGCCCAAGGTCACACACCTAGTAAATAGCAAGTGTCTGAGGCTAGATTCAAACTCCCGTCCTCCTGACTCCAAGACCAGTGCTCTATCCACTGCACCACCTAGCAAGACTAATATATGCTGCTCCTATGACAGAAGTTAAGGATTTTAAGAGGTGAAGATGAGTAGGAGACTAATTCCTGCATGTACAAAGGCATGACTGTGGAGATGGAATGACAAGTTTGGGGAATGACAAGGAAACCATTTTAGAACATAGAGAGATTAGTAGAAAATGTGGAAAGGTAACCTGGAGCCAGATTGCAAAAACTTTAAATGCTAACTTGAGTCTGTAAGAGGGAGTCATGGAAGCTTATTGGGCAGAATAAAGTTACTAGTTATCAACAAACATTGAAAAAAAAGGCTTAAAAGCACTAATATTCAGAGAAAGGCAAGTTAAACCAACTCTTAATGCTATGAAACTTAAGGCAAAACTGACAAAAAAGAAAAATGACAAATGGGAGGTTTGTGGTTCCCTAATGATTTGTGATAGTTTTGAATTACTCTAGTCATTCTAAAAAGAAATTTGGAAACATGCTCCAGAAGTTATTAAACTGTACATACACATTGACCCATCTAAATTACTGCTTGGCCTATACTCCCAAAGACATAAAAGAGGAAAAGAGGAAAGACTCAAGTAGAAAAATATTTATAGAAGTTCTTTTCATAGTAGCCACAAACTGGAAAATTTGGAGAATGGCAATACAAATTGGGGAATAACTATACAAATTACGGTATATAAATATAATGGAATATTACTATACCATAAGAAATGACAGAGAATTGTACATGAAACTCTGAATCTCTCATGTACAGCTTGCTTGTATATGAGCTTATATAATAACTCAACATTTAATTTTCAAAGTATCCTGCTTGTCTTTAATTCCTTTTGTTCTTGTCTGTGAATTATAAAAAAATAGTACATTTTTCCTATTTTCTTTTTTCTTCTTTTTGAAGACTTCTCCTTTATCCCTCCTTTCTATTACCTCCTCCAATGTTTAAAAAAAGGAAATTGTATGACTATACATGTATAACCTATATCAATCTGACCTCAGACACTTATTTATTACCTGTGTCACTGATGCCCATTTCTTTGCAAAAAAAAAAAGTTGCAAGTCAAGCAAACAGATTTCCCATATTGTTTGAATCCAAACTCTCATTCTGTGTCTTGAATACAATATGTTTTGGTCAGGAGATAGATAATATGCTTCATTTATCGTCTTCTGGAATCATTGATCAGAGTTCTTAAATCTTTCAGAGTTGTTTGTCTTTATGACATTGTAATAATAAATTGTTTTTCTGGTCCTGCTCATTTTACTCTGTGTCATTTCATACAAGTCTTATTACCATGTTTCTCTGAACTTAATCTTTTATTATTTCTTATGGTACAATAATATTCCAGCATATCCATGTAGCATAATTTGTTCAGCTATTCCCCAATTGGTGGGTACCTCCTTTTAGCTTATGATTCTGTAATGAAGAGTGCTGACATATATACACACCATATACACATATATAATATCTTGGTCTTTTTCCTTTTTTTCAGTCTTTTTTGGGATATAGGTTTTGTTAGTTTTTCTGAGTCAAAAAATTTGAACAGTTTAATAGTTTGGGGGACTATATTTTCAAATTGTCTTTAGAATCTAAGCAAAACTGACCCTTTGGGATGAAAGAATTTTGCTATTGGAAAAATTGGAAATTGAAAGCATTTGACATTGAACCAGTGTAAATTCAACACCATTACTGCAAAGAAAAAAAATTGTTTTTGTTGCAGATTAAGACTCTTGACTGCTAAACATTTAGGTTCTATAAAATGAAGTTCTAATAATGAGATCTGTGCTAAATTGGAATTATTGCATTCTTTTTTGTACATTTTTTATTATTTTTAATTTAGAGATTTTATTTGTTTTACAATTTTTCCCCTAATCTTACTCCCCACCCCACTTCCCACAGAAGGCAATTTGCCAGTCTTTACATCGTTTCCATGGTATACATTGATCCAGATTGAATGTGATGAGAGAAAAGTCATATATTTAAGGAAGAAACATGAAGTATAAGAGATAGCAAGATCAGATAATAAGATTATCAGTTTTTTTTTCTAAATTCAAGGTAATAGTCTTTGGTCTTTGTTCAAACTCCACAGTTCTTCCTCTGGATACAGATGGTATTCTCCATTGCACAGAGCCCCAAATTGTCCCTGATTGTTGCACTGATGGAATAAGCAATTCCATCAAGGTTGATCTTCACCCCCATGTTGCTGTTAGGGTATACGATATTTTTCTGGTTCTGCTTATCTCGCTCAGCATCAGTTCATGCAAATCCCTCCAGGCTTCCCTGAATTCCCATCCCTCCTGGTTTCTAATAGAACAATAGTGTTCCATGACATAGACATACCACAGTTAGCTAAGCCATCCCCCAATTGAAGGACATTTACTTGATTTACAATTCTTTGCGACCACAAACAGGGCTGCTATGAATATTTTTGTACAAGTGATGTTTTTACCCTTTTTCCTCATCTCTTCAGGGTATAGACCCAGTATTGGTATTGCTGGATCAAAGGGTATGCACATTTTTGTTGGCCTTTGGGCATAATTCCAGACTGCTCTCCAGAAAGGTTGGATGAGTTCACAGCTCCACCAACAATGTATTAGTGTCCCAGATTTCCCACAATCCTTCCATCAATGATCATTGTCCTTTCTGGTCATATTGGCCAGTCTGAGAGGTGTGAGGTGGTATCTCAGAGAAGCTTTAATTTGCCTTTCTCTAATAAGTAATGATTTAGAACAATTTTTCATATGACTATGGACTGCTTTGATCTCCTCATCTGTAAATTGCCTCTGCATTATACTTTGACCATTCATCAATTGGGGAATGGCTTTTTTTTTTTTAAAAAATTGACTCAGTTCTCTGTATATTTTAGAAATGAGTCCTTTGTCAGAAATACTAGTTGTAAAGATTGTTTCCCAGTTTATTACATTTCTTTTGATCTTGGTTACAGTGGTTTTGTCTGTGCATTTTAATGTAATCAAAATCATCTAGTTTGTTTTTAGTGATGTTCTCCAACTCTTCCTTAGTCATAAACTGCTTCCCTTTCCATAGATCTGACAGGTAAACTATTCCTTGATCTTCTAGTTTCCTGTATCCATTTTGATCTTATCTTGTTAATAAGGTGTGAGGTATTGGTCCAAACTAAATTTCTTCCATACTAACTTCTAATTTTCCCAGCAGTTTTTATTGGAGAGTTTTTATCCCAATAGCTGGACTCTTTGGGTTTATCAAACAGCAGATTACTATAATCATTTCCTGCTATTGCCTAGTCTATTCCACTGGTCTACCACTCTATTTCTTTATAATATAATTTTAGATCTGATCCCCTTCTTTTCCACTTTTTTAATTGATCCCTGGAAATTCTTGACTTTTTATTTCTCCATATGAATTTACTTACAACTTTTTCTAACTCATTAAAATAATGTTTTGGAATTTTGATTGGTAGGGCACTGGTAGGGTAGTTTAGTTTTGGTAGAATGCAGTATTGCATTCTTAAAAAAAATGAAAGAAAGAACTTAGAGAAGTTCCATAGAAAAAGCCAGTGTTTGGAGAATGGAAAACTGTTTTGATCACACTTAAAAGAACTGATAAGGGATTATACCAACAGTTAGGTTTTGAAAAGGGCTCTGTGAATCTGCCTGCTTTCTAAGTAGGAGACTAAAGCTGATTCAGTGGATTTTTATGGAAATTTTTAGATCTTGTATGTTAAAGCAGTGTTCCTGCTTATTTATTACGTATGATTATAGATTTAGAACTGGAGGAGGCCTTAAATGGCATTGAGTCCAACTTGTTTTATTTAAAAAAAATTAAAAATTTTGATTGTATTAAAATATCCAAATAAAATGGGTATTTCTTCATATATATAGTAGGAAAGAAAAAAGAGATTGTACTGAAGTTGAAGTCCTTAATTGTATATTACTTAATTGTATATTAATTGTATATTTACTTAATTTACTTTTAAGTGTATATGTTCAACTTATAGTTTTGATAGCTGTTCTATTTGTCTGTGTTTTCTTCTTTAACCTTTAAAAAGGAGATTGAAGGACTATCTCTTTTTTTTTTTACACCCTTTATCAATCACCCCTTGCTCTTCTGCTCTTCTAATTGTTTCCCACTCCTAGTGGGGAAAAAAAAAAAGAGAAAACCTTATAACATGGTCAAGGAAAACAATTTGCCACACTAAATGGTTCTGAAAATGGATATTCTATTTGCATCTTATTTTATCACCTCTCTGTCAAAAAAAAGACATTCTTTATCAGTTATCTAGAATAATGACTGTTGAGTTGATTAAAGTTCTCAAGTCCTTCAAAATTGTTTTTCTTCATGTTTTGTTGCATAAATTGTTCTCTTAATTTTGCTCCCTTTGCAACAAGTCTTTCCAAGCTTTTTGAACCTTTCTCTTTTGTCATTATGGGATAATAATAACTTTTTACATTCATTTACCTTAGTCTATTTTTCAGTTACCCAATTAAATGCTGATCACTTGGATTTCCTCTTTTAAAAACTACAAAGTTTATACATTTTTACTGTTCATTCATTGATCTAACAACGTTTGTTCTTTAAAAATCTTGGATATTTAAGACCTTTATACAAGAAAGCTGCTTGGGGGCAGCTATGTGACACAGTGGATAGAACACTGGCTCTATAGTTAGGAAGACCTGAGTTCAAATGTGACCTCAGACATTTGCAAATTTTAAAAACAAAAAAAAAGTTGCTCTAGAGATTTTCTTGCAATAATCCTTCTAATTTTAACTATTGATTTTTTGTATAATCAAAACTATTCTTTTTATCTTTTATGATACACTCCATTCTTTGTTAGACCATAAATGCTTCTTGGTCTGTTGTTGTAAAACAGTTCCTTGCTCCTATAATTTGTCTTTTTGTTTTTGTTTCTGTTTTTTGCAGGGCAATAGAATTAAGTGACTTTCCCAAGGTCACACAGGTAGGCAATTATTAAGTGTCTAAGGCCGAATTTGAACTCAGTTTCTCCTGACTCCAGAGCAGGTGCTCTATCCTCTGATTTATTTTTGATATGATCATTTATATGCATGTCATATATCCATTTTAAACTTACCTTAGTAAAAAGTGTGAGATGTTGGTATATACTTATTTTCTGCATTGTGTTTTTTAAGTATACTTTGCTATATACCTTATTTATTCCATTGATCAACCTTCTTTTTAACCATTACCAAATAATTTTTTTTTTTAAATTGCTGTTTTGTAGTATAGTTTGAGGTCTGGTAGGTATGGCCAAACTTGATATTTTTGAACTTTTGTTTTCTCAGATAATTTTGGTTATGATTTTTCTAGTTCTGTAAATATAAAGTAATCCTTTGATACTTTGTTAGGTATGGTATCAAATAAATGCATTAACTTAGATAATGTCATTTTTATTATATTGATTGGTATGGCTTGATCATGAGTAGTTAATATATTTTTTTTATTTCTTGGGCCTTTATTTCTGTAAAAATGTGTTTTTGTTTTGTGTGTAGGTAGACTCTCAGGTATTTTGTAAATTCTGTAGTTATTTTAAATGGAATATCACTTTGTCTCATCCTTTAGGTTTTGTTGCTAATGTGCAGAAATGCTGATTTTGTTTTGGTTTATTTTATATACTGATACTTTCCTGAACTTATTAATAGTTTTAACTACAATTGTAGTTAACTCTATAGGGTAGGAAACCTTAACAGTTTTTGTATAATAGACCTATTCACAGAATGAGATTTTCAAAAATAAAATAATAGGATTACATAGGATTACAAAAAAAATCAATTCTTGAAAATAAATTGAAATACAGTTATAAAAAATATCAAATAAGTTCATGAATTTCAGATTAAGGACCTCTCTTCTAGGATTCTTATTATATCATCTGTACTAGATTTTTCACTTTATGCACAAATTATGCACAATTGTCTTGATGTAGTTCTAGCCTCCTTGCTAAAATGTTTTTTTTCCTCAAGTTTTTTGCATCAACATTCATTAGGAATCTAGTTATACTTTTCTTTCTCTGTTTTGTTTCTTCCTGGTTTAGGTGTCATAACTGTATTGATGCCATGGAAGAAATTTGCTAGGATTTCTTCTTTTCTTATTTTGCAAATAATATTGGAATTAATTTTTCTTTGATTTTTTTTTTAGTAGAATCTACTTGAAATCCATCTGATCCTGATATTTTCTTTGGTAGTTCATTTATGGATTATTCGATTTCTTTTTCTTAGATTGGATTATTTAAATTGTACTCTTGTTCTAGTAATCATCTATTTCATATATGTTACTTTTGTTGACATATATTTGGATACAATAGTTGATCATTTCCTTTCAAGTTTTTGCTAAATTCTTCTATTTTACTTTTTTCTTAGCAATTTGATTTTCTCTTTTTCATTTTTTTGCTTTGGCTTTTGTTTAGCAAGGCAACAGGGTTAAGACTTGCTCAAGGTCACACAGCTAGGCAATTATTTTGTGTTTGAGGTTGCATTTGAACTCAGGTCTTCCTGACTCCAGGGCCCATGCTCTGTGCCATCTAGCTGCCCCTTTTATTTTTTTTAATGGTTTTTTTCTTTTTCTTTTTTTCAAAATGCCAGATCCTAGTTTATGTATCAATCCCTTTTTTTAACTTTATATTTTAAAAAAATCTTTAAAATTTTTGATTTTCTGGTTGTTTTTTATTCCTGATTTTTTATGCCTGATTAGCTATGTCCCAAAAATGTGTTTTCATTAAATTCCTTCACCTCTGTATGTTCATTGGTCATCTGGAATCTTGATTGGTCATTGCTTAGAGGTTAATTCTTAAGTCTTTTAAAATTATTTTTGCAAAATTGTTATTACAATAAAATATTCTATTTCTATTATCTTCACAGTTTATTCAAGTCTTCCTAGTTGTTTTCTGAAACTGTTCCATTTGTCATTTCTTGGTTTCTTTGAAATTTTTTTTTTGCTTTTTTGAATGGGCAGTTGGATTAAGTGACTTGCCTAAGGTCACACAGCGAAGTTATTATTAAGTGCCTGAGGCTGGATTTGAACTCAGGTCCTCCTGACTCTTGGGCCAGTGCTCTATCCACTGTGCCACCTAGCTGCCCCCATTCGTCATTTCTTAAAGCATAATAGTATTCCATTCCATTCATATTCCATAATTTTTTGAACATCCCTTTCATTCCATTTCTTTGTCCCCACAAAAAGAGCTGTTATAAATGTTTTTGTACTTTTGGGATCTTTTCCTCTTTCTTTGATCTTGTTGAGTCCAGTAATGGTTTTACTGGGTCAAATGTTAAGTGACTTTTTGGAAATAATTTCAAATTGTTTTCCAGAATGATTGGATCAATTCATATCTACAGTTAGTAGGCCAATGTGGTTATTTTCCTATATCCCCTTCAGTATTTTTAATCTCTTTAATGTCTATTTTCTCAATTTGCCAATTTTGCTATTGCACACAAATTGGTATGAAATGGCACCTCAGATCTCTAATTTCTAATGATTCTTCAATAGCTCTTTTTTAAAATATTATTTTTATTGCCCTGAGGTCAGAAATAGATATGTTGAATATTTCTACTTTTCTGAGTTTCTGAGTTTTTTGTTGTAATAATTGCCATAAAGGTGCTACACACACACACACACACACACACACACACACACACACACACGCATACTTTTTTCCCCATTCAGTAATTGCCAAAGAATTATCATATATATAAAGTATTTAAAATCCAAATCAAGTCCTTTATTTTCTAGTTTCTCTTCTTATTAAATTTTTATCATTCTGAAATGGAGCACATTCAGGTCCCCAGCTATTATAATTTTATTATCCAATTTCTTCTGGGATTCAGTTAACCTTTACTTTAGGTAGGTAGATGCTTTGACATTTGAAGCACACACACACATTCACATAGACACACTTGATTTCATTTCATTATATTTAGGACCCATAAGCATAATATAGTTTCCTGGTTTTAATCATATATTTTTCTCTTTAATCATATATAATTTACTATTATTTCAGTTTATGATTGCTACTCTTGCTTTTTTTGGTTCATGTGAAGTCTAATAGATTTTACTCCAGCCCTTATTTTAAGTGTGTTTGAAACTTATTTCAAGTATATTTCTTATTTCTTTTTTTTTTTAAGTTTATGAACCTTCTTTTTATTATTGTTGTTGTGTTTATCCCGATAACAATTTTAGGAAGTCTCAATGCTATGTCCTATTATTTTTAGATTTCTAGCAGTAAAGCCATAACATGACTAGTTTTCTATTGGGTCACCCAAGGCAAGAATATTGGTAAGAATCTTTTTTTTTTAACCTTAAAGTGTTTTTTATTTTTTATTTATTTATTTTTTAGAAGTGAACTTTATTATTACTATTATTACAATAATTTTGTTATAAGAGTAAACACAAACTCCCTCTCCCCCTCAAGAAGATGAGAAACCTCATGAATAGTGTGTGTGTGTGTGTGTGTGTGTGTGTGTGAGAGAGAGAGAGAGAGAGAGAGAGAGAGAGAGAGAGAGAGAGAGAGAGAGAGATTGATTCTGTTCTCTCTCCTTTCATCCTGGTCCTTTCCAAAATTGTGTTGTATCTGAGTACCCTCTCCCTTGATTTTCCCTCTCTTCTATCACCCTATTCCCCCCCTTCCCTCCCCCCATTCCCCCTTATCCCATCCCTTTCTTCTCATTTTTCTCTAGGGTAAGATAGATTTCTATACCCTATTAAGTGTGTATGTTATTTCCTCTCTGAGCCATTTCTGATGAGAATGAAGGCTCACTCATTCCCCCTTGCCTTCCCCTGTTCTACTCTATTGAAAAAGCTTTTTCTTGACTCTTATGTGAAATTTCTTAGCTTCTTCTTCATCTCCTTTCCCTTTCTCCCAGTACTTTCCTTTATCACCCATTGACTCCATCTTTTTCCTATATTATAACATTATATTCCACTCCTTCCTGTGTCCTGTCTATATATGCTCCTTCTAATAGCCCTTATAAAGGAGAAAGTTCATATGAGTTATCAACAATAACATGCAAGAATACAAACAGTTCAATATCATTAAGTTCCTCATAGTTAGTCCTTCTCATCCACTCCCACTATGGTTCACCAGAGTCCTGTACTTAGAGTCAAACTTTCTGTTCAGCTCTGGTTGTTTGAGTAGGAAAGTTGAAAGTCCCCCTGTTTTCATTGAAAGTCCATCTTCCCTTGAAAGAGGATGTTCAGTTTTGCTGGGTAGTTGATTCTTGGTTGTAAACCAAGATCTTTTGCCTTCCAGAATTTCATATTCCAATCCCTTCGAGCTCTTAATGTAGATGCTGCCAGATCCTGTGTAATCCTGACTATGGAGCCTTGGTAGTTGAATTGTTTGTTTCTGGCAGCTTTTAGAATTTTCTCTTTGACTTGGGAGTTTTGGAATTTGGCTATAATATTCCTTGAAGTTTTTCTTTTATGATCTCTTTTCAGGAGGTGACTGGTGAATTCCCTCAATTTCTGTTTTACCCTTTGCTTCTAGGATCTTAGGGCAATTTTGCTGTATTATTTCTGGAAAAATGAAGTCTAGGCTCTTCTCCTGATCGTGGTTTTCAGATAGCCCAATAATTTTTAAATTACTTCTTCTGCTCTGTTTTCAAAGTCGGTTGTTTTTCCATTGAGATTTTCTTCTAATTTTTGGCTTTTTTGGAAGAGTTTTTGAAAAGAAAAGAAAAGACATTCTTCTCCTCATTTGCTTTTTATTTTGCTTTTTCCATTAGGCCTAAACTGGTTTTTAACATTATTTTCTTCGGTATTTTTTTGTATTTCTTTCACCAAGCTGTTGTTTTGGTTTTCATGATTTTTCTGCATTGCTCTCATTTCTCCTCCTAATTTTTCCTCCACCTCCCTTAATTGCTTTTCAAAGTCTTTTTTGAGCTCATCCATAGTCTGAGCTCATTTTCTATTTCTCTTGGAGATTTTGGACATGGAAGCTTCAATTTTGTTATCATCTGAGTATGTGTTTTGATCTTCCATGGGACTAAAGTAATTCTCTATGGTTAGATTCTACTTTTTCTGTTGTTTACTCATTTCTTCAATCCAAGATTAATTTGCAGCACTTCCAAGGCTTTGGGATTTTTTTGGGGGTGGGGACATCCCACTGGGACCTTTATTCTTCTAAGGTCTTATGCTCTCTTGCCTGTGCTTTTATATGTAGATGATCACCACACTTCCCTCTGCCCTGGAGCTGTAAGGAGGGGTCCTGCGTGGTTATCTTAGTATGGAAGCCCAAACTGCAACCTGGATCTGAGTATGAGCAAACAGCAGAGTCCGACTCTGAGGGAGAGCAGTGAAATTTCTGCAGTCTTCCCTGACCCCCTTACCATCTGTGGGCTATGCTCTGGGGGTGCAGGCTGCTTTCTCCAGATTTTCGCTACATGCTCTGCAGCCGGTGCTCCTTCACTCCACACTCATTCTGGTGTAGCAGAATTCTCTCCTCAACCCTTCAAGCTGTTCTGGGGCTGTCCTGTGACTGGGCCTTTTTCCTACTCCTGGTCCTGGTGAAATACCTTTCATGTGGAATTTTTAAGTTATCTTGGACTGAGAAAATGTATAACTCAGTCTTTCTTTGGGTTTTGGCTAGAGTCATAATTTATTGCCTTTTGGAGTTTTGAGGGGAAGGTGTTCTCAGGAAATACTGCCTTCATGCCACCATCTTGGCTCTGCCCCCCTCTTATTTCTTTCTAATCTTTTCTGCTACCCTGCTACCCTTCTCCATTTTGTGGATATTCTATCCCATTTACATTCATCACTATGACTGGTAATTATATATTTCCTCTGGCTCTGTCCTATTTATTTTTTTTACTCCTTACCTTGTTTTCATACATTATAAAGAAAAAGAGGGTGGTAAAAAAAGAAATATGTTTAATTGTTGTGATCTAGAAATCACTATTGATGTGATCTATTTCTGCCCCATTTTTTCCTTTTCTCTCTCTCTAGCCAACCATCCTAATCTTTTACATTTGAGA
This sequence comes from Macrotis lagotis, assembly GCF_037893015.1. Lineage (NCBI taxonomy): Eukaryota > Metazoa > Chordata > Mammalia > Peramelemorphia > Peramelidae > Macrotis > Macrotis lagotis. Next base: position 271,870,424 of record NC_133661.1, on the reverse strand, counting down.
AACTGAGGCTCAGAGAGTTTAGATAATTTGCCCAAGGTTGTACAGGAAATAAGTAGAAAAGCTGGTACTTTTTGACTCTGAGCCCAGAACTCTTAGACTATGCTGACTCTTTACAGTGCATAATATGAATCATGAAGGATTACTTTGGTTACTTGATTGGATACCAATTTGTTTTCTAAAGAATCTAGGAATGTTTGGATATGTTGAATATGAAGTTGAAAAGATTTAGCGGAAGTGAGAAAGGGTATATATGATTGGTTTTTTTGAATACTTGAAAGACTATCATAAATAGTAATGTGTAAACTTTTTTTGCTTGTCTTCCAAAGCAAAAGTTTGGAGTTCACATTTGAATACATGGAATTTTTGTCTTGGAGCATTTAGTACCTAACGTTCATAATTCACTTCTTCCTCCTCAAGATAGTTAAATGATCTAAGTAGAAAGGGGAAATAAAATGGTTGCTTTCTCTGTGTACTTAATGTTATACTAGTGTGATAATTGTTTTCTGGCTTTCTTTGTTGTAGGTGAATGTGGAAGGCAAAGCTAGCCCTGTTTCACTCCTACAGATGGCTTCACCAAAAGGCCATTGCGTCTTACTTCGTCTTCCTAAACTGATATCTGGTAAAATAGCACTCCCCCAAACCTTATTAGATATCTTGGAAGACAGCAGAATCTTGAAGGTTGGTGTTGGGTGTCAGGATGATGCCAGCAAGTTGCTTCAGGACTATGATCTCACTGTTAGAGGGTGTCTTGACCTCCGAAATCTAGCCATGAAACAGAGGTATGTGTATTTGTGTATGCTGCTATTCCTGTATTCAGGGGTCAAGGGTACTAGTAGAAACAATAATATTTTAATAAATACTGGAATATTTAGAATTCTTAATGGGAATTCTAGGAAGCCTGAAGAGTTCTGACCAGCATATGAGAATTTGAGAAGAAATATTCCATCTTCCAAAAAAGCCTCAATTACCTTAGAACTATCCCTTCTTGGGGAAGCTAGATGGTGCAGTGGATAGAGCACCAGCCCTGAAGTCAAATTTACCCTCCAGACACTTAAAAAACTTTACCTAGCTGTGTGACCTTGGGCAAGTCACTTAACTCCAATGCCTTTCAAAAACCAGAAAAAAAAACAATTAAGGTTTAGTTCATGGTGCTAGAAAATTTTGTCATTGATATAGTTGAAATAAACCACTTTTCAGGGGTGACTAGGTGGAGCAGTGGATAGAGCACTGGCTCTGGAGTCAGGAGGACCTGAGTTCAGATCTGCCTCAGACACTAATTACCTAGCTTTGTGGCCTTAGGTAAGCCCATTTAACCCCATTACCTTGCAAAAAAAACTTAACCCCCCCTGAAAAAAACTGCTTTTCCCTTTCCATTGGGATTTTTTTCTTAAAGAATTTCTGTTTCAACTCTCTTTGATTTCATTTATTCCTGGTAGATGAAATATGGAGGCATATCTCTTTTTATAGTTGTGAAGACTCAGGTAACCAAACTCTCCTAGAGTGATCGTAACCAAGAAAGAGGTTGGTTTTAATTAAGGCTAAATCTGTGTTTTCTTATTTTTACATAAATATAGATTGTAAGAATTTGCACTTCAAATCTTGTAATTTAATTTGTATGGTCAAACCTCTTGTATTTATTAATTTATAATCTTTGAAGAATATTTTTTAATTTTTCTAGATTAGATTCTATTCTGTTTTTCAAGTTTATTATATTTTCATTTAGAAACAGAAGACTTAATGGCTCTTGTTTTCAGCTAATACCAGCCTTATTTTAGATGTATTGTAGGAAGTGGGGACAAATGATCCTGACTTGGTTTTTCACAGCAAACTTCACATTAAGGTTTTTTTTTTGGCAAGGCAATGGGTTAAGTGACTTACTTAAGGTCACATAGCTGGGTAATTATTAAATATTTAAGGCTGGATTTGAACTCAGGTCCTTTCCAAAAAATTTTATTCTGAATTAACATACACACAGAAGAGCATATCAGAGGAGGATTATTTACAAAATCCTGAATCTTGACTTCATATTATTTGCTTTAAAAAATTATGTAATCAATTTTGCAAATTACTTTTAAAACTATCATTTTGGCACTTCCTTCTGAACTTCTATTCTCTTCTGTGTATTTAAAAAATGTTTTAGTGGCTGTCTTTGACCCTCTATTAAAAAATCAAGGTGAAAAAAATCTTGTAACAAATAAGCTTAGTTAAACAAAACAAATCTACACAGTGGCTGTGTCAAAAAAAATGTCTCTTTCTGCACCTTGAGTTCATTACCTGTGTCAAGAAGTGATAACACAATTCATTATAGGGTTCTCTGGATACACAGTTGGCTATTTCATTGATCAGAGATCTTAAATCTTTCAATATTGTTTTTCTTTTCTTTTTTAAAAAATTAATTTATTATTTTCACATTACTATAATAGTCTTGTTGTAAAAGTAAATATAATCTCTCCTCCCATAAACATAGAGAAATCTCAAGAAAAATAAAGTGAGAGAAAAAGAAAAAAATGAGCTTCAGTGTATTCAAATATCATCAACTCTGTCTCTGGGATGGATTGCATTCTTTATCTAAGTCTATCAGAGAAGTTGCTTCAATATTTTTTCCCACATTTGCTATTGTACCATCCTTTCCTCTCCTTTTTCCTGTAGGGTAACATAGATTTCTATACCTTATTGAATGTGTATGTTTCCTCTCTGGAGTCATTTCTGATGAGAATGAAGGCTCACTCATTTCTCCCTCATCTTCCCCCCCCACTCCTTTGCTGAAGCTTTTTCTTGACACTTTTACATGAAATATCTTAGCCCATTTTACCTCTTCTTTCCCTTTCTCCCAGTACATTCATTTTTTTCCCACTAACTCCATCTTTATAATATATTTTATCTTCATATTCAGTTCCCTCCTGTGCCTTGTCCATATATATATATTCCTAGCTTTGCACAGTGGCAGTATCATAGTCATATATGCTCCTTCTAACTGCTCTAATAAATGAGAAGGTTCATATGAATTATCAGTAACATCTTCGCAGGAATACACATAGTTCAAAATCATTAAAACCCTCAAAATTTGCCCTTCCTATCCACTTCCTCTATGGTTCACCCACCTGAGTCCTCTACTTGGAGATCAAACTTTCTGTTCAGCTCTGGTCATTTCAAAAGGAAAGTTTGAGAGTCTCCTGTTTCATTGAATGTCAATCTTTTCCCCTGAAAGTGAATATTCAGTTTTGCTGGGGAGTTGATACACAGTTATAATCCAAGCACTTTTGCCTTCCGGAATATCATGTTCTAAGTCCCATGAGGCCATAATGTAGAAGCTGCTAAATCTTGTGTTAGCCTGACTGTAGCTCCACGTTATTTGAATTGTTTCTTTCTGGTTACTTGTAATACTTTCTCTTTGACTCCTAGGAATATTATAGCCAATTTGGCTATAGTATTCCTGGGAGTTTTTTTGGGGGGGGGATCTCTTTCAGGAGGTGATCATTGGATTCCCTCAGTTTCTATTTTGTCCTCTGCTTCTAGGATATCAGGGTAATTTTCCTGGAGGATTTCTCTAAAAATGAAGTCTTGGCTCTTTTCATGGTCATGATTTTCAGATAGCCCAGTATTTTTAAAATTATCTCTTTTGAGTGTTTTTGGGACACCTCTCCAGGGACCCCAATTCCTTCAATGTCTTATGAGGGGCTCCAACTGCTCTCCTGCCTGTGCTCTGGTCTGTGGATGACCACAGGCACTTCCCTCTGCCCTGGAGCTGTGAGGAGGATCCCTGCTCTGCTATGGCGGTATAAGACCCCAGGGTCTGAATGTGGACAGAGCTCCAGAGACTTGCCCAAGGATGAGAGAAACCTCAACAGTCTCCCCCCACCCCCTTACCTTCTGTGGGCTGAGTGCTCTGGAAGCAGCTGCCAGCTGGGTAGCTCTGCAGGCCTGTTTCCGGTTCCCAGCTAGGGCTGCACTGGCTTGGACTGCACACTCACTCTGGTATGGCAGAGGTCTGTTAACTTTCTGTGTTGTCCTTGGTGATCCCAGGGCTGAGAGGTCTGGAAATGGCTCCTGTTGCCACAGACCCAGGCACCCCAGGGACCCAGGCACCCACGGGCTGTTCCTCACTGGCTAGAGCTCATTCCTCAGGCTCAGCCTGGGCTGTGCAATGGCCTCTTCCAGTCCCCATGGAACAAACCCTGCCCACAGATGTTCCAAGCTGTCGGGCGGGAATATTGTTTCAACTTGGTCTTTGTGTGGGTTCTGCCTTTCTGGAACTTGCTAAGAGTTCTAATTTTAAGCCATTTGGAGTGTTCTGGAGCAGAGCTTCTGGGAATTCCTGCCTCTACTTTGTCATCTTGCCTCCGCCCCCAAAATTGTTTTTCTTTACAGTTTTTTAAATCATTATTTAAATTCTCCTGATTCTGTTGATTTTACTATGCATTAATTGATATTACTCAGGATTCTCTATTTCTTTTGTCTTTTCATATAGTGCAGTAATATTTTATTACCTTATCACAATTTGTTCAACCACTCTCCACTTCAAGGGTATCTCCTTAGATTCTAGTTCTCTTCTTTTCTACCCTTTTTAAAATACTTCCTTCAAGACAAGAAAACTTGTTTCAGTTGTGGCTATTTCCTCCCAAGAATCCTTCTCTTTCTTAAATACTCCACTCCATATCTCTGTTTATTTTGATGTTGAATTGGTTTATTTCTGCATTAAGCCCTTTGCCTAGAACAGTTTTTTCTTTTTTTCTTTTTTTTAGGGTTTTTTTTTTTGCAAGGCAAAGGGGTTAAGTGGCTTGCCCAAGGCCACACAGCTAGGTAATTATTAAGTGTCTTAGGCCAGATTTGAACTCAGATACTCCTGACTCCAAGGCCAGTGCTCTATCCACTGTGCCACCTAGCCGCCCCCTAGAACAGTTTTTTCAATCTTCCTTTGTCCATTTAGGTAAGAGTGAGATTGCTCTACTCACCTCTTCTTCCATGTACACCATGAGAAATTCTCATTAAGAGAAATAGCGAATTCAGTTGCCTTTTTTTGTCCTTTCTACACACTGTTGTATTTCCTTTTCCTTCTCTTCCCTTTCTCTTCTTAAAACCCTCAGACCGGAACCAAACAAATCTTTGACTCCTTCTTTTTCTTAATTTCTTCAATATTTTTGAAAATATTAAGGTTTTAAATTAATTTTTTTTAAATTTAAAGCAGTGGTTTAAGTGACTTGCCCAAGGCCACACAGCTAGGCAATTATTAAGTGTCTTAGGTAGCTGCCCCAAATATAAAGGTTTTAAACAGACACTTGTTTCTTCTCTTTCATTAAATTGTTAGTACTTCATCATTTTACAGCCCCATCCAATTATTCAAAAAAAAGGAAAAACATGTCTGTTTAGAGGTTTGAAAATATTAAGGTTTTTAAATTAATTTTTTTTTAATTTAAAGCAGTGGGTTAAGTGACTTGCCCAAGGCCACACAGCTAGGCAATTATTAAGTGTCTTAGGTAGCTGCCCCAAATATAAAGGTTTTAAACAGATACTTGTTTCTTCTCTTTCATTAAATTGTTAGCACTTCATCATTTTATAGCCCCATCCAATTATTCAAAAAAAAAAGGAAAAAAATATCTGTTTAGAGGTTTTCAAAGCAGCATTGTTTTAATTTTAAAGACTCAAAACACCATAAAAATTCAACAATAAGGGAATGGCTAAATTGCCTTATATTATTGGAATGGAATGAACTGAAATGCTATTAAGACCTATCATTGTGAGAAATACAAAGACATCTGAAAACATGTTTATGAAATGATAGATTGTTTTTAAATTTGTTTAGAACTGAGTAGATATGTCTATGAAATAGGAAAACATCATTGAAAATGAATAGATAAAAGAATTCTATTATGGACTTAATAGGAGTGACTGAAAAAATATACTTCATGCTTTGAAATGAGCACATTTAAATATAACTTAGTTTAGTTGTTTGCAAACAGGTTCAATCTTAAATTTTTAGTAAGAAGAAATTAAATTTTTAAAAAGATAAATCGAGAATTTACACCAAATATCTCTTCTCTTAATTATCCATTATGGATCTGATCTTCATCAATTTATCTAAATCTTTTCTGAATCTATTTCTTTTCATTCTGTACTAATCTTGAGGTAATGTGTCTCAGAAGTATATCACCTTTCATTCTTACTTTATTTCATTTCCTAGAATACTTGACATTGAATGACAACCAAGTAAGAGAGTACTCTGCCTTATAGCACTTTTATAAACTTAGCTTTAAACTCTAGATTTTTGACCCTACAACTAAAGGGCAATTGAGAAATCAACTAAATGCTTGGGGCCATTAGCACATTTACCTCTAGACCTGAGTATTCAGCTGAGTATTTGCTTTTATTGACCCTTTAGGGGTGGCTAGGTGGCACAGTGGATAGAGCACTGGTCCTGGAGTCAGGAGTACCTGAGTTCAAATCTGGCCTCAGACACTTAATAATTACCTAGCTGTGTGACCTTGAGCAAGCCACTTAACCCCATTGCCTGGCAAAAACCTTAAAAAAAAAAAAAGAGAAACGACATTCTTCTCTTACAGGTTACTATCTCTTCTAAAAAAAATTTCATCTCTTTTATTGACCCTTTAGAAATTCCATTCAGAAGTTCTTTCAGGAAACAAAAGAGATCAGGTAATCTTCCCCCCCCCCCCCCCCCCCCCCATTGGGTCCTCAGTCCTTTTACTTTATTTACTTCCTCTCTTTCAGGAAAGATTTGCTTCAGAATGGACTTAGCTTGAAGTCACTTGCTGAAACCATACTGAATTTTCCCCTCAACAAGTCTTTTCTTCTTCGTTGCAGTAATTGGGATGCTGAAGAGCTTACTGAAGAACAAGTGGGTTATATTCTAGAACAGTTGAAAAGTGAATCATGTATGATTTCTGGGCAGGTTTTTAAATTGTTTTTCAAAGTATAAACCAAGTACTGGGCTTCTGAGAGATCCAAAGTTCTCTGATAATGCTCAAGATAAAGTTTTCCTTTCTATATACAGGTATCATTTAGTAATATATAAGATTTACCTCCATTTTTCTGCTTTCGCTTGTGAATTTTCTACTACTTGGTGAAGGGCTTAATTAACTAACTACTAAATGTCTACAGCCTAAAAGATATCATAGTCTTGTCAGTAGTCCTTGGATTAGGATCCAAGGAGTTTAGGTTCAATTTCTATAGAAGGACCATAATTTAAGAAAGACCAAGTTGCATTAATTGACCCAGTGCATTTTTTTAAATTTTTTAAAATTTTAAAAAAATTTTTTTCCAGTACATTTTTAAATCTCTAAATTAAATTTAGTAGGATGAGCATTTTTTATTTCAAAGTAAAAATTTTTGCATAAATTTGCAGTCTTGGAAGACTAAAACTTTTTACTTCAAAGTAAAGATTTTATGTCAATTGCCACATGGTAGAATGAAAAATTTTATTTTAAACTAATCATTTTTGCCTTAGATAATGCACTTGGTTCTTCTAGTGCTAGCTCTATCACCAGTTTTCTTTCTTACCATGTACAAATACTTCATTTAATTTTTCTTTGCCTTAGTTTCTCCAGTTTCCAGTGAAAAGAATTTATACTCATATTTCAGCATTAAAATATGTTTTTATCCTGAGAAGTGCAGCCTGCCCCTTTGGTGCTCAAAGAGGTTGGGTCTGGAAGGAAGAATATTGTATTTTTTTTCCTAACCACTATAAAATATCACCAGTGCAGAATTCTAGAGAAAACTACTTTGATTTTATGGAAAATCTGGGTTATGAAATATTTTTAAAGGATTACAACTTAGTACATTCAAACTAGAATACATATAAACAGAATCATAGATTTAATGTTGGAAGAGATCTTAGAGGCTCTCAAATCTATCCCCTCATTTTTACAGATGAGGAATGTGACTGAAAGATGTTAAATGATTTGTTCAAATTACATATACATATATATATATATATAGTAAATAACAGGGCCAGGATTCCATATCTTTGACTTCAAATCCAGCCTTCTTTTCACTGTACCAAATTGTAGCTTAAAATAAAAGTAGATATTAAAATATGAGGCAAAAGTAGGCATGAAAATAAGTTATTAAAAGTAAAGACTGACATATTACTTTCTGTGGGGGTGGGGTGGGGGGAGGGAAGTAAGATTGGGGGGAAATTGTAAAACTCAAATAATATCTTTAATAAAAATTCATTTAAAAGAAAAGTTGTTAATAAGTTAGTTAGAATCATTTAAGTCTCTTAATAAGAATTAACTGCTTAATAAAAGACCTAAATCTTGAAGGAGTTTTAAATCACTAAAATTGTTGGTTTGAAAAAACTACTGATTTTTTTTTTAGGAGAGATAATTTTGATGTTTTGAACTCATTCAGAATCATGACTATCAGAGCTGATTATTACAGACTTTGAACAAAGTTCCTACTTTGCTCTGTTTTGTTATTTAATTCCTTTTTCAGTTGTGTCTGAATTTTGTGACTCCATTTGGGGTTTTCTTGGCAAAGATACTGGGGTGGTTTGCCATTTCATTCTCCAGCTCATTTTACAAATGAAGAAATGCAGCAGTGTTAAATGACTTGCCCAGTGTCACAAAGTTAATTGGCTTCTGCAGCCATATTTGAATTCAGGAAGAAGAGTCTTCTAGACTGTAGGCCCAGCACTCCAACCACTATGCCATGTAGCTGCCCTAATTTGTTGTGTTTGCCACTTCTGTAAAGGTGTCTTTGTTAGGAGTTTCCTCTCTCCACTTGCCATCCTAATTGCCCTGAGCTATGACTTTTCTCCTTAGGTTGCTTATGCTGCTAGGGATGCCCAGATTTCGGTTGCTCTTTTTCTTCATCTTCTTGGATACCCTTTATCCATTAATTCAACCAAGAATGGGGATGTGGAAACCAGCTGGGAAAGAGTCTTGATGAAGTGCCAGGATCTTGTGGATCTCCCGTTCCGTGGTAAAGGAAACAGCAGCATTATGGGAGAAGAAAGTATTGGGGAAACAGAGTCCGCAAAGAAGACAAGAAACCAGAAGTCTAGAGCTAGTGGCATGTTTTCAGGCAATCCAAAAGGAAGAGATCCCAGGAAACAAAAACAGAAGCCCCTGGGCAAGGGCTATTCTGCAAGGTAATTGTGCATGGATCTTTATCTTTGGGTCCCTCAAACTGAAGATTAGATATCAAAGTTTTCTATTGAAAAGAATAGTGTTTTACATAGAATCTGGATAATAATATAAGGACATGAACAGTAATAAGAGCTCTAGATCCAAAATTCACTTATATTTGCCCCATTGGTATTTTAGGGCCCTTACTGGATTTCCCATTCACAGTCTTATCTTCAAATTACATTGTCCTGAACAACATGATTTGACAGTAATGCAATTATAACCTCTGACCAAACTCAAAGGCCATATGGTATAGAGAGCTGGCTTTGAAATATGGAAGACCTGAGTTCATATCTTGCCTCTGATGTTCATTGGCTACAGGGTTGACCCAGGCAAATTGCTTAACCTCTCAGTGTCTCAGGCAGCTTAATACAGTGTTAGGCAAAAGTTGCCTATCTGTGTTGAAAGAGGAATTTTTCTCATCAGGCTTTCCTTTTGTCAATGAAATCTTAGGTCCAATTTTTTTTTTTTAAACAAGCAATTATAGATTTGCAAAGTGTGTAATAAATTTTTGCTCATTTGTCTAAGTAACCTTTTGAGGTAGTAGGTGCCTTTATAATTCTCATTTTACGTATTAATAAATGGAGACTGAGAGATTAATTTGTCTTACCAAGGGTCACAACCTGAGTCAGGTCTTCTTTATTCCAAGTTCAGTGCCCTTTTAGCTACACCACGGATCTGCTTCACAAAAGAAAACTAAATTAAACTAAATAGCACTATCATATTGTGGCACTCTGCTATATCATTTGGCAAATTGGATAACATAGAAGTGGAATTAAATGATTCCAAATCATTGTTTTACTTAAGCCATGTTTTTCTGGAGTCATGTAACAGTACTCCACTTCATCATCATCATAATAGCAATTAAATAATAAATTTATTTATCATTAAATTATATTTAACCTTTATTTTTAAATTATATCTTATTATATTATATGTATTAAAATAGGAGATAAACATTTATATCACATGTCAGCATTTACAAAGTACTTTAATTTGGTATCTCATTTGACAAGAAAAGAAACATGCCTAATTTGCATCTGTTCATAAGACCAATACCCAGGTGATTTTAAATTCTTCTTAAAATGTCTTCTTCTGGGATGGCTAGATGGTGCAGTAGATAGAGCACCAGCCCTGGAGTCAGGAGTACCTGAGTTCAAATCCGACCTCAGACACTTAATAATTACTTAGCTGTGTGACCTTGGGCAAGCCACTTAACCCCATTTGCCTTGCAAAAACCTAAAAAAAAATAAATTAAAAAAATAAATTTCTTCTTCTGTCCATATTTTGATGTGACCAACCTCCAGTATCCCCATCTGTAAAATAGTGAGCACAATATTATCCCTCATCTGTCTCCTATGGAGATATATGAGCTAAAGGGAACTGGATTTTTCAAGAGAAAGGCATATGATTTATGTTTGTTCTGGGTATTATCTAACTCCAAACAAATGTTATTTCCTAGCCAATAAGAGTTTTCATGTATAATTTTCAGAGCTAATGCAATGAAATGGCTGATGGGAAATTTGGAGTGGAAATTTGGTCCCCCTGGTATATTGCCTTTAGGAATTGAATGATTAATTCAAAACAAGCATTGCAAATCAACCAAAAGTAAATCCACATGATTCTCATTATTTTCCTTTGAGCCCTTTTAATTTGAATTTGCTGTTTTTTGATCACCTGAATTGAAAAGAAATGAGATTTTACTCTGTCAGTACTCTTATTATAGAGGACTTAATTACTTTACCAGTAAAACTATGTTGATACTTTTTTTTTCAGATCTGACTCCTAACAACCCAATGTAGCAAAAGTAGCAATTTTACTGCATTGTTTGTTCGCTCATTTTTCTTTAATCAAAATTGAAGAGAATATAAGGAGCCTTAGTTAGAACATGGAATGACAAGTGTCAAACTCAAATAGAAAGACATTCCTGAAAATAGTGTATTGACTTAGAAAACCATGAATTAACATTATCTATTTTGTAGTATATTTTATAATATATTTTCATTTACTTTATTACTTTACTTTCATTTACTTTATTAAACATTTCCCAGTTCCCATTTTAATCTTGTGTGGGCTTTACTCAGGAATTTTGGGGTCAGTGAGTTTGACTGGGATTAGACTGAATCTAAGCTGAAATTCACTATGAAAGTCATTGATGTTCAAGGAATTGACTTCATAAGTACAGGATGGAGTAAATAGACTTACTATCCAGGAAATTTTTCTTCAATAGACCACATCTAAAGTTTAATTCTAAGAATTATAAGAAGAATATTGATAAATTGGAGAATGTTTAGAGGAGGACAATCAGGATGGGGAGAGCTTTGAGTCCTTGTCACATGAGAATTATTTATAGGAACTGAACATGTTTAGCCTGCAAAATAGAAAAAAGGGTGGGGGAGACTTTGGGAGCTGGAGGGGAGAAGGAGAAATAATAGTCAACTTTTAGTATTTTAAGGGCTCTCCCATGAAAAAAGTATTAGACTTGTTATGTTTTGGCTCCAGAGACAGATCAAGGAATAGTGAGTGGTAAAGTTGTAAAGAATCATATAGGAAAAACTCCTTAGCAATTAGAGTTGTCCAAAAGTGGAATTGGTGGCCTCAGGAATTAGTCCTCTCCTTGGAAGTTTTCAAACCTCTCAAGTATATTATAGTAGGAATTCCACTTGGGTATGAGTTAGACTAGATAACTGCTGGAGTCTCTTCTCTATTTTGTGGTAGTGTGTAGAAACAACCCATGTTATTTCAAGAACTTCTTGGAAAAGCAGCCAAAATGTAGTTTTCAATAGGTGTCTTTTTGTTCTTTCTTGCAGAAAATCTCCCCTTTATGATAATTGTTTCTTACATGCTCCTGATGGACAACCCCTTTGCACTTGTGATAGAAGGAAAGCTCAATGGTATTTAGACAAAGGCATTGGAGGTAAGTGATCCAGGTGCTGAGTATAACCCAGGGTTGAGATAGGGAGTGTCAGTGGTTCTGAAAAATAAGGAAGAAAAAAGAAATAAGTAGATATACAGAGAGATCCTGAAATAATTGTTAATGTGCACTTACCTAACCTCTGTCCATCTTTTTTAGCTATATTCTTTTTAGTCTTTGTAACTTGTTTTATGTAAATCTATCCTTAGAGTTATTAAACATTTATTTGACTTTATCATATCTCAAGTGATTTATCTGGGAGAGCTGACTGAAGCATCTGAAAAGGAGTGTCAAAACTCTATTTTATTTCTTGTCTGACCTCTGTAAAGTCCAGGCAACTTTAGTAAGAAAGTATCCCAGTAAATGGGCAAGCCTGGGACTTCAGAGCCAGATATGAACTCTTGGCTACATTCAGGGATGTGATCTTTTATGTGGTGTACTTTTCACTGGGCAATTAATTAATGAAAAAGCATTAATTAAGCATTATGTTCCAAGGACTGTGTTAAATGTTAGGAGTACAAAGAAAAAGAAGAGATGGTGCCTGCTCTCAAGAGTTTCATATTCTAATGGGGGCAGACAGCACAGAGGATGCTTCAACTACCATAGCCATAGGATATATTATTAATTCAGATGGCAATGCCTAGGAGTCTGGGTGTCATGGTAGTGCAGATGATAAGTCAGGTAATCAGATTCATTAAATTTTTTTTTGTTTTTGTTTTAGAATTTTGAAAGGCAGTGGGGTTAAGTGGCTTGCCCAAAGCCACACAGCTAGGTACTTATTAAGGGTCTGAGGCCAGATTTGAACTCAGGTCCTCCTGACTCCAGGGTTAGTGCTCTATCCACTGTGCCACCTAGCCGCTCCAAGATTCATCAAATTCTAAAGCTTCTTTCCTCTTTCCTTTTGAAGAGCTGGTAAGTGAAGATCCTTTTGTAGTCAAGTTGCAATTTGAACCATCAGGACGACCTGAATCCCCAAAAGATTATTATCTGATGGTTAAGGAGAACCTCTGTGTGGTGTGTGGCAAGAGAGAATCCTATATACGGTGAGTTTGGGTCTTTCTGGACCATCTGCTTTTGGTCCCCAAATGAAGTTATGTTACTAGTAACATAGCACAGTAACAATGCAGAATTATGGTCCTTTCCCCAAGACTGTCAACAGCAGTTTGTAGTCATGTTCCTGGTGGCTTCCATATCTCTCATGCAGTTGCAAAAAAAGCTGTCTATAGGAAACTCTTCCTGCATCTGAGGAACTGGCCTTTGACTCATGTTGATGTCTCTTTTCTTGAGGCTTTTCTTATGTCTACCACAGGAAAAAGAAGTCCTTACTATTAGAATTAGATTAGAAGTATTTCTTAATGCTCCATTTATTCAGGAAGTAAATAATGGACACCTTCCCTCTGTATCATCCTTTTCCTCACATTCATTTCATCTGCTTTTCTTTGGAGTGATCTTGAAAGCATTTTGAGTCTTGAATTCTGTTTTCAAAAAAGTTTTTCCAGATTACTTGAGTGCTTTCTGGATTATGTATTTTTTGGGATTAGAATTTTTACATATCCTTTGACAGTGAAATTGAGTCTGAATATCAAAAGATATTCTGTAGTGTTCACCCTCCTTGAAAATTTTGTTTGTTTTTGTTTTTTGCCAGGCAGTAGGATTAAGTGGCTTGCCCAAGGTCACACAGCTAGGTAATTATTAAGTATCTGAGGTCAAATTTGAACTCAGGTCCTTCTGACTCCAGGGTCTGTGCTCTATTCACTGTGCCACCTAGCTGTTTATCATAGATTTTTTTCAGAAGAAAGTTGATTTTAGGAAATAGCACTTGACTCTTAGTGAATGACTAAAATTCAGCCTTTAGAAGTAAAATTTTCCTGAGATAAGAGAAACTTACCTTTTTGAACCCACCAGGGTATAATTGCTTTATATCCTCTTATAGTTAAGAGAGACATTGGAGTTCAAATTCCTCCTCTTTTTTTTTGGTTAGGTTTTTGCAAGGCAAATGGGGTTAAGTGACTTGCCCAAAGCCACATAGCTACATAATTAAGTGTCTGAGACTGGATTTGAACTCAGGTACTCCTGACTCCAGGGCTGGTACTTTATCCACTGCGCCACCTAGTCACCTCTAAATTCCTCCTCTTTTAGGAGCCTAAATGCCTCTTGCAGTCTTCACCTTTGCTGATGGACCTTGTACCAGTTCATGAAGTAACCTGTTCAATTTCAGAACAATCCAATAATGAATCGAAACTTCTGCTCATTAATTTAAATTCTGCCCTTTGAGGCTAAGCAGTCAGGCATTTCCTTTTCCAGGAAGAGACTGTTTTTTGTGTGGTGCTCTGAGAAAAGTGATTTTAAAAAAAAGAAAATTGAGGATGAGGGCTAGTTTCCTAGTCCATACCATATAGCTTCTCACCTTTCCTCCCTGAATGTCAAAGGCCATTAGAAAACATTTTCATTCCTTAAGTGTTTTCTCTAATTCATCCAGCATTTATTAAGTACATACAAAATGTCATATAAGGCAGTGGGGATAAAAATCTCTCCTCTCAAAGAACTATTGTCATTGGCCTACTGTTGGTTCTCCTATAATTAATGAATGATATCAGAGAGGATGTTATCTGTAATTTAGGACCAATCTACTGGTAGGGTAGTTAAAATTATATCTGGAATTTTACAGTACTTTAAAGTTTGCAGAACATTTAGCATAATTATCTAATTTTTTTCTGACAATCTTATGCTGAGAGGTAGATATTATAAGCCTCGTCCTTGCTAGTAAATGTCAGTAAGGATATGAATCCAAGTCTTTTGGTTCCAAATCTGTTTGTTTCTTTCCATGACCCCATACTGTTCTAGGCATGTTTGTAGCAGATGAATTGCCCAGGGCTTCTTTGTAAGTTAATTGGAGCTCAGAATAGTATTCATTCCTCTAGATTGTGTTTGATCTCAGATAGAAATATGGAAATCTAGATCTAGCATTATGGTGTTCCACCTATCAATGGTGGATGTGTTTGGGGATGGGGGTTCATTTCAGGAAGAACGTAGTTCCCCATGAGTACCGGAAACACTTCCCCATTCAGATGAAGGACCACAACTCTCATGATGTATTACTCCTGTGTACCTCCTGCCATGCCATTTCGAATTACTATGATAACAACTTCAAGCAACAGCTGGCTGGAGAGTGTGGTGCCCCCATTGGCTCTGAGGAGGGGTTACGCTTGCTGGAAGATCCAGTTCGTCGTCAAGTGCGCTCTGGGGCCAGGGCCTTGCTCAACGCTGAGAACTTGCCTGCTTATCGAAAAGAAGAACTCTTACAGGGGATCAAGGAGTTTTTTAACACTGATACTGTCACAGACCTGATACTTCAGGAAGCAGCAAGTTTGGAAACCAGGTACCATTGAAAGTTGTAGTCAGATGGGGGAAGCACTTTCTCAAAATAAAACCTTTTTTTTATTAAATCTAACTTAATCTCTCTTATAGTTAGGGAAAAGGAATTATCCACAGAGATATATGCAGATTACCTGCATATGTGTATTTAGATTCTTATTCTATTAAGTAGAAGATGTTTATACTATTAACAAAAATATTTTCATAAGGTTGGAATAGATGATGGATTTTGACAATCTCTTTTCCATAGAGCCATCATACCTCCAAAGAAGGACCACACCATGGCTGTATGAGAATGTTCTATGCTTGTGCCTAATCATATTGTTGACTTAGATGAAATTTCAAATAAATAAGAACTTACTTGGTTTCTATTATTTGTAGATCTTAGAAGTATTTCAACTGGTACATTAGGTTCATTGGGTCATGAAAAACTCAAAAAAATAAATTGAAGTACTTCCAAGCCAATACTGGCTTTCCCTATTGAATCTTGTTTTTCAATAAGCACAGAATATTTAAAATTATTGTATTTCAAAGTCTCCAGACTCCTAATGATGTTTCTACTTGTTTTTAATGTTTCCTTTTTTTTGCTGCATGTTATTCTTTCTTTAAATAATAATATCTTAGAAATACTGACAGAAAAAGTTTATGTTCATCTTTTAGCTCATTTTAAAAAATTTTCTCACAATAACCTATAAGTAGCTTATGATATTATTACCATTTTATGGATAGCTAAGCAAAGACATTTAGAGCTAAAGTGAGAAAACTAATTAGTAGAATATAGTACAGCTACTGGGACTTAATCAGAACTATTGAAATCAAAGGAACAGCCTCCATTCCTTTTTTTTTTTTTAAGGTTTTTGTAAGGTAAATGGGGTTAAGTGGCTTGCCTAAGGCCACACAGCTAGGTAATTATTAAGTGTCTGAGACTGGATTTGAACCCAGGTACTCCTGACTCCAAGGCCAGTGCTTTATCCACTATGCCACCTAGCCGCCCCTTCTCTATTCCTTCTTAATAGAGATGGAATACTTTGGATAGAGATGTTGTCAATCTTGGTTGGTGTGTTGATTAATTTTGTTAAAATGCTTTCTTCTCTTCTAATTTTTGGGGTTTTTTTGGTCACAAAATAGAGCTCTCTAGGTAGGGGAGAGAGGAAAGATATGTTTGGAAATTAAACAAAAAGTTGTTAGCAAAATTTTTTAAATCACTTAATATTTTCATTTTTTCATAGAGGGGCAGCTAGATGGTGTAGTGGATAGAGCACTGGCTTTGGAGTCAGGACCAGAGTTCAAATTCAGCCTCAGACACTGAACACTTACTAGTTGTGTGAACTTGGCCAAGTCACTTAACCCTGATTGCCTCAAATCCAGGGCATCTCCAGTTGTCCTGATTAACACCTGGCCACTGGACCCAGATGGTTCTGGAGGAGAAAATGAGACTTGCTGACTTGATACAGCACCCCCTCACTCAAATCCAATTCATGTGCTTGTTGTGGCACCACCTCCCTTATGCCTTCTTTGAGAATGAAGGAAAAACATTATCATCAAATAAGATGAAGGACAGGTTTCTTTGACTAAGTTTATTATGCATTACATCATAAAACTTTTTCTACCTATAGACTGTCCTCCCAAATTCATCTTACTAGACTTTGATGGTTGAGATATTTGAGGAAGGACTGAAATGTGTTAGTAAATAGCTTTGAAAGAGCCAGAAAGGGTCTTGCTTAAGGAACAGTAAGGAAACTAGTGCCAGTGGGTCAAGGAGCATGTTTGGAGTGGGATGGGAGGGGGTTTTGCATAACGCTCTTGAAGTCTACAGGGGAGACACTTTTATTTTAGATGAGATTGAGAGTACTTCTTTCAGATATTCTTTGGAAGAAAATAGAATCCTTTTTTAGGTAGCATCTCATTAATCTTTAAGGCATTCTTGTAAAGTAGAAAGGTAGCAGAGATTATTCAGCCCCTGCTGTTAATGAAATGGTTTGTGAACCTACATCTAAAGAAGGATGTAATTTTATATCCTGCATATGCTACTCCTTTTTCCAAACTGGATACTCAATAGGGTATATGTGGACAGATTAACAGCTCAAGAGTACACTGTCCAGAATGGATAGACCAGTGGGTGAGTGTGCTGGCATCTTCCTGGTCTGAAAATCCATTGTTTCTAAAGGTTTTATTGATCTCTTTTTTAATATATATTTTGCATTGATTTCCAAATATATCTCACTTTCCTCCCCTTCCTAAAGAGCTGTCCCTTGTTACAAACTAAAAAAAGAGAGGAAAACAAAAGCAGTTTTAGTAACACTCACTGATATGCTGCCAGGGTTCACTCCTGATTGACAAGGTGCCCCATCATTCTAGATTTATGCCTTATGTCTTGGCAGGATTGCGAATGAGAGTTACGTTCCTCATGGTCTGAAGGTGGTACAGTGCCATGCAAAAGGTGGACTGCGCTCACTCATGCAGCTGGAGAGTCGCTGGCGCCAACACTTCTTGGACTCCATGAAACCCAAGCATCTCCCACAGCAATGGTCGGTCAACCATAATCATCGAAATCTTCTCCGGAAACATGGGGATAATCTGCTGGTGGAGCTTTCAGGTTAGCTTCTCTCCTGGCAAAAGATGGAGGGAACAGGAAGAGACCTCAAGGCTGTAGAGGGGAGTTGGGAAAGCATTTCCATTTTCCTCTCTCTCAAGCCCTCATTTGGGGTTGGTAAATATCAGAGCTTCCTTTGATAAAAACTAATCTGCACTTCTCCTGAGCCCTCTGCTGTGTGGCAGGGCAGGGCTTCCTAGAGGAAAGTGTAAGGTTTATTTGAATACTAGTTGAGCAAGGTGAATTTGATTTTCCTTGCTCTTATTTTAGTAGACACAGGAGGCTTTTATTGAATTTTTCTTAACCTCTTCTAGAGAATGAAGGACATCTGTTTAGAGTTTTTAATTCATTTATTTCCATTACAAAGGGTACTGTCAGCTTTAGAGAGTTGATCATTTCACATTTGAAAGGGGAGAAAAATCTTTTCCTGAGGGACCCAGATTCACTGTGTTTCTTGAATTAGAAACACTGAATTGTCTTAAAATCAAGCAAGCTATTTTGAATGGATCTTAATGTGAACCCTAAAGGTGCCATAGATTAAAATAGCAGCTTCTTCTTAACTTATTCCACCCTGATGCTGAAAGGGAATTATTCTTTGGCCAGAAGTTTTTCACTTGAGAAAATAGAAAAGAAGGGTAAGAGTCATTGCAGACATCAGGAAATAATCTAAATAATTTACTCTGCTTTTCTTACTCTGCTGTTCCCTACATGAATTACTTAGCCAGGTTTATGATGCAGCAATTTTCTGATAGAGAGACTTCCCCTTTTAGGATCAAAGGCATGAATTTTCTGCATCACTTCTCATTCTTTACCCTGCCCCGATCTGCAACATTGGCATCTTTTTAATCCCTAACTTATCTCTAATACTAGTCATGTTGCAAGTGTTTAGAACCCTAAGATAGCTACATGTGATATTGGTAAGTGTCCAAAATGCAACTTATTAGATATTATATATTTTTCTAATTTACCAAGAAAGTTGGTTGTGTGCTTCACCGGCTCCCAGCAGGCTTAAAAACATATGTGACCAGCATCCAACAAAAAACATGCTTTTGTAATTGTCTCCGTGTTGGCGATGGTTCTCTAATGTTGATAAATAAAACTTTTTCTAAATTTAAGGCTAATAGGTCAAAGATTTCTTAATTTTTAAAAAGTTTATAAGTAAATTTTTTTGGGGGGGAGGGAGTGTTTGAAATCCAGTTCTATAAACACCACAATTACATGTGTACACTCACAACTAAATACATGAATATTTTCTTTCTACATTTCTGCCCATTTCTAAACACTTCCTTTATCCATAAGAAGTCAAACTAGAAATAAAAGAGAGGGAAAACAAAAGTAGTTTTAGTAAAACTAACTGATAGGCTGCCTGGGTTTGAAGAAAGGAATTGGGGCAGGAATGGGAGAGCAGTGAGGAGATGGACTGAATTTATGTTCCTTTCCTCCAGCAGGGGTTGCTCTTAGCCATAGGGAGACATAAAAACTGAGTCTATATTCTACATAATTTTTTTTTTGCAGCCCTGATTTAATATGTCTATCCTGAACCACCTTAGCAACCTGTCATTAAGGCTGACATCTCATCACTCTTGTTTCCATGACTAAACCAAGTGCTTCATGAAGAAAGACCAATATTTCTTATCTAGACCACACATTTCCACACTGAGAGAAAAGCACATAATTGAAGATTATCTCCATGATAATAATTTTTTGTGGATTCAGAGCTTTTTCTCTTCTCACTTTTTTTCCTTTGTCTTGCTCCTCCCATTTTCATGGCTTTTGAGAATTTGTCCCCCCCCCCCCCCTTTTAAAGTTTTTACAAGACAGTGGGGTTAAATGAGTTGCCCAAGGTCACACAGGTAATTATTATGTGTCTGAGACCAGATTTGAACTCAGGTCCTCCTGACTCCGGGGCCAGTGCTCTATCCACTGGGTCACACAGCTGTCCCATACTTTAAAATAATATTGTTCTCATAAGTTACAGTATCTTCATGCCAGAGACTGAGGATCAGATGGCAAAAATCTGTTCCACAGAAATAGCCATTTTAATACATCCCTGATTGTAGGGTTATAGGTACTTAACAAGTACAGGTACATTTTCATTCAGTTTCCTTTTTAGCACATCTTTATTTTCTTGATTCTGATTTTGGTTTGCCATTCATTTTCTTCTTATGATTTCTTTCCCATTGCCCCCTATCATTTTATTATTTTATTTTTAAAGTTTATTTTTTTAATTTTTTTCCCCAGCTACATGCAAAATCAAGTACCAAAACCTTGGGTTCCAAATTCTCTCCCTTTCTCCCATCCCACTCCCCCCCCCATTGAGAAAGCAAGTTACTTGGTGTAGATTAAAAATGTGTAGCCATGGAAAAGATTACTACAATAGTCATAATGTAAAAGTAACATCCCTTCCCCCAAGAAAAATAAAGTGAGGGGAAAAAATGGTATGCTTCAGTCTGTATTTAGTCACCATCAACTCTGTCTTTGGGATGGATCACATTCTTTATCGTGAGTCCATTTGAGAAATTGCTTCAGTATATTTTTCTCACAGTTGCTATTGCTAGCTGTATTTCCCTGTATCCTGTTCCTCCCTGCCCCCATTTATCCTATTCTCTCCTCTTTCATCCTTTCTCTCCTCAAAAGTGACTACCTTCTCCCATGATTTCCCTCTTTTCTATCACCTACATCCCTCTCCCCTCACCTACATCCCTCTCCCCTCCCTCTGTTCATTTTCTTCCATCCATTTCCTCTATTTTTCTCTGGGACAAGATAGATTTCTATATCCAATTGAGTGTGTTTGTTATTCCCTCTCTGAGCTACTTCTGATGATAATAAGGCTCACTCACCACCCCCCTTACCTTCCTCCTCTTCCAACCCATTGCTAAAGCTTTTTCTTGCCTCTCAAGTGAAATAACTTACCCCATACCCCATTCTACCTCTCCTTTCCCTCTCTCCCAGTATGTCCCTTTCTTCCCCATTAATTCTATCTTTTAAATATATTGTACTTCAAATTCAATTCCCTCCAGTACCTCGCCTATATATGATCCTTCTAATTAATGAGAAAGTTCATATGGGTTATCAGTATCATCTTTCCATAGAGGAATACATACAGTTCAACATCATTAAATTCCTCAGAATTAGTCCTTCCCATCTACCCTCTCTATGCTTTACCTGAGGCCTGTATTTGAAAATCAAACTTTCTATTCAGTTCTGGTCATTTCATCAGGAAAGTTTGAAAGTCCCCCATTTCATTGAATGTTCATCTTTTCCCCTGGAAGAGGATGTTCAATTTGATGGATGATTGATTCTTGGTTTGTAATCCAAGCTCTTCTGCCTTCTGGAATAGCATATTCTAAGCCTTAGGAGCCCTTAATGTACAAGTTGCTAAATGTTGTGTTATCCTGACTAAAACTCCACAATATTTGAATCGTTTTTTTCTGATTGCTTGTAATATTTTCTCCTTGATTTGGGAGTTCTGAAATCTGGCTGTAATATTCCTGGCAGTTTTCATTTTGGGATCTTTTTCAGGAGGTAATTGGTGGATTATTTCAATTTCTATTTCATCCTCTGCTTCTAGGATATCAGAGCAGTTTTCCTAGAGAATTTCTTGAAATATGACATCTAGGCTGTTTTTTTTTGGGGGGGGGGGGTTCATGACTTTCAGGTAGTCCAATAATTTTAAAATTATCTCTCCTGGATCTGTTTTCCAAGTCAGTTGTTTTTCCAAATAAAATATTTCTCATTTTCTTCTGATTTTTCACTTTCAGTTTTTTTTTATTGTTTCCTGATTTCTCACAAAGTCATAAGCTTCCCTTAGCTCCATTCTATATTTTAAGGAATTATTTTCTTCATAGAGCTTTTGTGTCTCCTTTTCCATATGTCCAGTTCTGCTTTTTAAGACATTCTTCTCCTCATTAACCCTTTGGACTACTTTTTCCATTTAACCCAAACTGGTTTTTAAAGGTTTTATTTTCTTCAGTATTTTTTTGTAATTCTTTCACAATCTGCTAACTTGGTTTTCCTATATCACTCTCATTTCTCTTTCCAGTTTTACCTCTACCTCCCTTATTTGATTTTCAAAATATTTTTTGAGTTCTTCTATAGCCTGAGACCAATTCATATTTTCTTGTGGATTTTGGATATAGAAGCTTGAGCTTTGTTATCTTCTGAGTGTGTATTTTGATCCTTTGTGGGATGAAAGTAACTATCTGTGGTTGGAATTTTTTTTCTTCTGTTGTTTGCTTATATCCCCAGCCTTTGACTTGATTTTAACTCTTTGTTAACATGGGGCTCTGCTTCCAGATTGGAGGACACACTGTTCTAAGATCTTGAGGGTTTTTGCAGCTGGATTCAGGGACACCTCTCTGAGACCTGCAACTTCTCACTTCCTCCAAGATCTTATGAGAGGCTCTGACTGCTTTCCTGCCTGTGCTCTGGTCTGTGGATGACCACAAGCACTCCCCTCTACCCTGGAGCTGTGAAGGGGAGGGGTACCTGCTGTATTGCAGGCAGTGAACTGTATTGTACCTCCGCACCTTTTCCTGAGACTGGAGCCTTGATTGGGACCTAGATCTGAGTATGGGAAAATCCACAGAGTCCTGTCTTGGGGTAACAATCTCCTCCAACTCCTTTACCCTTGGTGGGCTGAGAGCTCTGGAAGCAGCTGCCCCATGGACGCTGCTGCTCCTTTGGGGCTGGGTCTGCTCAGAGGCCTGCACTGGACCAGGCTCCATTCGCTCTCTGCTGCAGCAGAGTTTTCCCGCTGAACTTCTCAATTGTCCTTGGCAATTACTGGGTTGAGAGTTCTGGAAACCACTGCCATTGCTACATACATAGGTACCCCAAGATCTGTTCCAATATGACTAGATCTGCTTGTTCCAGCAAGGCCCAAGTGGCCCTGTGGGTCTTTTGTAACCCCAGTGCAACAAGACCCTTCTCACAGATTTTCCAAGTTGTCTTGGACTGGAAAATTGTTTCACTCAGTCTTTTTGTGGTTTCTACCATACTAGAATTGGGTTGGAGTCATTATTTGGAGTATTTGGAGTGATTTGGGGAAGAACTGTGGTGAGTCTGCCATCTCAGCTCTGCCTCCTGCTTCCTGTAATTTTAAGAGATACGAAGGAAGTCTCAGATTTTTAATTATTGTGTCATACCCACATATGACTCATTTGTTCTAGTAAAAATCTTAAATGAGATGATTTAGGGTAAAGCATTTTATTAATCTTAAAGCACCATATAAATGGGTACTATTATTATTACTAGTAGTGGCTACCTTTTCTGAATTTTGCAGTTTTCCTAGAGCTAGACCTAATTACTGTGGGTAATCTTCCAAGTGGACAGTACTTTTAGTAAAAATTGAGAATTCATTATAATAATGTTAGCTAATAGTTATATAGTGCTTACTATGTGCCAAGTAATAGTAGTAGGAATGGTGATGGTGGTGGTAGTAGTAATAGGAAAACTAGGGTTGAATTTGAGTTTGTTGCTTCAATAGCTATTACATTGATATATAATATCATTAAATATAATTATGTTACATTTACATTACTTCAGTAAATTATTATTCATAAAATTATACTTTTAGAAACAGAAGTCATCTTAGTCCAATCCATACTTGAATAGAATAACCCTCTATATGACCCCTGATGATATCATCCAACCTCCCCTTGAAGACCTCCAATAACGTGGGTTCACTACCTCATGAGGCGCAGTTCATTAAACTTTAGACAAATCTACTTTTTTGGAGTTTTTTTCCTTATTTCTAAGTGAATTCTACCTCTCTGTATTCTCTAAGCTTTGGTTTTGTCATGTGTAAAATGGAGAAACTGACTCAGACCATGGTTATTTTTCTAGCTCATGTAGGCTAGTCTTGACCTCAGCCACCCTGATTCTAAGGAACAATGCACTTTACCTTACATTATGCCAATGTAGTTTGAGGGCTGCTAGAAGGGTTGAGACATTGAAAATCTCTATTAAAATGCATTTATTTTTTGACATGATAGTGTCCCAAGTCCTTATCACTTATTTCAATATCTTAGGAAGAATTTTATTTATCCAATTCTTCAGTGATTTAGTAGGCTCTTGAGAACTGTCATAGGGCACAGAACAGGTTAATTTTGCTGAAGTATAGAGGAAGGAAAATGTAGCTTTGCAGGGACCTGGGCATTTAGGCAGGTAAAGCTGACCCTCCTTAAAGGCAGGGAAGGGGATTGATAGTAGTGGTGAAGGGAGTTGTCAAAGAAGAAATGGGAGAAATGAAGAAAAATTGGAGAGTTAGGCTACCTTTTGTGAATTTTGCAGTTTTCCCAGAGCTAGACCTAATTTCTGTGGATAATCTTCCAAGTGGACAGTACTTTTAGTAAAAATTGAGGCTCCATTATAATAATAATATTAGCTAACAGTTATATAGTACTTACTGTGTGCCAAGAAGTTCACAAATATTATCTCATTTGATCCTCAAAACAACCCTAGGAGGTAGGTGCTATTATTATTTCCATTTTACAGATGAGAAAATTGAGGCATGGAGAGGTTAATTGACTTGTCCAGGGTCACAGTGTCTGAGGTCATATTTGAACTCATATTTTCCTTACTCCAGGTTCAGAGCTCTATTTACTCTTCCACCCAACTTCCCCAAACCATCAATATAAGTCAGATTGGGGAATCATTCAGCCAGTAAACATTTATTAAGCACTTAGGGCCAGGAATGAGACAGAACCTAGTTTGTGGGCTAATACAGATTGTTTTCTTTTGTGAAACGGTGCTTTCTGTTTTCAGTCATTCAACAAGTAATTATTAAGTATCTGCAGGCTTCAGGGATGTTGATAAACTTTGGAGATGCAAAGAGGAAAAAAAAAGATGAAACAATTCCGACTATCAGGGAGTTTACATTTTTATATAGCATATATATTTATATAAAAATATAAAATACAAGTTTTTAAATAAAGATGGTTGAGGAAAGGCAGGCATTAGCATGGTGGTGGTGGTGGGGTTCACAGAAGACTTCATGTAGAAAGAAAGATCTGTATTCCAGTTTTTAGGAATAAACAGGGTAGAAGTATGAAAGACAGAATGCCCTTAAGTGAGGAACAGAAAGGCTAGTTTGGCTGGACCTAGAGTGTAAGAAGAGGAATAATGTGTTATGAGTTGTTGAAGCAAAAAAAAATTAATATTGTTCTGTGCATTCAGGTACCAGTTGGCCAGAAACTATTTTAATTTACTATTATTTAAATATCTAAGCATATCTAATTTAGAGAGGCATAGTCCCATGGCAACCACCTCGCACCTCTCAGCCCTCATACCCTCAGACAAGATTCAGGTAACATTTATAGGAACCTTGAACAAGGAAAAGATTTATAAAATATAATTTGGGAGTTAACATTCCAAAACAAGAGTCACTGTTTAGCTTCTTCAATGACTATAGGATGAAAGGAAAAACCAACTTCCTTCCCTCACTATCAAGTATCACAATTTATTTTGAGTAACCAAAGAAGGTACTTCTGATGTCAGGGGATTCATTCACAAGAGTTACAATTAATTATTATTTTTTAAGGTTTTGTTTTTTTTTTTTGCAAGGCAAATGGGGTTAAGTGGCTTGCCCAAGGCCACACAGCTAGGTAATTATTAAGTGTCTGAGACCAGATTTGAACCCAGGTACTCCTGACTCCAAGGCCGGTGCTTTATCCACTACGTCACCTAGCCACCCCTAATTATTTTTCTTAATTCATTTTCCTTTATCTCCAAAGCAGGAATTCTGGAATGAACTTTTTGACCAAGAAAATACTATAAAAAAAACTATATTTTCAAAATCACTAAAAAGGAGAGTTTTTTATTTTGTTTTTGTTTTTAATATGCTTCCACAAAAGCTAGAAAGATTAAGTTGGAGCCAAGTTGTGATGGGCTTTCAAAGTTGTACAGAAAATCTTCAGGCAGTGCAAGGAAAATGGAAGGAGTTTCCTTGCTAATAAACTGTTTGTTTTTGTTTTCTTCCATGAGTACTGTTGAACCCTTTTGGCAGTAGTATATGACTCAAGGCCTATATGGCTTCCTTGGCTTGAAAAATGGGACTCAATGGAATGTCTGGGAGGTTACACTTCTAGCAGACTTGTGGGAAAGGCCAAACCTCAAAGTAGTTCTCTGAGGCTAGACTCTATTCTTTTCCAGGGTAAAAGTGAGATCCATCAAGGTGTTGGGAGAGTTGCATGTCTGGCAAACCCCAAATTCATTTTCTTTTTGAGAACAGTCCAAAATGCAGGATAGTTCTCTAATCTTGTATGACTATATAGGACCCTGGGGAAAGGGGGAATTCATCAGAGAAAAAGAATTCTATCAATTGTCTTTGGGAGGGGATGGAATAAGCACTTCTATGTTTCCAGGCTTTTACTGCACTAAGTGCTTTTACAAATAATTTCTTGTTTGATCCTTACAACAACACTGCAAGGTAGGTGCCATTATTATCTCCATTTTACAGTTGAGGAAACTGGGGCAAACAGGGGTTAAGTGATTTCCCTCACAGCCAGTAAGTGTGTGAAGCCGGTTTTGAACTTGGGTCTTTTTCACTCCGGATTCAGTGCTCTTATCTGGTATACCACCAGCTGCCTTCTCTGACCTACTGTTCATTGTTCATGCATTTTATGAATTTCTCTGGGGTGAAATAAAGGCTACTCTGTGCCAATAAAAAAAAAATAAGAGCCAGACAAAGGAGTTTTTTTTTTTTTCCTTGTCAAAATAGTGATATGGAAATGAATCTGGTCATCAGGACAGGGTGTGGTGACTTGCTTGATCTTGGGGTGGCTGACAAGTCTGAAGGACTCTGACCCCATGTGAGTTGACTTTTTTTGAACAGGATGAAGTCATCATCAACAGTGTCAAATGCAAGTAGGAATGGCAAGAAGGATAAAGTCTGAGAAAAGAACATCACGTTTGGTGATTAATCACTGGTGACTGGAGAGAGTGGTTTCAGTTGAGAAATGAGAGGAAGGATTTATTAAGCATCTAGTATGTCTTGGGCAGTGTTCAACACTTTATCTCATTTGATTCTCACAACTACCTGGGAAGGGTCTAGTATTATTCCTGTTTTACATTTGAGGAAACTGAGGCAGACAGAATTGGGTCACAGTAGTAATTGTCTGAGGCTGGTTTTGAACTCAGGTCTACCTGACTCTCGGTCCAGCACTCCATCCACTGTACCAACTAGTTGCCTCTCTCAGAGGCTTTTGGGAAGTTTCAATGAAAAAGGAGGGGAGATATAGGGAGATGTAGAGAGATGGCAAGGCTTACTTAGTGAAGTTATTTTAGGACAGGGAAGATTTGAGAGAAAAAGAGAAATAGCATGAGAATCTGCAAGTATAAGGGCTACCCGAGTGGGGGGAAAGATGAGAGAGTTGAGTGTGTTTTGAGAAGAAATCACCCTAAATGACCTCAGTTTTCTCTATAAATAAGAGGCATGGTTCTCAGCTGGTGAAAGTTGGTGGTTAAGTGTTCTGCACACATCTCTTTGTGCTCCTTAGGGTTCTTTGTTTGCTGATGTTTCTTGAATTTTTCTGTTAGAGAGCAATCCTGTTGTCATTCTGGTAACATCAGCTTCAAAGTTGCCCAGCAGAGGTCTGGGTCAGCATCATTAAACATGATCTGTGATGCAGCAACTTTCTGCATTTGATACTTATTATATGTACCTCCTAGTCCCCCCCCCCCAAAAAAAAAGCTGTGTTCAGGCCAGAGTGCCAGGGCAGGGTTAGGACTGTTAGAGCTCATGCTGATCCATTAAATCCTGGATAAGAATCAGAAATCTGAGCTCAGTTGGCCAAAGGAATGGGAAGGAGATGAAGTTGTGTTTTTATTTTTTTGTTTTGCTTTGTGTTTTTGAAGGGTTCAAGCAGTTTTATTTTCATCATTCAGAGGTGGTGTACAAAAACGCTAGCAGAGCAAGTAAATAAAAGTGGGTTAGGAACATAATTGATGTTTATGCCTGACAGTATTTAGCCAACTTTCTCCATAGCTTCTAGACACTAGGTCCACATGGCACTCTTTCTGCCTCGGCCTCCCCACTGACACCTGACAAAGCCTTTCAGATCTTCCAGAAAGTTGATGTATTCCTGGTGTTCAAAGGCCGCACTGCGCTCATTGAGTTCATCTGCAAATGGGTTGGCCAGGAAGGCCACCAGGCCAGGAAGGCTATCAGGCCAGGGACTCCATGTTCGATGTGTAGTTGGTACCTTTCAGGCGGATTCCCAGGTGGGTTGAAAACTCTCTTCCCGGATGGAGAAACTGTACCCCTTGCCTTCCTGCACCACCTCATCCTCCGGATAGTGGCGGCCCAGGGCAAGGGCCCCCTTGGTGTTGTCCTTCACAGCTTCACCTTAGAGTTTGGGGGTGACATAAGTCGAGGCTCATGCTGTTCTTGGGCTTTCTGACCCTCTGGTGGCTCATCAAAGGTTGGTGGCGTATTGGACGTGCCTGAGAGCCCCTCCCCAGCTAATCTCCCCACCAGCTTGGCTTCTGCCCCTTCCCCAGACATCTTGGGGAGGGGCTTGTGTTTCTGGATTTTCCTCTCTTTAATTTCATCTGTCAGGAATTCAGCAAAAGCCTTGTCTCCCCCCACGTGCGCCCGGGGCAGCTGCAGGAGGCAGGAGGTGCAGGTCTGGCCCAATGCCCCCAGGAGGCTTCCTAAGGCGGGAGGGCGGCAGGGGCAGGAAGGCTCTTGTGCTTTTGTTTTTGCCTGAGCTTCATTCAGTGTGGCCTCATTTTAGGACAGGAAAAATGGGGAGAAAACAGACCAGACCTATCAGTGTTGACAAATATTCTTATGTATACCAAATGAATGACAATTAAGTACCGATTAAGGATCCCACTGCCCAAACTTTTTTTTTTCCCAATTGTGTCTTTTAAGAGTTCTGGTAACATTCAGAGTGGTAAGCTACTGTATGAGCCCCCATGCTTTATCATTATTTAGTTTTCCTGATATTTCTTAAAAATTAGACTTGGTATCTAATCATTTAAGAATAGAAAAGTTGGGTGACCCTAATGTAAACATCCATGTATTTTGAAGAATAAGCTCCCAAGTCATGTGGAGTTTGTAAATGATATATTTTTAAAAAATTTATTATGAACTTGATAAATATGAATAAGCAGGAATATTTAAAATACAATCAAGAATAGAAAATTATATTTCAAAGTAGTAACTTCTCTATAATTTTTTAAGTGTATATTGAATTTAACATATTAACACAATTGTCCTGCTTGTCTTTATCTTCTTTATTTTTATTTTTTTTTAGGTTTTTGCAAGGCTAGGTAATTATTAAGTGTCTGAGACCGCATTTGAACCCAGGTACTCCTGACTACCAGGGCTGGTACTTTATCCACTATGCCACCTAGCAGCCCCTCTTCTTTATATTTTTAAATGTTTCATTGATTTTTTTACATCACTGCTTAAGATAACTAACTAGCTAATTAACATTTATATAGTGTTTTAAAGTTTGCAAAGTACTTGCATTATCTTGTGTAGTAGTCTTGTAAGGTAAGTACTACAGGTACTCTCCCCATTTTACAGATTATGAAACTGAGATTGAGAAAAGCTAAATGATTTGCCCAGGATCACCTAGCTCATGAGTCTAAGGTGGGATTCAAACCTATGTCTTCTGACCTTTAGTCCAATGCTCTATTTCTGTGCAATGATGCCTTTTGTTATGCAAGATGAATCCAAACTCAATTGAATACATATTGTCAGTAGCAGCATAAGGTGGTATGAATCAGCTGTGACCTTAGTTTGGAGACTTATATAATTACCTATATAATGAGTAATAACCTGAAATTATATACATTACCGCATACCTTTCTTAGATTACTTTCTTATACCCTTCCATGCTGAAAGGCAGTTGTGTCAGAAACCTTAGAAAGCACATAGCTGAACAGTGTCTTTGGCAGCTAGGTGGTGCAGTGGATAGAGTACTGATTTAGGAGCAGAGAAAAGACCCATCTTCCAGAATAATGCCTTGGCCATTACTGTGTGACCCTGGACATGTCACTTAACATTTTCCCTCAATTTCTTCATTTGTTAAATGAGCTAGAGAAGGAAATGAAAAACCACTCCAGTATTTTTGCCAAGAAAACCCCAAATGGGGTCACAAAGAATTGGGCACAACTGAACAACAAGAATTGTGTCTTGTTCCTTTACATCCCAATTGAATGATTATTTGACAGATACAACGAAGCAAGATATAATTGTTCATATTAATTCCTTATTAACAAGGTCTTTATGAACAATAGTAATGAGTTAACTTAATATGGATCATTATATTTAAAAGAAAACATTTTAAAAATAAATTTTATAAATGACCTCTGATTTCCCCCCCTCAATATGCATATAATGACCTGACCTGATAATTGAAAAAACATACAAATTGTAATTAAAAAGGAAAATATTATGAGATAAATAACTAAGAGAAAATTCACTTGTGACATAAGGGAAGGAATAAGAAGAAATCATAGAATTAATACTAAGTTGGAATAATGAACATGCTTCCACTCATTTCTGTTCCTATATATATCAGTATGATAGGAATGTCCAATGTGAGGACAATTTTCCTTCAGGAAATTGCAGTTGATTTGTAGCGTACATAGGGAGAGTGTTCCTGTTTAGTAATTAAGTCTGGATTGTTTGAAAGAACATCTGTAATAGCAACTTTACTGCTGTCCAGGTGTTGCTACAATTCTCACAATATTTAGAATTTCTTATTGGGTTGAAGGACCTTAAAAATTCACTATTAAGCTAGACTTTAGAAACAGACTCACCAAAAACTCTTAATCCTTTCATGTGAATCCTTGCAATAGAAATTTTGCTGAAATTAGAATTTAAGTATCCTGAGATGAGGGACTAATTTATCTTTCTATTTCAGCACTTAGCACGGTGCTGGGCACCTAGTCAAATTCCCTTTTTTTTTTTTTTTTTTTTTTTTAGGTTTTTGCAAGGCAAATGGGATTAAGTGGCTTGCCCAAGGCCACACGCCTAGGTAATTATTAAGTGTCTGAGACCGGATTTGAACCCAGTTACTCCTGACTCCAGGGCCGGTGCTTTATCCACTGCGCCACCTGGCCGCCCCTCAAATTCACTTTAAGCAACCACATTGACCTCCTCACCTGCTTTTCCAGGGAATTACAGAAAATTCATTGTCAGTGGCATTGAGTCTGAAATTGTTGACTGCCTTTCTGAACAAAGGTAATGTCTCCCTGGTTTCCTGAAGTAACTTGGCTAGAGCAGGGAACACCCATCTTTGCCAGTCCTTTATGGGGCTCAGTAATTGTAGGGGATGGTATAGTAAATTAAAAAGTGTGCTAATTTCATAAGTAGAGGACCTCAGTTTGAATCCAATTCTACCACTTATGAAGACTGTGTGACCATGTTCCTCATCTGTAAAGTGAAGAGATTGGACTCGAGAACCTCTAGGATACTTTGAACTTTGGAATAATAATAATAATAACTAAAATTTATAATATATAGTGCTTGCTTTGTGCTAAGCACTTTACAGATATCTCATTTGATCCTCTCAACAACCCTGGGAGGTAGATGCAATCATGATCTCCATTTTACAGATGAGGAAACTGAGGCAAATGAGTTAAGTGACCTTCTTAGTCACATAGTATCTATCTGAGGCAGCATTTGAACTTAGGTTTTCCTGACTTCAGGCCTACTGCACCACTCAACTGCCTTCCATAATATATTCTGAATCAAGAACCAAGTCTTATTTCTTACTTCTACATTTCCATGTAAAAAGCTTCTCTATTTTCACAGTAGAAAAATTGCCCTTAAGATAATTATAGAGAGATGCTTGGGATTGCAATTATTTTCACTTTGATCAATTATATACCTTGCCAATTATTTCAGGAATATTTTTCAGTGTTTACTTGGCCGTATTCCATGGGAACTGTTATCTAAGTAAACAAGTCAACTCCAGTGTCTACAGGTTTTCCTGGAGTTTTATTCTTATTTTTTCCCCATAATATCAGGTATGTATTGGACTGCTTTCTTTCTTTTTCTTTGCAAGGCAATGGAGCTAAGTGACTTGCCCAAGGTCTTACAGGTAATGATTAAATGTCTGAGGCAGAATTTGAACTCAGGTTCTCCTGATTCCATGGCTGGTGTTCTATACACTGCCAGCTAAAGGGGACCTGGAATACTTCCATGGTTGTATAGCAGTGGTGACAAACTCAAATAGAAATGGATCCCTGTGGGCTGCATATTGACTTAGCCACAAATTAATATTATCTATTTTGTATTTTTAAATTATTAAACATTTCTGAAGCACATTTTTACCTGGTTCAGCCATTCTTGGAGTTTAATACCTCTGGATAGAACCTTCTGAGGGAGCAAGACACTGAAAACAGAATAAGAAAGGATTGGAGACAATACCCAAGGTTAATGGAGACAATGCCCAAGAGAAACCTATTTTTATTGGGCCATCCTGATGGCCAGATACAAGAAAATATTGGACTAGAAGACCTGTTCCTTTCTTGGGATAGAACTGAGCAAAATCAGTCCTGGGAATTGATGATAATTGGGTATGATGATGAAGTTATTGTTTTAAAAGATAATTCCATTTTTCAATGATATGAGCTACCTGAGGAGTTAGGGAAGATGAAAGATTCAGTGAATATGATGACTTGTTTACCTTGCTCAGAGGTATAGGGAGTCCCACAAGGGACTTTAAGAGCCCTTGATAATAGCTGCTATAAACTTAGATGACACTACAATACGTATCAGATGCAATGAGATGGCAGAGATGGCAGAAAAGGGCCAATAGAATCAATTTTCCAATTAAAGGTAAGTCTTGAGAAATGGATGCCATATTAATCTTTCAAAGGTGGCTGCTTTGGTTGGCATGGGAAATGTTATTAGACATAAATAGCTGCAATGTAACCTTAGTTATAGGAATCATGGGATCTTCCCTTTCCCCCGACATAACATGTTGATTTGCATATCCAGATTGATGATGGACCAAGGCCTCAGTCTTTAGCATTCTTATAAGACCACTGATTTAGTTCAGTGGAAGATATCTGACATCTAACATGCCCTTCACACATTGTTGTAGGAGACATAAGCAAAAGTTTCTCTATTAGTCTTGAGTATCCAAGTTGGGAAAGAGTTTTTATGTACCCCAGGCTACTCTGGCAAAGTCACAACCTATTTATGAAAGGCAAGGCCCTGAGGGGCAGGGTGAGCATGACAAGAGTACCATGTAATGGATGTCTCAGAGATGTCTCAAATGTGTTTAAAACTCATCTTCTCTTCCTCTCCCCAAAACCTGCTTCTCTTTCAAACTTTTCTCTGTCAAAGGCACCACCATCCTTCTGTTCTCTAGGTTTGTATTCTCACTGTTCTTCATCCCACTTATCTAGTTCATTCTCAATTCTTGCCATTTCTGCCTCTATAATGTCTTGTGATCTGACCTCTTCTCTCTATTCACAGGCCCTCATTACCTCTCATTTGGATTCTAACAACTGCCTTCTACCTGATTTGCTTGATTCTTCAGTACTCCAGCACATTGCTGACAAATTGATTTTCCTTAAGATTTTCCTTTTGTCATGTCACTCCTGTGCTCTACGAACTCTAGTGGCTAACTAGTGCCTTTATCATAAACACAAACTCCTCTCTTTAGATTTTAAAATGCTTTACTACTTGGCTTCAACCTATCCTTTCATACTATTGAATATTACTCCCATATTCATATTCCTTCTCTGTATACTTTACACTCCATCTCACATCTCTCTACCTTTGCCCTGGCTATCTTTCATGCTTGGAACTCACTCTTTATCTCATTCTCATAAAATCCTTCTATTTCTTCAAAATGGAGTTCAAGCATCGCTTTCTTTTCTGAGATTCCTAACCCTTCTTCCTCAATCACCTTACATTTTAATAACTTTTTTGTATTTATTATTTTTATATTCTGAATCTACTTATATATGTATATAAATTGCATTTATTGTCTTCATTAGACTCTAAGCTCCTTAAAAGTAGTAATTATTGGAGCAGCTTAATGGCATAGTGGATAGAGCACTGGCCCTGGAGTTAGGAGAACTTGAGTTCAAATATGGTCTTACTTAATAATTACCTAGCTATGTGACCTTGGACAAGTTACCTACCAAAAAAAAGTATTTCATTTGATATATTTTTATTCTAATACCTATACAGTGCTTGACATATAGTAGGTGCTTGATACAGTTAGAGCCTTCTGTGTCCTACCTTTTTTTTTCCCAGAGGGACCATTTTGCATTATCCAAATCATAAAGGGCAGCTCTGGACAAAGATTAATGTTATAGTCCTGTGTCATTTGTTCACTATCAGCTAGGGTCCAACAACAGGGAAGCAACTTTTTTAAAATTTAATTTAAATTTTTAATCAACAAAATTGTATTTTATCTGCCTATTCCCTCCCTTATTACAAAAAAAAAACCCAAGACCCTTGTAAAAATTTATACATAAAGCAAAAAAAATTCCAGCATTGGTTATGTCCAAAAAATATGTCTCACCAAGCATTAAACAGCTGTTTTTCCTTTCTTTTTTTTGTTTTTTCTGTCATTTTTTAGAATTTTTTCTTTATTTACACATTACTAAAATATTCTTGTTTAAGAATTAACATAATACCCCTCCCTCACAAAAAAATATAAAACCTTATGAGAAATAAAGTAAAAGAGAAAAAAATGTGTTTTAGTCTGTGTTCTGATACCATCAGCTCTGTCTCAGGTGGATCACTTTCTTTCTCATAAGTCCATCATAGAAATTACTTCCATATTTTCTCACAGTTGCTCTTGCTGATTGTAATTCCCTCCATCCATTCCTCCCCACTACCATCTATTATATTTTCTCTCTCCTTTCACTCTGTCCCTCTAATAAAATGTGCTGTGGGGCAGCTGAGTGGTGCAGCGGATAGAGCACTGGCCCTGGGGCCAAGAGGTTCCAAACCTACATCCCACCCCAGAGACCCAGCAAGCACCTGGTGCCAGCTCCTTGCAAAAAGTAAAAAAGAAAATGTGTTATATCTGACTAGCCTCTCCTATGATCTACCCTCTCCTCTATCACTCACATCCCCCCCTTTCCCCCTTCTCTCCTTTTTTTTCCCTAGATGTCTATACCCTATTGAGTATGTATGCTGTTTCCTCACTCAGACATTTCCAATGAAAAGGAAGACTCCCTTATCCCCCCCATCACTTCCCTCTTTCCATACTATTACAAAAACTACATGAAATATCTTTTACATGAAATATCTTAGCCTATTCTACCTCTCCTTTCTCTTACTCCCAGTACATTTCCCTTTCACCTATTGACTCCATTTTTACAATATATATCTTCAAATTCAGCTCTCTCCTGTACCTTATCTATAAAAGCTCCTTCTGTCTGCTCTATTAAATGAGAGGCTTCATTTGAGTATTATCAGTGTCATCTTTCCATGCTGAAAATATGCAGTTCATCATCATTAAGTCCCTCATAATTTACCCTTTTTGTCCACTCTCTGCTTCACCTGAGTCCTGTACTTGAAGGTCAAACCCTCTGTTCAGCTCTGGTCGTTTCAACAGGAACATTTGAAATTCCCCTGTTTCATTGAAAGTCCATCTTTTCCCCTGGAAGAGGATGTTTAGTTTTGCCGGGTAGTTGATTCTTGCTTGCATTCCAAGCTCTTTTGCCTTCCAGAATATTATATTCCAAGCCCTAATATAGTTGCTGCTAAGTCATGTGTGATCCTGACAGCAGCTCCACAATATTTGAATTGTGTCCTTTTTTCTGGATGCTTGTAATATTTTCTCTTTGCCTTGGGAGTTCTGGAACTTGGCTATAATATTCCTGTTTTTTTTTTTTCAGATCTCTTTCTGGGGGAGATTGGTGGATTCTCTCAATTTCTATTTTGCCCTCTGCTTCTAGGATATCAGGGCAATTAGGAATTCTTTAAAAATGAGGTCAAGACTCCTTTCCTGATCATGACTTTTGGTATCCCAATGATTTTTAAATTATCTTTCCTGAATCTGTTTTCCAGATCAGTTTTTTTTGATGAGATGTGTCACATTTTCTTCTAGTTTTTCATTCTTTTGTTGTTGAAGTATTATGTCTTGACTTCTTGTAAAGTCATCAGCTTCCTTTAGCTCCATTCTACATCTGAAGGATTTGTTTTCCTCAGAGAGCTTTCTTATCTCCTTTCCCATCTGGCCAATTCTGTTTTTTAAAGCATTCTTCTCCTCATTAACTTTTTGAACTGTTTTTATCCATTTGACATATGCTGGTTTTTAACATGTTATTTTCTTCAGCATTTTTTGGATCTCCTTGACTAAGCTGCTGACTTCTTTTTCATGTTTTTCCTGCATCTCTCTCATTTCTTTTCCCAATTTTTCTTCTATCTCCTTTACTTGTTTTTCAAAATCTTTTTGTTTTTAGATTTTTCAAGGCAGTGGGGTTAAGTGGCTTGCCCA
Source organism: Macrotis lagotis (assembly GCF_037893015.1). Lineage (NCBI taxonomy): Eukaryota > Metazoa > Chordata > Mammalia > Peramelemorphia > Peramelidae > Macrotis > Macrotis lagotis. Next base: position 271,833,959 of record NC_133661.1, on the reverse strand, counting down.
AGGCCACACAGCTAGGTTAATTATTAAGTGTCTGAGGTTGGATTTGAACACAGGTACTCCTGACTCCAAGGCCCGTGCTCTATCCACTGCGCCACCTAGCTGCCTCTCAAAATCTTTTTTGAGCTCTGTCATAGCCTGAGCCCAACTTCTCTATTTTTTGGAGTCTTTAGATGAAGAAGCTTGAACTTTCTCATCTTCTAACTGTGTGGTTTGGTCTTCTGTGGGACCAAAGTAATTGTCTATGGTCAGGTTCCTTTTTTTCCCCCAGCCTGTACCTGGTTTTGGGGTGCTTCCTGAGCTTTTGAGTTTTATTGGGACATCCCCCCCCCCCAAGGAACTTAGTGTATGAGGTTCTGACTGTTCTTCTGGTCTGGGAATGACCACAAGCTCACCCCCTCTGCTCCAGAGGCTGTGAGGAGGGGGTCCCTGCTCTATGGGGGACCTAGACTATGACTAGGGTCTGAATGTGGTCAAAGCCCCAGAATCTTGTTCCAGGGACAGAGGAGAGATCTTGGCAGTCTTCCTCCACTCCCTTATCTTCCAAGGGCTGAGCACTCTGGGAGCAGCTGCTGGGCAGCTCCACAGGCCTACTTTTGTTTCCTGGGATCTGGATTGAGCAGAGGGCCTGGGTTTCATGCTTGCTCTGGCAGAGGTCTCCCTGCTGATCTTCCAAATTGTGCTTGATACTCCTTGGAGTGCAGGTCAGGAAATTGCTTCTGCTGCCTAGAGCTGGTGCTCTCAGGCACTGGGGCTATTCCTGGGAGGCTGAAGTTCCTTTGCTCCAGCATGGTACCGCCCCACCAACCCCATGGACAGAGCTTCCTGCTATTTTCCAGGTTACCTTGGGCTGGAGAATTGCCTCACTGGGTCTTTCTGTGGGTTCTGTCTCTCAATAATTTAGTTAGAGTCATAATTTTAAGGTTTTTGAAATATTTTGGAGAGAGCACCTAAGTCTCTTCTCCTGCTGCCATCTTGAATCTGCCCCACCCCCCAGCAGCTGTTTTTCAAAAGTATAGGGGCAGCTAGGTGGTGTAGTGGATAGAGCACCAGTACTGGAATAGGAAGACCTGAGTTCAAATGCGGCTTCAGACACTTAATGATTGCCTAGCTGTGTGACCTTGGGCAAGTCACTTAACCCCCTTGCCTTGCAAAGAAAAACAAAACAAGCAAAATTAATGTATAGCAAGTGACTGCTTTATAGATAATAGATTCCAGCAGCTTAGTGGTTGTTTAGTCTAACCCCTCTTTGGTGGCTGCTAAAGGCTTTACTTGGCCTAGTCCTTATGGACAAATATAGGTTCTGTAAGATCATAAGGACCCAAAGACAGACTGCAGGACAGCTCACTCTGGGGCTTCTGAGACTATGTAGCTTGTTCTGGGCCCTATTCAAAAGAAGTTGGACTTGTCCTCAACTCATTTGGGGGGGAGGGTGTCCCAACATCAAGATACCCATGGAGGGAATATGGTTTCTTCAGAATCCAAATAATCTAATAAGCTTCTGAATTCTCTTTTTGAACTGTTATCAAGTGTCAATAATTTAATGTGGACTCCATTTAGGTTCTCCCCAAATTTAACTAAACAGGTTGAACCTTGCCCCTCATATAATTAAGGGCCTCTGCAACTTTGGCCTCTTCTGGCCCAGTTGATATTATATCATCAAATGTCACTAGATGGATATCAGTATCCTCAGGAATTGGGGCCTCTTTCAGGTCTCTGGTCACCAAGCTGTGACAATAAGAAGGTGAATCCAGCAGAACTCTTCAGCTAAAAGCAAAGTGTTCATGACTAGTTTCAACCTTGGAAACACAGAAAAAAGCAGGGGCAAGATCAATAACCCCAGACCAATTGCTTGGGGCCCAGACTTCCAGATCTAACACATAGACAAGATTATAGGGTGAAACAATCAGCCTAATAACTTTATTCAGCTGCTAATAATCTACTATACAATGACAGGTATCATCCACCTTCACTGATCACACAGAATTATTTTAAAGGCAATTTAGTAGTGAAAAATAATAGTCATCTTCATTTCCATTAAAAGAGAGGAAATATTTTACACACACACACACCCTCCCCAACTCAATATTATCTAACATTAACTATATGAGATACTTCATTTTTTCCCCTCTCACGAAACCTAGCACAGAGCACCTGTACAGGTGCTGACTCTCAAGAGCACATACTATTGTCCATAATATACCCTTTCTGATTAACCACTCAACTAAATAGGACTTCTATCTACACCCACATGAGAAAATGGTCCTCTTATCTTCCTTCAGTGGTCTTTTCCTTTAAACACATAATGGAAGCTAAGATAACCACCCCCATGGGTCCCCATGGCATAATTATAATCTGACAGCAAGTATCTAAAAACACTTTCTAATTCTGGTGATTACTTTTTTTTCCAAGTCACACTATCTGCGTCTTACAGTTAAAATAGAGCTTTAAGGTAAATTTTGGTTGCTGGGATTACTGTTAAAATTTTTGTCTAGGAAAGAGATCTCAGAGGATAGTAATGGGACACGCCTATTTGTGAGTAAGAAGACAAACCTTTGGCTTTCTTTCCAATCCTCATTCTCTCTCCTACCCCTATTTTTTCTTCCCTTTCATGTGTATAACATGTAACCCGAGTCAGAGATCTTGCTAACCACCTGTAGCCTATCAATCACCATTATTATTAGACCCATAGACAGCTCTTCTACTTGCTAAGTATTTTTTTGGTACTCTAATTGCCAACCATTAAAAGGAAATTTGTCATTTCATAACATCTATGATCAGTGATCTTTATTTTCCTTCCACTGGTGATCCACTTTTCCTAAAAGCAATTAATAAGCTTCAAGAAATACTTAGTTTTGTTATATTTTTATCAAATCCCTTAAACATGTATTACACTAAACCCATGGAGCTAGTACTAGTATCCTCCTTATCCTATTAAAAGGGGTTGGCATACAAACTTCATAGTTACAAAGTTCTGTATCTGACTATTTAATCATGAACCATTTCTTCCATACCACTCTTTCTATTCTTGCCCAAGGAATTTAACCACTAAGCTATTGCAGATAATTCCTGTCAAATATTCAGAGGCAGACCTAACTCAGGCTTGAGATTGAAATGAAACTCCTGTGACCTAAAAATATAACAAAATGTCTTTATACTAACAATTTTCAAGTTTTAAAAAAGTAGTAATTTGGATAAAATGACTACTTCTTTCCAACTTTGTATTTACCATGCTAGTTCTCAAAGGTATTCTCATGAGTCATTTTCTGACGCCCCCCCCCCCCAGATTTCTCTGACCCCCAAATCCCCACTGGCTAGGCCTTTTATGCCACAGGTGACCAGGAAGCCAAATCAATGATGATCCTGAATAAACTCTCCTGTCCTTTAAAAGGAAATCAGCACAGACTATATTAAACTTGAAGCTTTTTCCATGTTGAATAGCTAAATTTAGATCCAAGCTCTATTCTTTCCTCATAAATTTACAGAATGGACTTTTCTGGAAAATACATTTGCAACTAGGCATCTAATATGGGATGTTAACATGTAAATGCATGTGACTCTAATCTCTACTCAATAAAATTTAATTTTGTAAAAAAAAGCAAAGTTGTATTGATGTTTTTTTGTTTTATAATAGTCTTTTACAGATAAATGCCAAGTAAGCAACAAAAACAGTTTTGCAAAACCAACTTACACAAAGATTATGCACAGTCTAGAGACTGCATGCCACATTCTTTACTCATAGTCCCCTTTCCAAGGAAAGGTGAGAAGTATGGTTGCTCATCTTTTCTATAATGCCAAAATGGGGTCATTGCCATTACATACTGTTTGGCTTCATTTTAGTGGATTTTTTAAAATGTTTATATTATTGTAATCATGTACAATTTTTGTTTTGCTTGATTAACTCTGTTAGCTCATGAAAATCTTTACAATTCCCTAAATTCATATTTATTGCACAATAATATTCCATTATTTTGATGTAACAAATTATTTAGCTATCAATCAATAGGCTACCACAAAAATGCTGATATGTAGATTTTTTTAAATATGTGAAACTTTTCTTTCTATCTTTGAACCTTAAGGAGTCTGTAAGTCAAAGAAAATCAACGATATAATATTTTTTTCTCTAATAAATCTAAAATATTTTACAGACTGTACGGGATCAACTCATATCTCCATACCTGTTGGATAGAGATTTTCTAGAATACTGAGCATCCCTTGGCTATTTTACACAGACCTGACCCAGCTATTTCAACTGATAGGCTTTTCTTTTAGATCAAGTGCTGTGCTCTTCAATTTGGAGATTTAGCAAATCTAAAATGACAGTCTTTATTGTATACTGTAGTTCCTGATAGTGGCTAAACAAACTCCCGTCTCCTTGATAGTTTGCAATAGGACTGGAGTTGGCTCAAGAAAAGAGCCCAAATAATGTGACTTGAGGTTTGAAAAAACTTATCTCTCCCCCCCCCCCCCGCCCCATGTTCCACTCCCCCGATTTAGCTTGATCTTGGCTAGATTTTACTGCTTCCTTACAGGCTTTCAACACAGAGCTGTGATCCAGTCATGGAATGCTTAACTAAAAGCACATGCATTGGGGGTGGTTTCAAAAGAGCAAGCCTATGAAAACCAAAGTCTGAACAAAGTTGTTTTCTGAAAACAACAATATGCTCTGGGATATCAGTCCAATCTTCCAGTTCTCTGGCTATTTGTGCACAGAATGACTTGGTTTCTCCTGTTAGCTTACTGCCTAGGAGACAAGTAGTGGTCTAGAAATGATGGCTATATGCTAAAATATTTATGTAGCTGATCACATAATGGTACACATAGGGAGATAATGAAACTTGGAAGAAGGGGGATAGTGTGCCTCTCTAGTGGTCTCAGAAGATGGTCTTCTCACCACTCACTATCTTCTTGTCTTTGTTTTCCTTTTGCTTGGGTTTTATAATATCTCTATGCTTAAGGGTTTTAAAAAACCCAGATCTTTTCCTTGGTTGTCAGCCAAACTTTCATTTCCCAATCAAAGTTATTTTAAGGGTTTCCTTGGTTCTCTAGAATTTCCTCCACCTAGGGATCATTTTTCTTTTGTTTTAAATTCTTATTATGCCAAAAAGTTTTTTTCTTTTCCACTCTGTGGCTCATCCTACCCATCAGCCAACCAACTATTTATTTCAAGAGTGTTATGCAACTTTTGTAGCTACAATTAATGAAAAGGAGAAATCCAGGTTATTGATGCCCCATTTTTTTCAGGTTTTTTGCAAAGCAAATGAGGTTACGTGGCTTGCCCAAGGCCACACAGCTAGGTAAGGTAATTATTAAGTGTCTGTGGCTAGATTTGAACTCAGGTACTCCTGACTCCAGGGCTGATGCTCTATCTACTGCACCACCTAGCCCCTCTCCCATTTTTCTTAAACTGAAGTAAACCCATTGTTTTTTAGATTGTGATTAAATTTTTATATATATATATATACACACACACACACACACACACATATATGTATGTATATTAGTTTTTACAAGGCAATGGGGTTAAGTGATTTGCCCAAGATCTCACAGCTAGATAATTATTGTCTGAGGCTGGATTTGAACTCAGGTCGCAACTCTAGGGTGATGCTCTATTCACTGTACCACCTAGCTGCCCCATGATATAATTAAAAAAAAATCATTTAATTCAAAACCTAAAAATCAATCAGAAATTTCTCAGTTTAAGAAAAACAGAAGATATAAATCTGAATTTGCCTAATTCAAATTAGGGAATGATCATTTGCTTTACTAAAGGATCTTTTACTTTGTAGAAAGATTGATTACAGTTTCTTTTAGAAATTCAAATCCTCTAGTGAATTTAAAATTTGATTTACAGTTAATTTTTAGGAATGCATTTATTATGTAAAGTGAACTATATCTTCACTCAACTTATTAAATCATATTTCAGCCATCATAAGAACCTTAGTACCAAATAAGAAAATGGCTATTAATCTTTTGGGTAGAAGTTGGGAAGAAATTTCCCTTCAACCTCAGGCTTCACATTATTTGATCCCAAATCTTATTTATTTATTATTTGTTTTTATTATTTGATTTATTTTTTCCAATTATATGCAAAGGTAGCTTTCTACATTCATTCTTTTACAAGCTTTTGAGTTCCATATTTTTCTACCACCCTTCCTTCCCTCCCCCTTCCTCATGGCAGCAAGTAATCTGATATAGGTTATACATGTACTAAAATATTAGTCATATTGAGAAAAAAGAATAAGAACTAAGGAGGAAAAATCATGAGAAAGAAAGAAAAAACATAAAAGAAACTTTTAAAAGTGAACATAGTATGCTTTTGCTCTACATTTAGATTCCAGAGTTCTTTCTCGATGTGGATGGCATTTTCCATAACAGGTCTCTCAGGATTGTCCTTGAACTGAACTGCTGAGAAGCGTTGCATCCATCAAAGTTGATCATCTCACAATGTTGCTGTTAATGTGAGCAATGTTCTCTTGGTTCTCTTTCCTTTGCTCAGCATTTGATCCCAAAGCTTAACCCTCTCTTAGAGGAGACACAGGAGAGGCCTGGTTTCTGAGTCATCTCACCTGATAGACTTCCTTTTGCCATCTTTTCCTTGCAGATAAGTCCTTAGCAAAGATGTACGGCATCAGGAAAGAAAGTATGGTCCTTCGTGTTAGCCAGTTCAAGTTTCAAATGAATTCCCTTAGGTCCTCAAACTTTGGCTCTTTGTTTCTGTAACTTTGCCCCCCTCCCCCCAACATTAAACAAATCACCAATTCTAGCCAAACCATCAATGGGAAAAACCTCTCTCTAGAGCAGCTGGCACATTTGGGCAGCATCTGCTTTCTGCCTGGCTCAAGGGGAGCCTTAGCAGCAGAAGGGGAATGAATAAGCTGTTCTTGAAGCTGCATCCAACATTACATTAATATATTCACAAGTTTAGTTAAGTTGGTGGGGGGTGGAGCAGGGAGAGAACTTTTATAGCTCCAGACCTTTGGTTAATGAAAGCTCTAGTGCTGAAATAATATTCCCTTGGATTTTGGCTCTAATTTCTCCTGGGCCAAGAAATAAGAATTTGACAAGTAGTGTGTTAATCTAATTGTGGCTATCACCATGTTGGATTGTTATAGGAAATTGCTGCATTTGGAGGTTCCTAGGCATCAGTCAGAAGCTTCTTTTCCATGTCCATTTTCAATTATATTTCATGTTTTTACTATTTCTAAGATTTAATTATACAAAATTCCTGAATTTGGGTTCTAAATATAATATGGTGTGTGTGTAGTCCTATATGACAAGTGTGGCAGATCTCTGAACTGCCAGTGGACTTAGGAACCAGGACAGGATACTAGAACAGGACACCCTATAGAGAGGAGGTTGGGTAGCACTCTAGTAAGCCTGAAAGAAAGAGCAGAGCTGGGGCCAGTTCTGACCAACCAAAAATCACCGGGGGCAGAGAACTTGAGTAGTGAACCATGAATTGCTTAGCAGGAGATGTAAGGTGGCACCTCCAAGGAAACCTTCAGTCAGAAAATGAATAGAGGAAATCAGGAGGGGAAAAAACCTTGAAACAGAAGATCTCAGGAAGAAGAAAACTCAAAAGATTGTATACATAAACAGATAAATCAACAGGAAAAACATTAACGAGAAAGAAATAAGATCTCTAGATCCAGTATTCAAAATCAGACATCTATAAATAAATACTGCAAAACAAAGGAAATTGATCCAACATGATGAGAAAGAAAATCCTGTGGAATGTGAGATCAACATGGAAACAACATGCTGTAACTTGAGTGGTTCAAAAGAGAACTGAGAATTATGAGATCATAATTTATGGTCTCTACAACAAAAATAGTGGGGAGAATAGAAAAACCAGAATCTATAATGGCAAGTCTCACCAAATAAACAAAAGAACAGTAGATTGGTGATGCAAATATTGTGAGGAATGTAGGGTGTTTGACTTCCACAGAATGTTAGAGGAGATGATTTAAAAAAATATATATATATATATATATATAAAACACACACCAAAGACTGGTCTGCCTGTGGCTATTGAGCCTACCCCTAAGTATGTGATTGTAAGGGGAGATGGGCCTACTCTTTTCTAGTCTTAAATTGACCTAGGGTCTCTGTCCTTTGCAAGAGTACCTGCTCAATGAAGTTCATAATATTATAATAACCCCCCTGTGCTCATTAGTATAATGACCAGGGAGGGAAAAACATATTACTAGAAAGTGGTATGGGTTGAGTATATTGATTAGTTTGTAACCGTGACAATTCAGACCAATGGCTGGCTCAAAGGGGAGAGGTAAGCCTTTCAAACTGCATATGACTAGACATTGTTCCAATTTGGTACCTTTTTCCAGCAGGAAAAGTCTTTTCTGCAGAAAAGTTATTTAATAAAAAGCTCTTTTAATCACTCTGGACTAAGTATTTATACTTATGAGCCATTTATAACAAATATTTATACACACATAGAAATGGACAATCAAGAAGAGAAGCAAAAACCCAAAGCAAACAACTTTTAAAAGAATCTTTTACCTTGTAAGCAAAACATAGAGAACTCAGGCTGTGTAGATAAAGATAATAGGTCTCCCAGAAGAACATGGAAGGACCAAAAAACCCCTTTTAATAATGCAGGAAATAATTGGAGAGAATTACTCAACTTTTTTGTTGTTGTTTTTAGGGCTGGTGCTCTATCCACGGTGCTACCTAGCTGCCCCTCTCAGAACTTGTATCAATTGAAAGAATTCATAGATGCTTCCAGAAGACAAATTCCAAGATACATAATGATTAAATTTAATTTAAATTAACAATTCAATTTAGAAAGACGTTCTGTGAGCAATCAGAAGAAATATTTTTAAAAGAAAAGGAAATTCCAATAATGCAAAGTTTTCCAAAGAACAGTAGAACTTAGGATGCAGCACAGGTTGGCCTACTCTGCAAATTTCATAAATGAGAAAAGATGAAAATTTAATAATAGAAACATTTGAAATATTTTTAGACAAACCAGAACTGAAGAGACTATATTTGCTTCTCAAACTTGGGACTGGGGTGGCAGAATGTGACTCCAGGTATTATTGGGATGGAATGGTTTGAATTTCTCTTGCATATTTCTTTGTAAAAGCTAATTGGTGGTAATTAGCCAAATGGTACTTCAGCAGTCCAGCTGATACTGAAGAGAATATTCAGTGGCATTAGAGAGGAATCACTTTAACCCCTCAAGAGAACTTCTAGAACCCTCAGGGGAAGATACAGACTTCTTTAAGGAATCCAACTCATCTATGAGAGTAGGTGTTGGAATAAGGATTCTCAGAGCGTATTCTTCCTGTAACCAACAATTCTGACATCTCCAAAAGCAAATGACTTCTATGTCATTTATATTGTACCATTATTCCCATCACTTTCTCCTACTCCATACACCTACTCTATCAAGATCAACCTTATTTGCTCTTTGCTCTCCATTAAGGTTTTTCCCCCAAAATATTCTAGTTTCATTTTTTTCCTTTTCTGCTTCCTCTGCTACCTTTCCTAAAGATAACTTATCTTTGTTTTTTATTTGATTTTTGCACATTGCATATAAGTTAGCTTTCACTTTTTTTGCCCCTACTGTGACTTCTGGGAAATTCTTTTCCCTTCCTTTTAACTATTTCCTTTGGCAGAATGTCTTGGTTCCATAAATATTTTAATAATGCACACATGTATATTAGTTATACATGTACTTATACACATACATTTATAAATAATATATATGTACATACACATACATACATACATAGCATCTGTATAGGTGAAGAATTAGCTGATTTAAACTTGGAAACAAAAAGGTTCATGATCCAGGAATGCCCTTAAACAATGTGGGTTAATACTTTGCTAAATCACCCTCATGACTTGATATCATGCATCTGTCCTTTCTGGGGAGTGAACTTTGCATTTTGTTGGATCTCTGATTTCATAGGTATGGGTGATCTCTCTACTAGTACAAGAATATGTCTTCTATAACTTTTCATCCATATACAATACAATAAATATAAATTTTATTATGCAATCCATATATAATGCAATCCAATAAATATTTATAAACATTTACTATACACAAGACAGTGCTAAATACTAGAGATACAAATATGAAAAACACTAGTCCTTTCCTTAAAAAGCTTTCAGTCTATTGAGGGGTTAACAGGTGCACAAATAAATAGGATATGAGAGTCTTAATAGAAAAAAACAATTTGAGAAGGATGAGGATCTACCCCATGTCTTGATGAGCTTTCTCTTCTACTTTTACTGTCTCAGATTTATCACTGACCTAGCTTTTGTGACTTTTACTATATGATTAGCCTTTCTATTTAGCTGGTTAGATGTGTCTTCAGGATTGTCTTTATGCCCCTTTCAGCATGCAAGTTGCCAGTACTGTACTATACCCACCATGCATCTTCCCATCATCTTTTGGGTTATGTCATTTTGATTCTCTCCATTTTATAATGTCCCCTGATTCCCATCCATCTTGTTGGTGTTAAGCAGATGGATTTTTGTGGCACTTTTCAGTGATCACTGAAGGTACCATGTGATTTTCCAAATACAACCCAGTCCAGTCTTCTCTTCTAACTCAATTCTGGGCTCACTTTTCCCCCCATCTGTAGCATGTGTCCAATCCATCCATACTGATGGACTTACTTTGAGTCTTTCTATCTGAAGATCTTTATTTGGGTTTTTAGGGTGAATGGTTAGACCTCTTTTTGCTAGGCTGTGAATTTCACTGAGGAAAGTTTTGTATTGATTGACAAGTATTGAGTTGTCTTCTGCAAATTGGAGTATTTGGAAAATCTCTCTAATGGGAAGAGAACAAACATTAAGTACCTACTATGTGGCAGGCATTGGACTAAATGATTGATAAATTGTCATCTCATCTCATGTTATGATCCTCATAACAGCACTGGAAAGTAGGTGTTTATTGTCTCTATTTTACAGATGAGGAAACAGGCTGAAAAGAGGTAATCCAGAATCACTAAATTTGACTCCAGACCCAGCACTTCTGCACCAACTAACTGCTGGTTGAAAGGAAATTCTTTTGTTTCAATGTTACACAGGACATAGGAAGATTTTGTGGGTACAGTGGAAACATGGCTGGACTAATACACTAAAATCAATTGTTAATATATTTAGAGCTGGTCTATTTTCCCCCATCATTCTCTTCCATCATTTCTTGTCATATCTCTCTTATATGACATCCTCTACTTCTCAACATATACATAGCAAAGTTAGGATTTGAATCCAGATGTTATGGATTCAGTGATCTTTCCACTGTACCAAGAGACTCTGAGTTCAAATTCTGGCACTACTGACCACAACCAGTATAACTTTGGGCAAATCACTTCCCCTCCCTGATGCTCAATGTCCTCACCCATAAAAATGAAGGGGTTGGACTAAATAACCTCAAACTAAGGTCTTTCCCAGATCTGAATCTATGAGGTAATATATTGAATACAATTCTGGGCTTATAGTAAGGAAGACCCAAATTTGACTCCAGCTTCAGAAGCTTATTTAACCTGTTTCAGCTTCAGTTGTCTCATTTATAAAAATGGGAATATTCATAGTACCATTTTATAAATGAGACGATCTGTGTGAAGCATTTTACAAGGCTTTAAAGACAGGTGCTATTAACTATTATCACTCTATGTCACTTGGCAAACACCCTAAATGGCCATATTTCTTCCAGTTTAGCATCTTACTTCATATTAGTCTTTTTAAAAAATATATATTTTATTTATTTATTTTTCCAACTACATGTAATGGTAGCTTTTTTTTAGTTTTTTTTTTTTTGCAAGGCAAATAGGGTTAAGTGGCTTGCCCAAGGTTGGATTTGAGCTCAGGTACTCCTGACTCCAGGGTGTCTATACACTGTGCCACCTAGCCGCCCTATAATGGTAGCTTTTAACAATCTTTTTTTTGCAAGATTTTGAGTTTTACATTTTTCTCCTTCCCTCCCCTCCCCCCTTGCTCCTGACAGAAAGCAATCTAATATAGGCTCTATTTGTATATCTGACTTCATATTAATATTAATGAGATTGAACAAAATAGTTGCAATTATCAATCATAGGAATTTTTCAGATAAATTTTTATTGATTTTTAAAAAATATTGCCATGATTCCCCCAGGTTATGCCTCTTCTTCCCTTCCCTTCCCAGAGAGCCATTCCACATAGCAAATAGTATTTTTTAAAAGATTAAAAAAAAGTGGCAGCTAGGTGGCACAGTGGACAGAGCACTGACCCTTGAGACAGGAGGAACTGAGCTCAAATTTGGCCTCAGACACTTAATAATTGCCTAGCTGTATGACCTTGGGCAAGTCACTTAACCCTACTTACTGTCTTACAAAAATAAATAAAATTTTTTAAAAGATATAAAAAAGAAAAAGAAACAGAAAAAAATCAGCAAAACTAATCAATACACTACAAATCAATGAAATAAGAGTATTTTCTCACATCTTGTGAGTCATGTTTGTTCTTTTGTTCTTTTTTTTAAATTTTATTTAAGGCAATGGGATCAAGTGACTTGCCCAAGGTCACATAGGTAGGCATTTATTAAGTGTCTAAGGTTGAATTTGAACTCAGGTCCTCCTTTATCACTGCACCACCTAGCTGAACCTTGCATTTTCTTTATAATTTCACAATACATTCACTTTTGGGGTGTGTGTGTGTGTGTGTTTTTCTCCCATTTACATTGTTATCATAACTGTATATATTTTTTCCTTAGCTCTGCTCATTTTATTCTGCATCAGTTCATGTGGATCTTGCCATGTTACTCTATATTCATTGAACTCACCAATTCTTACAATGTAATTCCATCACATTTGTATACTATAAATTATCTAGCCATTCCCTACTTAGAGGATTTTAATATGCATCTTATACAAGCAGAACTTTTGAGTCTACATTTTCTTCTACTAAGTATAATGCTTTCATAGAATCAATAAACAATAAACAGTGGGAGCTCTTATTTTTCTACGTGTCAGTAAATTGCATGACTGTAATCTATATGTTCTCATATTTATATGGACATCCTTGATGCATACATAGACTATTTTCATAAAAATTTCATAGAAATGAAGTAAGTGGTATCCAGTGTCATCTGGGCACCATCTATGAAATTTTTCATTACTTTTGGAATCTTCTCTTTGATAGATTTTGAAAATTCATCCCCAAGTGCCTTTTATTTTTTAAACTTTTATTCATTTTAGTCAGTCAAAAATTTGCTTTTTTATCCACCCACACTTGACCTTCTCTCCTTGCAGTTGGAACACAAGAAAAACAAAAGTCATTAAAACCATAGTCAATCAAAACAAATTTCCACATGAGCCATGTCCAAAAAATTTTTTCATTCTGCATTCTGCATCTTTATGAAGGAATTAGTGGCATATTTTATGATTAGTTTTCTGAAATATTGGTTTGTCTTTATACTGAAAAGAGTTCAACGAAGTGATCTTTCATCACATTTATATTTCATAATATGTTCATCCATTGCCCAATTTAATCAGGACCCACTCAGATTCTAATTCATTACCACTTCAAAGAGAGCTATACATATTTTTGTACATTCTGAGAGTTTGTCTTGATTAGAACTAATGACTCCCTTAACCTATTTTCCCTTTAATTTTATTTTCCCCATTCCTCTTTCTCTCCCATTTTCCTGTTGAGTGAAATGTATTTCTGTAAAAATCTCTAAATTTGTATCTTCTTCCTTCTTTTGACCAGTTCAGATGAGAGTAAAGTTTAAATGCCTTATTTGTATTGATGTCTTTGCATAGATGTCTACTTAGACATAATTTTCCCTAACTCATATTTCCCTTCTCCCCCCCTACTTATGTATATATTACTCTTTTTTCCCATTCTTAACATCAAGAGATAAGAAAAGTATTATATCAGTCTATAAATCCTGATGATGATAAAATTCAGAGGAATTACATGTGTCATCCCCATATTTGAATGTATCCCCATATCCTTTTCATTGTTCATTTATCTTTTTTATGTTTTTCTTTATTCTTGTGTTTGAACTTCAAAGTTTCTCTGCAACTTTGATCTTTGTATTAGGACTGTTTGGAGATCCTTTACTCATTAAAGATCTACCCCCTCCCCATCCCATAGCATTATATTTAGTGTTTCTAAGTAAGTTATTCTTGATTGTAAGACAAACTCCTTTGCCTTCTGTAATATCATATTCCAAGTTCTCTGCTCCTTTATACTGATGGCCGTATGATCCTAACGATGACTTCTTCGTACTTGCACTAATTTTTCTGGGTGCTTGCAGTATTTTTTCCTTTGGTTCAGAAGCTAAGGATTTTGACTATGATGTTCCTGGAAGTTTTTATTTTGGGGTTTATTTTATGAGGTGATCTGTGAATTCTTATTTGTCCTTTGGGACATATATTTTAAGATTTATTGAAATAGAATGACTCCATTATTTTTTTTTTAATCTTGGCATTCAGATAGTTGAATAATTCTTATATTTTTTCTCTTAATTTTCCAAGTCAATTGTTTTAGATATGAGATTCCTGATATTTTCTTCCCTTTCCCCTTCTTTTTGACTGTTTTAATATTTCTTAATAACTCATGAAGTCATTGACTTCTATTTAATTCATTTTAATTTTCAAAGAGTTTGTTCTTGAGCAACATTTTGTACTGTTGATTCCCTTTTCAAAGCCTTCTTCCATAGCTCTTATTTTTCCCCATTTCCCCTCTCACTCTCTCATTCTACTTATAAAATATTTAAAATTCTTTTTAAAATTCTTGCTTCATTTCTTCTAGTAATTCTAGTTGAGCTTATGCCCAAGTTATGTTTTTCTCTGTAACTATTTTTTTTAAAATTAGTTTATTTAAGGCAATGGGGTTAAGTGACTTGCCCAAAGTTACACAGCTAGGCAATTATTAAGTGTCTGAAATTGGATTTGAACTCAGGTCCTCCTGACTCCAAGGCCGGTGCTCTATCCACTGCATGACCTAATTGCCCTCTTATAACTGTTTTGGAGTCATTCTCTTTTCTGATGTCTTAAGCATCTCTGCCAACATAACTTATTATAGTGGGGTTCTTTTTTTTATTTCCTCATTCTTTCAGACTTCAGACTTGTTGTTGAAGCTGAATTCTTTTTGGATTTGAACTGGTCTGTTGTTGCTTTCTTGGGACTTGAAATGTTTTGTTATTTCAGCATTTGGGGGACAGACTGTGGACCTACAGACTTTCAGTGTTCACTGCTTCCCAAACGATCCAGGGCAAAGTCTGATTTCTGCCCCCTATTCTAAACTGTTCAAGTTCCTATTCTACATTTGGGTTTTTGCAAGAGTAGGTTGCTTCTTGACTGTGCCCCTCTCTGTTGGTTCAGAGTAGTAGAATTAAGTTCCCCTTTGTTCTGGGATTCCTACCTTAGTTATTTCTCTGTAGGCCAGAAAAGATACTGGATCTGCTTGAGATCTGAGTCAAACT
The DNA here is from genome assembly GCF_037893015.1 of Macrotis lagotis. Lineage (NCBI taxonomy): Eukaryota > Metazoa > Chordata > Mammalia > Peramelemorphia > Peramelidae > Macrotis > Macrotis lagotis. The sequence goes on along the minus strand of NC_133661.1, from coordinate 271,818,508 downwards.
TCTGCTGCTTCTGCTGGCTTATTTACTTCTTCCTTTCTCCATCCTCAACCCATGGTGCAGCCCCATTATGATCTACAACTTTGTCTTGCTCTGAAGGGAACTCTTCCTGGACTCTGAAGTGTTCTACCCCAACCCTGTCCCTGTGTCTTGAGATCTTCCAGTCTTCCACCTTATTTTGACTTTGATTAGACAAATAACTCACTGTAACCTTTTCTGAACTTCCCCATCAGAATTTGGTTTTCATCAGGGTTTATATTTTCTAGATCTGCTTGGAGGATTATGTGATGGGAAACTCAACACAATGTTTCTTTTTTTGACACGTTGCCATCTTGATTCTGCTTCTCCTCCCTCTCCCCTCCCAGTATCTCTTAAATCTTGTTCCCCTATAATATGGATTTTTTTTCCTTTTAAATATATTTGATCAGGGTCAGCTAGGTGGCACAGTGGATAGAGCACCAGCCCTGGAGTCAGGAGTACCTGAGTTCAAATCCAGCCTCAGACACTTAATAATTACCTAGCTGTGTGGCCTTGGGCAAGCCACTTAACCCCATTGCCTTAAAAAAACTAAAAACAAGCAAACAAACAAGCAAATAAACAAACAAACAAACAAATAAATAAATTTGATCAGATCTTCTCAGAGCCATGCCATCTCTAGATATTAAGTTGCATATCAATGGAGTACAGGGGTTGTCCATTGCTTATTCTAGTCTTTTCCTACATGACTTAGTCTTTTTTTTTTTTGATCATACATCTCTCTGACATCATCTTCTTTTGCGAAACTAACCCATGAAGGAATATGATAGCTAACTTAAAAAGTTTGAAAGATTATCATCTAAAAGAGGAATTAGACTTACTGTATTAACTCTGGCAGAAAAAGTCATATATAGGACCACTGTGTGCAAATTTTAGGGAGGTATGTTTCAATTCTATGTATGGAAGAACTTCTTAGTGATTGGACTGCTCCATGAAGTATTGTATTCTTTGGAAGTAGAACAACCATCTGCTAGAAATTTTATAAAAGGGATACTTTCCTATATGAGACAGAAATTGGCATAGATGACTGGTAGGATTCCATCATATTCTGGAGTCGCAAGCTAAGCAAGAATTATAGGAATTTATCCTTCAGCTATTTTGAATAGATGAATATACTATGAAAGACAAATCTTTATTATATCATCCTGCCAAAGGTGCATATATTTAGAGGTAGGAAGGGTCATCTAGTCCAACCACCTTGTTTTTCATTAAAGAGTAGGTTCATAGGCTTGTACAGTTTCCAAGGTACCAAGTAGCAGAACTGGAATTTTAACACAGGACCTCTGACTCCATATTCCATTCTTTCTGTTGTACTGTGTTGTCCTGGCCTTCCTTTTTTCCTTGACAGGAGTGGGATGATGAAGGGTATCACTAAGTAGAAAAAAAGAGAGGAAAGTGAGGGCAGCTAAGTGGCATAGTCCATAGAATTCTGGACCCAAGGAGAGGGAGAACTAAATTCAAATGTTGTCTCAGACATTTACCATGACCCTGGACAAGCCATTTAATTTCTATCTGCCTTAGTTTTCTTTATTGATAAAATGGGATTAATAATAATAATAATAAATCTTATCAGGGTTGTTCTGTGGTAAAATGAAATTATTTTGTAGAGAACTTGGCAAACTTTAAAATATATAAATGCTAGTTAATATTTATCACATAGGTGTGACATGCAGGAACAGACAGATATTTGGTTGAAACAGCAGATTGGGGGATTAAGCAGAATGTCTTTCTTTGTTTTGTAATTTAATCTAATCGGTTCCTTTTTGTGGCTCCTTAGGAAGGTAACTTGCCTATATACAATTAGGGAATACTTATAATTTTCTTAATTTGTAACTTTTTTTTCTTTGCAAGCAATGGGGTTAAGTGGCTTGCCCAAGGCCACACAGCTAGGTAATTATTAAGTGTCTGAGGCTGGATTTGAACCCAGGTATTCCTGACTCCAGGGTCTGTGCTCTATCCACTGCTTCACCTAGCCGTCCCAATTTGTAATTTCTTACTTCTTTCTGTGCTTATCCTTTGTTCTGAAGAGGACTAATATAATTGATTTGTTCATGAATTGGAGTTAAGTGAGGGAAAGTTGTGCAAAGCAGTCAGCCTCACTCTCTCTTCCAGAGTCTTCAAAGTCCAGTGGCAAGACAAAAATCAAGCCCACTGGTGATGGATGGCACAGAAGTACTCCACATCCCCTGCTTCGATTGCATTCATGGTTGTTGGAACAAATTATTCTTATTTGCTCATTCTGAATGAGGAAGGCTTTACAAGCTTGGGATAAACATTGCCCAACTCACCAATGGGTTTGAAGGCTATCAGTTACCCTCAACCTGGTTTAGCCCATCTGCCAAGATGGTTTTACAAGGCTGTGGTTGTGAGTGTTGGGTACATCAAAAGTGATGAGCAGCCCTGAAAAGGGCACTGTAAAACCTCACACCAGAGGTCTAGTTCTTCCTTACTTTTCTTTATCTTACTTGTCTTCTCTATTTTCAATATTGACTCCACCATTCTTTTTTGCCACTAATAATATTCATGTGTTTCTCATGCTCCTTTATATTTGCCTCAAGCATAATTCTCTATGGTTATTTCTAGTTAGTTTCTTTGATGAACCTATTCAAGTAAGTCAACTTAATATTTTAGATTCAATACAATCACAAACTAACCCCACCCTTAAGATATCAAATATCCTTGAATTACTTGCATCACTTTTATTTTTTTAATTGAATTTAAATTGTATTAATCACAGCAACATTTACATGTTTTTTAGCAAGTAACATATACTTATTAGAAACTTTTTGTATATTGAATAAAATACTCAGAAATCTCACAAAGATCCATAGTGCATAGGAAAATACTAGATTAGATGATTATCCTTCTTTTTTTGTCTACACCTTTTTTTAAATTTATTTTTTATTCTCATGTTGTACAAATGTTTTTCTTTACCTTAATAAAATATATTTGTTTACAAGTAAACAAAATACACCTCCCCCCATGAATATAGATAGACTTGCTTGGGCAAAAAAGTAAAGGGAAGAGAAAAAAAATTAAAATTAAAAAAAAATAATAGTAATAATTGTAGGTATGGCCAGGTGGCGCAATGGACGAAGCACCAGCCCTGGAGCCATGAGCATCCGAGTCCATATCCAGCCTGGTAAACCCAATAATCACCCAGTCATGTGACATGCAAGCCTCCCGATCCCCACTGCCCTGCAAAAACCAAAAAGAAGAAAAAATAAAAGACCCCAAATAAAATAAAATAGTAATAATAGTAGGGGTGGCTGGGTGGCAGACAGAGCATTGGCCCTTGAGCCAGGAGCACCTGGGTCCGAATCCGGCCCCAGACACCCAAAGATCACCCTGCTATGTGGCCCCAGGCAGGCCACCCAGCCCCACTTGCCCTGCACCCTCCCCCAAATAATAATAACAAAAAATGTGCTTCAGTCTTTGTTCCAACACCATCAACTCTGTCGTGAGTGGATCACATTCTTTATGATAAGTCCATCACAAAAATTACTTCCATATTTTTCCAACATTGCCATTGCTGATCGCAACTCCCTCCTTTCTTATTTCTCCACTACCATGTACTATATTTTCTCTCTCCTTTCACTCTGACTCTGCTGTAGGGTCGCTGAGTGGTGCAGCAGACAGATCCCTGGTCCTGGGGCCAAGAAGCCCTGAGCCCCCATACCACCCCTTAGGCCCAGAATCCACCTGGCCCTATGGTCCTGGGCAGGCCTTCCAATCCCAGCCCCTTGCAAGAAGTAAAAAAGAAAATGTGTTATATCTGACCATTGTGCCCCCATGGTCCATCCTCTCCTCCTTTATTCACATCCCCACCCCTTCCCCCTGCTCCCCCTCCTTCTTACTCCAGATATCTATGCCCCATTGAGTATATTTGCTGTTTCCTCACCTAGCCACCTCTGATGAAAGCAAAGGTTCCCTCATTGCCCCTTGCCTTCCCCCTTCCATATCATTGCAATAGCTCATTGTAATAAAAAAAAAATCTTATTATGTGAGATATCTTGGACTATTCCCCCTCTCCTTTTTCTTTCTCCCATTCCATTTCCCTTTTTTTCTTATTGACTCCATTTTTACACCATATTTTATCTTCGAATTCAGCTTTCTCCTGTGCTTCAACTATAAAAGCTCCCTCTACCTGCTCTATTAACTGAGATGGTTCATATGAATATTATCAGCATCATTTTTCTATACATGCAGTTCATCCTCATTAAGTCCCTCATATTTCCCCCCTCTCCTCCAATCTCCATGCTTCACCTGAGTCCTGTATCTGAAGATCAAACCTTCTGTTCAGCTCTGGCCATTCCAAAAGGAACCTTTGAAATTCCCCTGGTTCATTGAAAGTCCATCTTTTTCCCTGGAAGAGGACATTCAGCCTTGCTGGGTAGTTCATTCTTGGCTGCATTCTAAGCTCTTTTGCCTTCCTGTATATTGTATTCCAAGCCCTACGAGCTTTCAATGTAGTTGCTGCTAAGTCCTGTGTGATCCTGACTGCAGCTCCACGATATTTGAATTGTGTCCTTCTGGCTGCTTGTAATATTTTCTCTTTGACTTGGGAGTTCTGGAACTTGGCTATAATATTCCTAGGGGTTGGTTTTTTGGGATCTCTTTCTTGGGGGGATCGGTGGATTCTCTCTATTTCTATTTTGCCCTCTGCTTCTAGAATATCAGGGCAATTTTCCTGTAGTAATTCTTTGAAAATGATGTCAAGGCTCTTTTCCTGATCATGACTTTCAGGTATTCCAATAATTTTTAAATTATCTTTCCTAAGTCTGTTTTCCTTATCAGTTGTTTTTTCAATGAGATATTTCACATTTTCTTCTAATTTTTCATGTTTTTGGTTTTGAAGTATTGATTCCTGATTTCTGGTAAATTCATCAATCTCCCTGAATTCTATTCTTTGTCTGAAGGATTTGTTCTCCTCAGAGAGTTTTCTTATCTCTTTTTCCATCTGGCGAATTTTGCTTTTTAAAGCATTCTTCTCCTCAATAACTTTTTGAACTGTTTTATCCATTTGACCTAAGCTGTTTTTTAGCATGCTATTTTCTTCAGCATTTTTTTGGATTTCCTTGACTAAGCTGCTGACTTCATTTTCATGTTTTTCCTGCATGTCTCTCCTTTCTTTTCCCAGTTTTTCTTCCAACTCCCTCATTTGATTTTCAAAGTCTTTTTTGAGCTCTATCATAGCCTGAGCCCAATTTCTGTTTTTCTTGGAGTCTTTAGATGTAGGAGCTTGTGCTTCCTCATCTTCAGACTGAGTATTTTGATCCTTCTTGGGCTCATTTGCAAAATATTTCTCAATGGTCTTCCTCTTGTTTCTTTGCTTGTTCATTTTCCCAGCCTAAGCCTGGTTTTTTGGGGTGCTTCTTGAGCTTTTGGGACACTCCCACAAGGGTCTCAGTGTGTGAGGCTCTGTCCTCCCTCCTGGTCTGTGAATGACCATATGCGCCCCCCTCTGCCATGGGGCTGAGGTGGGGGGGTCCCTGCTGTTCTATGGGGGGGCCTAGACTGGGATCAGGATCTGAATGTGGTCAGAGCCCCAGAGTCCTGTTCCAGGGGCAGAGGACAGAGCTCTGCAGTCTCTCTCTCTTCACTCCCCTCCCTCAGCTCAATGGGCTCATGCCCTGGAGGCTCCTGCTTACTGGCTCCTCCTGCTTCTGTTTCCTGGTCTGGGCTGCTGAGAGACCAAGCTGCTGGCTGTGTGCCCTGAGGGCTGGGCTCCACGTGCTCGCTCTGGCAGAGGTCCCCCGCTGTTCCCCCACTTTGTGCTGGTGCTCCCCGGGGTGCAGCTCAGGAGGCTCCCCCGCTGCTGTGAGCTGAGGCTCCCAGTGCCCTGGGGCTGCCTCCAGGAGGCTGAAGTTCTTTGGCTCTGGCGGGCCACCCCTCTGGCAGGCTGCCCCTCCGGCCCGGGGAGCAGAGCCTTTCTGCTCTTTTCCAGGTTACCTTGAGTAGGAGAACTCCCTCGCTGGGTCCCTTTGTGGGTTCTGTCTCTCGAAAGTTTAGTTAGAGTCCTTAGTTTATGAGTTTTTATCAGAGAGCTCCTAAGACTCGATCCCTTCATGTTGCCATCTTGGCTCCGCCCTGATTATCCTTCTAATACTAAAACTTATTTCAGCCCACATAAACTTCAAGTATCCTTATCTCAATTTACACTCTCAAAGATGAGTGTCAGGTCCCTGAGTAATGTAATATCTTCCACTCAGGGTTCTAGTAATACCCTTGAAGAATTGGTTTGGATTCTCTAATGCAACTGATTATGCTTTCTCCCAAGACTGTTAGTTGAAAATCATTTTAGCTAGCCAGTTTTAAAGTGTCTTTTTAGAAATGGGTATTAATGTCATACAGTAAGTACAATAAACTAAAAGATTAGAGCTTGTTGGATAAAATACTGGATTTGGAATCAAGAAGATTTGAATTCAACTCTGTCCTTAGATACTTAAAAGCTGTGTGATCCTGGGCAAATCACTTAACTTTGTTTGCCTTAATCCATTGGAGAAGGAAATGGAAAATCACTCTAGAATCTTTGCCAAGAAAACCCCACAGATAGCATTTGCATGTTCTGGTCCACAATCAGTTGTGACTGAACAGCTGAACAACAGAAATGATAAGAAGAGTTGGTACAAAACATCCCCCTAAAAGTCTGTGACACATTATCCCACAAGTAAATATACTTCCAAGAAGAAGGTGACAAAAGGATGACTCAAAGCTTTTGGTTATTGGAAGTCCTTTTCTTCCATTTGTGGAGTTGTCAAGGAATTCCTTTTTCTGGGGTCTTCACAGAACTGTGAATCTGCATTGAATCTGCCCTTGGCTCCCAATTAAAATAGTGCCACCCCCTGTTTGATCCAGGGTGCCACTAAGACATTAATGAGAAGGTGGGAGGTCTGACATTCTCTGAACCCTTCAAAGCTTACAGTAAGTGAATGCTAAATACTGGTGATACAAAGAAAGGGAAAGGACACTTGCTGTTCTCAAGGAGCTCCCAGTCTAGTGGGGTAGACAACAGTTTTAAAAATTAGGTACAAATGACATTTATAGGATAGATTGGATGCAGTGAACAGAAGGAAGTCCCTAGAATTAAGGGGGATAGGGAAAGACTTATTGTAGTAGGTATGCTTTTATCTGGTACTTTAAGAATTCCAAGGAGACAGCTTTGGGGGCAACCAGTGAAAATTCTTGGAGTTAGGAGATGAAGTAGCATGTGTTTTGTGTGAGGATTGGCATGGAGACCATTGTCACTGGATCACACAGTTCATGGTTGGGTGCAGTGGGAGAAGGAATATGCAAAAAGATTGGAAAGTTGGGTGAGGGACTGGCTATGAAGGTCTTTGAACACCAGAGGAGTTTACATTTGATCCTTAATGTAAGAGGTAGTCACTGGAGTAGAGAGGCAATATGGCTAGACCTATGCTTTAGGAAGATTATTTTGACAGCTGAGTAGAAGATGGACTGGAGAGTGAAGAGACTTGAGGCAGGGAGACCAAACAGAAGGCTACTCAACAGACCTCCTCTGACCAAAAGAATAGAGGAGACAAAGCCCTAGGCTGAGGCTGGAGCCAAGGCTTGTCCTTTCCCTTCAAGTGTTTTTTCCCCCCAGAGAGTTTAGCTGGAATATCATACTTGATCCAATTTCTAGAATACTTGCTTCTAAACTAGTTTGCTAATTGGGATATAACCAAGTTTTCTTGACCCATCTGAACAGATTCATGTCCTTGACACTTGAGTTTCAAGGATTTACTCTGAAGAGAGCCTGTGATTGAGATTGATTGGTTGATTGATTGATCTTCTCATTTACTTTAAATGGGGTAGATGGGGGGTGGTGGAACCAAGATGAGGCAGGAGAACAGCTTTTCTTAGAGTTCTCTCCAAAATATTTCAAAAACCTTAAAATTATGGCTCTAACTAAATTTTCAAGAGACAGAACCCACAGAAAGATCCAGTGAGGCAATTCTCCAGCCCAAGGTAACCTGGAAAATAGTGGGAAGGCTCTGTTCCACATGGTTGGAGGGGGTGGCAGCACAGGAATGAAGGAACTCCAGCCTTCTTGGAATAGCCTCAGGGTACCTAGGTCCCAGGAGCACTGGCTCCTGGAAGCAGAAGCAATTTCCTGACCTGCCACCCCAGGGAGCACCAAGCACAACTTGGAAGATCAGCAGAGAGACCTCTGTCAGAGCGAATGTGGAGCCCAGGCCAGCATGGCCCTCCTCAACATGGACCTGGCCCTTAGCTCAGCCCAGATCCCAGGAAACAGAAGCAGGCCTGTGGACCTGTCCAGCAGGAGCTGCCTGCCAGCTGCTTCCAGATTACTCAGCCCATGGAAGGTAAGGGAGAGGAGGGAGACTGGCAAGGTCTTTCTTCTGTCCCTGGGACAGGACTCTTGTTCTTTGTCCATATTCAGAACCTGGTCACAGTCTGGGTTCCCGTACTGCCATAGAGCAGGGACCCTCCTTACAGCCCCAGGGCAAGGGGTGTGCTTATGGTCATCCACAGACCAGAGTTCAGGCAGGAGAGCAGTCAGAGCCTCTCATAAGACCTTGAAGGAACTGAGCTCCTTGCGGGAGTGTCCAAATAATACTCAAAAGCTAAGGAAGCACCCCAAAACCAGGCATAGACTGGGGAAATGAGTGAACAGAAAAAAAGGAACCTGACCATAGACAATTACTTTGGTTCCATGGAGGATCAAAACACACAATCAGAAGATGAGACAGTCCAAGTTTCTGTATCTAAAGACTCCAAGAAATAAATTGGGCTCAGGCTATTTTAGAGCTCAAAAAAAAAAAAAAGATTTTGAAAATCAAGTAAGAGAGGTAGAAGAAAAACTGGGAAGAGAAATGAGAGAGTTGTAGGAAAAACATGAAAACCAAATCAACAGCTTAGTCAAGGAAATCCAAAAAATGCTGAAGAAAATAACACTAAAAACTAGCTTAGGTCAAATGGATAAAACAGTCCAAAAAGTTAATGAGGAGAAGAATGCCTTAAAAGCAGAATTGGTCAGTTGGAAAAGGAGATGAGAAAACTCTCTGAAGAAAATAAATCCTTCAAATGTAGACTGGAGCTAAAGGAAACTGATGACTTTGCAAGAAATCAAGACACAATTCAACACCAAAAGAATGAAAAATTAGAAGAAAATGTGAAATATCTCATTGAAAAAAACCAACTGATCTGGAAAACAGAACCAGGAAAGATAATTTAAAAATTATTGGGCTACAACTGACAAATGGTCAAAGGATATGCAAAGTCAATTTACAGATGAGGAGATCAAAGCAATTCATAGTCATATGAAAAAATGCTCTAAATCATTACTTATTAGAGAAATGCAAATTAAAGCTTCTCTGAGGTACCCCCTCACACCTCTCAGAGTGGCCAATATGACCAAGAAAGTATAATGATCATTGTTGGAAGTGTTGTGGGAAATCTGGGACACTATTACATTGTTGGTAGAGCTGTGATTCAACCTTTCTAGAGAGCAGTCTGGAACTATGCCCAAAGGGCAACAAAAATGTGCATATCCTTTGATCCAGCAATACCACTGGGTCTATACCCTGAAATGATGAAAAAGGGTAAAAACATCACTTATACAAAAATATTCATAGCAGCCCTGTTTGTGGTGGTAAAGAATTGGAAATCAAGTAAATGTCCTTCAATTGGGGAATGGCTTAGCAAATTGTGATATATGTATGTCTTGTTCTATTAAAAACCAGGAGGGATGGGAATTCAGGAAAGCCTGGAGGAATTTGCATGAAATGATGCTCAGTGAGATGAGCAGAACCAGAAAAACATTGTACATCTTAACAGCAACATGGGGGCAATGATCAATCTTGATGAACTTGCTCATTCCATCAGTGCAACAATCAGGGACAATTTGGGGCTGTCTGCAATGGAGAATATTATCTGTACCCAGAGAAAGAATTGTGGAGTTTGAACAAAGACCAAGGACCTTTAATTTAGGAAAAAAACCCTGATATCTTATTGTCTGATCTTGCTATCTCTTATACTTCATATTTCGTCCTTGGAGATATGATTTCTCTCTCATTACATTCAATTTGGATCATGGAAACAATGTAAAGACTGGCAAATTGCCTTCTGTGGGGGTGAGGGGGAATGTCAGATTAGGGGAAAAATTGTAGAAATCAGAATAAATAAAATCTTTTAAAAAATTATTGGGTTACCTGAAAGTCATGATCATGAAATTCATTTTTAAAGAATTTCTACAGAAAAATTTCCCTGATACCCTAGAAGCAGACAGTAAAATAGAAATGTAGAGAATCCACTGATCTCCTCCTGAAAGAGATCCAAAAAAATATCTCTCAGGAATATTATAGATAAGTTCCAGAACTCCCAAGTCAAAGAGAAAATACTACAAACAGCCAGAACAAAACAATTCAGATATATTGGAGTTACAATCAGGATTACACAGGATTTAGCAGCATCCACATTAAGGGCTCATAGGACTTGGAATATGATATTCTGGAAGGCAAAAGAACTTAAAATGCAATCGAGAATCAACTACCCAGCAAAATTGAACTTTAAATGGGGTAGAGATGACCTGAATCATTTACTCAATGATCCTACCCTTTTATTATATGGAAAATCATTTTATAGTGGCCTCTATAGATTTAGCTGAGACCATGTGAAAGTTTATGAAAATAGCCCTCCTGGCTGGACTTCAGTTACTAAATAGATGTCTGACCTCATTGATTTGAATATTCCCTTCAACAACCAGAGAGAAACCCATTCATGCCTGTCTATCCATGCAGTTCTCATACATTTTCCCTAATAAGTTTTCCACAGAGGGTCCACTGAGCATGTGTAGGCTTTTCCCACTTTATCCTGACATTATAAGAATACCTGGGGAATATTCAGTCCTCCTCACTATTGTCATATGTCCAGCCCATTTTTTTTTATCCTATTGTACCTTTCCCTGGTGAAAGATTTTGATATTATGTTATTAAAAAACCTTTAAACTTAAATACAAAATAAGAAAAGAAAAAACAACATGGTCACGTGCACAACCAAACATGAGAGGATTCAAAATATAAAGCAATAAATTTCCATTTCAAGAAAGTCTTACATATATAATAAATACTACACATCATGTCCAAAATTGTCCATCTTTTCTGTGCTTCCTTGTAGTTTTCTTTTGCTCTCTACTGTGTTCTGTTTCCTCCCTTCCCCCAACCCCCTATGAAGGCCAGAATTAAGCATGTATTTATTCATACACACACATACATATATATGTATATATATATATACACTCACATGCGTGTACACACTCATATAAACACCCACATATATGTACATTTTATATTTATACACATTTACTCACATAGATATCTATAGCATACACATATATACCTATATACATTTATATACATATATGTAAAACTATACTATACTTATTTCTACTTATCCTCTGTTTCTCCGACATGGATAACATCTTCCTTCATAAGTCTAAATCTTTCCATATATTTCTGAATTCACCAACTCCTTATTTTTCTCTACCACAATAATATTTCTACTTTATATTATCTATTTTGAATAGTCTAAAATAATATTAATATTGCTGACATATAGTATGAGTTTCCTATTTTCCTCTTTTTTTTTGTAAGGCAATGGGGCTAAGTGGCTTGCCCAAAGCCACACGACTAGGTAATTATTAAGTGTCTGAGGCTGGATTTGAACTCAGGTACTCTTGACACGAAGACCAGTGCTCTATCTACTGCGCCATCTAGCTGCCCCCTATTTTCCTCTTTGAATTAAATATATTTTGGCTTTAATTTTATCTGATATCATGATTACTATTCCTGCTTTTTTAACATAAATTCTATTCCTGTTCATTATTTTGTTTGTGTGCCTCTCTCATTTTTGTAACGTTTCCTGAAAGCAACAACTCTCATGATTGCTGTTTTACTTTTATTCACTTGTTCTTACTCTTCTATTTGTTACAGCCCAAGAATCCCTCCCTTATATATACCCTTCTTTAGCTCTTCTCCATTGAGTAGATTTCTAGATCTACCAGCTTTCCTTCCCCATCTAATTCCTCTGTATCAATTTTTTTCTCTCACACCTCATTTACAAAAGATGATAACTCTTCAGATATTGTTGTGTTCCATGTCTCTCAACCATAGAACAACATAGGTGGAGTATTGATAACCAGAAGATGGATTTCTTTTCTTTGGACAGGTGGATGAAGTTTTGATCATTAAAAGAGCTTTGCAATTTCCTAAATAGCTCAATTCCTCTTAAAAATTCTGAGTCTAATTCATTGTACTCTTTGTCCTAGATATAAGTCCTGATGGACAGGTTAGTTTTTTAAAAATAATCTAAAGACATTTTATAATCTGACCAGTAGATACTCTTCTTATTACTCTTCATCCACTCTCTAGATGATCAGGCACAACTTTTGAGTAGTTTGAGATTCTTTCCAGAAGGATTTTTCTGGACTTCTTCAAAGTTCATGTGACTTAATTTGTTCAGGTATTCCCTAGTTTGTTTCTGTTTTTCATCATTTTAGTCAATTTTCACAGGATGTGAGGTGAAACCTCAGGGTTGTTTTGATTTGCATTTCTCTTAATAGTAGTAATCTAGGACTACTTAGTAATTTAGTAATTTTCACATGATTGTTTCTTTTTCTTTTCTTTCTTTTTTTTGCAAGGTAATGGGGTTAAGTGACTTGCCCAAGGTCACACAGCTAGGTAATTATTAAGTGTCTGAGGCTGGATTTGAATTCAGGTCATTCTGTCTCCAGGGCTGGTGCTCTATCCACTGTGCCACCTAGCTGCCCCACATGATTGTTAATCGTTTTCAATTCTTTGAGAACTATTTATTTATAGCCTCTGATAAAAGTCTGTTTTTAACTGGAATTCTCACTTGCCTACTACTGAATTTCTTCTAAGACTTATTTAGTCACTTCCCTCCTCCCTGCCTCCCTTTCTTTTCTTTCTCTATTTTTTGACAAAAATGGGGTTAAGTGACTTGCCCAAGGTCACACATCACACAGCTAGATAATTTTTAAGTATATGAGGTCACATTTGAACTCAGGTCCTCCTGACTCCAGGATTGGTGCTCTATCCACTGCACCACTTAACTCTTTCTTTCCTCTCTCTTTCTCTTTTGTCTCTGTTTCTTCCCTTCTCTCTTTCTCTTCTCTCTCTATTTCTCTTTCTTGTCTGTCTTTCTCTTTCTTTCTCTTTCTTTTTCTCTTTCTCTCTCTCTTATTTATTTAAGGCAATGGGGTTAAGAGTGACTTACTCTAGGGGTGGCTAGGTGGCACAGTGGATAAAGCACCGGCCCTGGAGTCAGGAGTACCTGGGTTCAAATCCGATCTCAGATCAGGTCCTCCTAACTCCAGGGCCAGTGCGCTCTCTCTCTTTCTCTCTTTCTCTCTTTCTCTCTTTCTCTCTTTCTCTCTTCCTTTCTTCCTTTCTTCCTTTCTTCCTTTCTTCCTTCCTTCCTTCCTTCCTTCCTTCCTTCCTTCCTTCCTTCCTTCCTTCCTTCCTTTCTTTCTTTCTTTCTTTCTTTCTTTTCTTTCTTTCTTTCTTTCTTTCTTTCTTTCTCTCTTTCTCTCTTTCTCTCTTTTTCTTTCTTCCTTCCTTTCTCTCTTCCCCTCTTTCTCTCTCTTCCTTCTTTCTTTCTCTTTCTTTTATTCTTTCCCTTCCTTCCTTCCTTCCTTCCTTCCTTCCTTCCTTCCTTCCTTCCTTCCTTCCTTCCTTCCTTCCTTCCTTCCTTCCTTCCTTCCTTCCTTCCTTCCAGTGCTAACTTGCATGGTTGAAAAGAGGGAGTCAAGGGGCTAGAACTGGATGCTCTAAGAATGCTCTTTTATTATCCCTTTGTGTTGCATCCTTTCTGATAGAATGTGCCTGTCCTTTCATCTCCAGGTCAAGAAGTACATTTTGCACATCTAAAATGATCCCCACTCAGGCTATCAGCAGATTTTTTTTTTTTGTATGGCACTCAATAAGATTGGACTCCAGAAGACAATTAGTCATTTCCATGGTGACTTTTGCTTTTTGTACCTTTAGAAAAGGTCATGAGAGAATAGCAGTGCCCTGGGAACCAGAAACTGTTCAGTGCTTTATCATTTTGGCAGTCTGTTTGGGGTGCTGCATAGAACTCTGCCTTTTAAGTTGCTCCACAGTCCTGGATATGGGTTCTTGAGTGTTCAGCAGAAGAGGGAGAGGGAGGGGAACCAAAGTTTAGAAAGAGATCCTCTATCACTATTTCTGCTGCTCCTCATGCAGTTTTACTAATGCTATCTCCATTTGTATTAATTACTTGCAGTTAATAAAAGCATTTGCCACATTTCTAATTATCATCTGAAATACCATTCATTATTCCCAAATATAACAAGTGGATAATTTCATGATCAGTGGTAATGTTTACAGTTCCTGAAAGTAGTCACCCAGGCTCAAAGTAATTTAGATTTTTGACTTCTGTCTTCAGAAGGATTCCCCCCCCCCCCTTCCCTCATCACCTTCCCTACTACTTCCTTGTTTATTTGGCCTTATCTTTGTGACTCAGGGAGGTCATTTAGAGGAAGAAGGCAAAATCTGGGTGTTAAAATACCTGGGCTTAAACTCTTCATAATTTGACAGAATTTAGACTTGTCATTTCCCTCTCTTTGCCTTTTCTCATTTTATAGCATGGGTCAATAACTGCCTGCCCCTAATCATATCTGTGAAGTGCCTTGAGATCTTCAGAAACAAATGTTATATAACACAGAGGTGGTTCCACATTTAGCAGAAAATCAAAACAAAAATCCAAACTTACAAAACAGATAAATTAAGGGGAAAATAGTTTACAGTAATGGGATTAAGCACAGATTTTCTTAATCAGTTCATATGATTTCAACTTACAAATAACTATAGCTTTTGCTTAAAATGAGGCAGACCTCCTGTGTTTCTCTCTATCCCTGATCATGCTAGATTACCTTGTAAAAACATGAAGAAATAAAATAGACTCATTCCTCTATCTTCCAGGGATCTGCTCTAGCTGCAGGCAGAATGTTTGGTTTATTAGACAGCCTGAATTTAGTTTCAAGTGAAAGTCTTATGTAAAAAAAAAAAAAGAATAATTAAAAGAGAATTAGGCAGGACAAAAGTGTCTCCTTCTCACTTCTAGCACCAAAAGGAGAGGATAGGAAGTCTTGTTAGATAGAAACAGCTTAGGGTGGAGAGATGTGGGTACAATCCATTTTTGTTCTTGTCCCCACTGTGGTTAGCTGTGGTTGCTGGCTATAGCAGTTGGTGGAAAGGCAGGGGTGTAATTTATTCTACTTTGTGGCCAACCTGCCAATCCTCTGGGCCAAACAGTAGAAAAAGCAACTTTGGGTTTTCAGGGGGTCCCAGAAACAGTTCAGAACCCTCCCCATATTCAAAAACAAGTAGCTAGTTAAAACCTTCCAGTTCTGGGTCAACATGGACCTTCCCAGGCCCAGGGTTCTTTGGATTCACAGACAGTTAATTATCTTGTGGTTCTCCCTTATCCAGTTTTCTGTTTTGCACTTGTGCTGCTCATAATCGGCCACTTCTCCAATGTTTGATTTGTTGTCTGCACTCAGATTTTAGTTCCATCTGCTGTCCTGTTTTGAAAGTCACCCAGAAGGGGGCAGCCAGGTTGCACAGTGGATAGAGCACCAACCCTGAAGTCAGGGGGGACTTGAGTTCAAATTGGACCTCAGACACGTAATAATTACCTAGCTGTGTGACCTTGGACAAGTCATTTAACCCCAATTGCCTAGCAATCCCCTCCCCTAAAAAAGAAATTCACAAAAAAAAGAAAAAAAAGAAATTCACCCAGAAGGAACAGTCAATGACCATTCATCTATAGAGTTCCAGGAAACATGAACTTGAACAAAGAAAAGCATTCTTTTTTTTCTAGTTTTTTTTTTTTTGCAAGGCAAATAGGGTTAAGTGGCTTGCCCAAGGTCGGATTTGAACTCAGGTACTCCTGACTCCAGGGCCGGTGAAAAGCATTCTTTTAAGAATAATTTATTTGAGATGATAGGAAGCTATGTCTAAGGTTTCAGGTCAAAAAAGATGGGAAGATTTACTGATAAATTTCAGTAACAGGAAAATGTTTGCTTTTTTGTACACAGGACATGGTAAACCAAACTGGTTTGTTTCCAAACCTTGTCACTCTTTCAAGATACCCATAGGGATTGAAGGAAAATAGTGTCCTAGCAACTCAACCTCAAAGATGGCAGAAAGTTTCCTTCTCCTCTGTCCTCTGGTTGCTCCTCAACCTACAGTGGAACCGTGGAGCTTTTAAAATATTACAAAGACCCCTTGGAATAAAATGTCATAGAGCAGATTTAAGAATCCTGAGTGAGAGGAAGCATTTTTGCCCATTCTTTGCTTCCCCACAACAACCTAGAAAATGTACCAAACTGAGTTTTGATGAGGAAAGCCAAGAAGGTGTCATAGCCCAAGATAGCTTAAGGAAATCTACTGGTGCTTGAATGGGCAGTGCTAGAAGGAAACATTTTAGAGCCTTGAGACTTTTGTAAAGGATGGAAGGTAGAACACAATAATAGGAACACAGTAGAAACAAGGGGTAGAAAGAGATCCTGAGCTACCAGCCACTGTATAACTCTGTTACTCATTACCCAGTTCCCCATCACAGATCTAGAGAGGAGATGAGGGTCTTTCATGAGCACTGAGCAGGGAACAAGTTTTGAAACAGCAGCATGACTCTGAACTCAGGAGTGTTTTAGCTATTAGCCTAGCACTTAAACTTACTATGGAACAACCAGGGCAGAAACCCAGACCAAAGTGGAGCCACTGATTCATTCATTAGCTTGGGACCTGCAGAAACTCCCAGAGGGTCAACAATGATTCAAGGCCAGCATCAGTCTAATGAAATTCAACTATACACATGCCAACAGACCCAAATCTAGGTCAAGAACTTTCAGTGCTCACTTCAAGAGAGACCTTTCCCTAGATCCCATCCCTTTGGAAGCACAGAAAATTTGAAGGCCTCCAGAGTGAGCTGTGAAAACAACAGTAGGCCCACCTACTCAGAAGTGCACAGACACCAGTATAAATCTTTAAGAGTTTCTGTGAAGATAAGGAAGCTTAAGTCACAAAGACAGGAAAAGACTCATTGTTGAAAACTATCTTTATATATAATTGGAAACAAAAGAAATTTTAAAAAAAAGAAAAGCTTCTTATCCAATAGAGAAGTAAGAGGGAAAGGGGTTAAGAGAAAGGAAGAAGAATAAAAAGGTAGATAGATTAAGGGAAGTAGTGATGGGAAATAGAACAGACTTAAAAAAAGAAAGAGAAGGAAAAGTTTAAGATAATAAGATATAGGGAAATACACAGTTAGCAAATACATTTGCTAATGTAAATGGAATAAACTCATCCTTAAGATGGAAGAATATAGCAGAATGGATTAGAAACCAAAATCTAATAATATATTGTTTCAATTACATACAATAATAGTTTTTCAACATTCATCCATTTGCAAATTTATGAGTTTTACATTTTTCTACCACTTTCCTTTCCCCTTCCCTTTCCCCTTCCCTATGGTGGTTAACAGTCTGGTAAAATCAATAATATTTTGTTTATAAGAAACTCATTTGAAATAGAAAGATACATATAGAGTTAAAACAAGGAACTGAAGCTTAGGGGCTTAAAGTAGAATCTATTATGCTTCTTTTGTTAGGTACTCAGATGAAATAAAAGCTAAAACATACCTAATTAGAAGAGATAAATAAGTAAACTACATTTTGCTAAAAGGTAACATAAAGAATATCAAGATCAAATATGTATGCACCAAATGGCAGCATCTAAATTAATTTTAAAAAGAATTTGTGTTTTCAGTTACAATTTCTTTCTCTCTTCTGCCCTTCCCTCTCTCATTAAGAAGGCAATAAATTCAAAACTCATTACAAAAACAAATGCCTGTATTAGTCATATTCTTAAAAAAAAGAAAAAGAGATTAAAAATTGCATCTAAATTCTTTGAAGAAAAACTAAATGAATTACAGGAAGGAAAAGACTCTAAAGCTATAATTTAACACTCTCAGACCAAGGTAAATCTAAGTAAAAAATAAATGAGAAAAAAGTCAAGGAGATATATAGATTATTTGTTAGAAAATTTAGAGAAAAGTTTGATATGATAGCCTTTTGGAAACAAATGGAATAGAAAGAAATATACCAACTATGCAATTTTTCATGATAGTCATAAAAATTTACCACATATTAAGGCATATACAATTCACAAATGTATAAAAGCAGCAATATTAAAGGTGTCTTTTCTGAGCATAATGGGGATTTTGAAGCATAAATTAAAAATTAATTGGAAATTAAATAACTTTAAAATGGGTGACTCAAAGAGCAAACCATGAAAATCATTTAAAAAATTTCATTTGAGGGGGAGCACAATGGATAGAGTACTGGCCCTGGATTCAGGAGGACCTGAGTTCAAATTTTGCCACAGACACTTAATAATTGACTGACTGTGACCTTGGGCAAGTCATATAACCCCACTGCCATAAATAAATAAAATTTTTAAAACTTCATTAAATAATAACAATAAGATGACCTGATACAGTCAAAGTAGTATTTAGAGGAAATGTTCTAAGAAAGAGTAGATCAAGGAATTGTTCACATTCCTAACAAATTTAATACTTCTAATTAATACTAAAATAGAAATCTTGAAAATAAAAGGAGAAATGAACAAAACTGAAAGTAGAAACCATTAAAAACTCACTAAAATAGTTAATCCTTTGCCTAATTTGATTTAAAAAAAGAAATCCAAATTATTAGTATCAAAAATTAAAAAATGAATTCATAACCAATGAAGAAGAAATTATTAAGAAAAGACAATTACTAGGAGCTCTTTCTCCCAACTATTTGCCAACAAAACTGACAATCTAAATTAAGTGAATGAATTTTTACAAAAATACAAATTGCCCAGATTAACAGGTTAGGAAATAAAATATTTAAATATCCCTATTTTAGGAATAGAAATTGAACAAACCATATATTAACTTTATTATTATTATTATTATTTATTTTGTAAAGCAATTGGACTTACCCTATTAAGTATCAAGTGTTTGAGTCTGGATTTGAACTCAGGTCCTTCTGACTCTAGGATCAGTGCTGTATCCAGTGTTCCTATAACTGCCCCTATACATTAACTTCCAAAGGGGGGGGGGATAAAAACCCAAGACCAGATGAATTTTCAAGTGAATTCTACCAAATATTTAAAGAACAATTAATTTTGATACTTAAAGACATCAGAAAAAAAAGATAAAAAAGGACTCCTGTCAAATCCCTTCTATGACTAATGACTATTGATATAAAAATTTTAAATACCATATTAGCAAAGAGATTATAGCAATATATCAGAAAGATTCTGCACTATGACAAGATTAGGTTTATAGCAGGAATACAAGGCTAGTTTAACATTAGAAAAACTATTAAAATGATTGATCAGATTAATGGAAACAAAACAACAAAACTCTTATGATTATTTCAATAGATTCAGAAAAAGTCTTTGAAAAAGTCTAACACACATTCCTATAGCAGAAAACTTATAAATAAATGGAGCTTTCTTGAAATAAATAGTATCTATTTAAAACCTGGGTCAAGCATTATCTTTACTACAAATAAGCTAGAAGCATTTCCAACAAGTTTAGAGGTGAAGCAAGAATGTCTATTAGCACCATTACCAGTCAATATTGTACTAGAAATGCTAACTATAGCAATAAGACAGGAAAAAGAAATTGAAGGAATAAGGATAGGCAAACAGAAAATAAAACTAACTTTTTTTGCAGATGATTTGATAGTTAAATAGAAAATTCTAGAGTCAACTAAAAAGCTGATCAAAATATTACTTTGAGCACACATCATCATTTCTGTATATGACCAACAAAACCGAGCAAAAGAAATGATAGAGAAAGTTCATTTTTAAAAACTATGGGGGGGGGGTGGCTAGGTGGCGCAGTGGATAGAGCACCAGCCCTGGAGTCAGGAGTACCTGAGTTCAAATTCGGCATTAGACACTTAATAATTACCTAGCTTTGAGGCCTTGGGCAAGCCACTTAACCCATTGCCTTGCAAAAAAACCTAACCAAAAAAAACAAAAAACTATAGGCAATATAAAATACTTTGGAGTCTATCTACCAAGACACATAGGAACTATATAAACCCAATTATGAATCTTTTCACAATAAAGACAAGAGTTAAATAATTGAAGAAATATTATTGCTCATAGGTAGGCCAAACCAACATAATAAAAATGATAATACTACGTAAATCTACTAATTCGGTGTCATGACAATAAAACTACCAAAATTACTTCATAAGAGTTAGAAAAAATAACAAAATTTATCTGGATAAAGTAAAAATTATAAAGGAAATAAAAAAATTTGAAAGAAGGTGGGCCTTGCATTAGGCAAACATTTTTATAAAGCTACAATCATCAAAACAGTTTGGTAGTGGGTAAGAAATGGAGAGTTTTATTAGTGGAAGAGATTAACAATATACAGTAGCTAATGATTACAGTAATTACATCCTACTGGGCCACCTGAAAGATGATGTATTCCTAATGCAGACTACAAAGCTTGACATTTATACAAGATATGGTCATCATTGTAGGGTACAAATCTTTAACTATTTGTATCCCTGCTGGAGGTCTCTGCTAAAAGCAGCCAATGTTCTTTACTTACTGTAACTTTCTGAAAGATAAAATTAGAGAAAGCAAAATAGCTACTTAAATTTTGGGCCTGAATTCTTACCAATTAAGTAAAATTGTAAGTAATAATCTTGAGAAACAATAACCATGCCATCTTAAAAATTTAGTAGATGAGGAAGGGAAGGCAAAATAAGTCTAATTTGTATCCTAGATGATGGTAAGAGTCCAATGATCTAAAATGTTAGAAGGAAAATTGACTTAAGTGGAATGGAATGTTCTTAAGACTGAGATTCTGATGACATAATCACAATTTATTTTAAGAAGATAGAGGTGTTGAAAGAAACTTTCATGACTGAACCAGAAGGTCTTTGACCAACTCATTTTATTTTATTTTATTTTATTTTAGGTTTTTGCAAGGAAAATGGGGTTAAGTGGCTTGACCAAGGCCACACAGCTAGGTAATTATTAAGTGTCTGAGACTGGATTTGAACCTAGGTATTCCTGACTCCAGGGCCGGTGCTTTATCCACTACGCCACCTAGCCGCCCTGACCAACTCATTTTAAAAGGATATGTGTTAAGATACCAAAACAAGGACAGACAACCAAGGATGAATACGAATGAGTGCCAAGAACCTATAAGAATAGCCATTGACATTCTAGGCAATGAATTACAGAAATAGGAATGGTAAGAACACACTTAGCTTCCTTTGATAGATTCAAGTCCTAAGGTCTGATTGATAAAACTTCTAAGGACACTAAAAGTGTTGACAGATATAATTGATGGACCACCAGAAGTGATCTTTGGAAAATCAGCAAAGAGCAGGACTGGTATGGACAAATATTCTGATTTTCAAAAAAAAGAAAAGAAAATGGATTCTTAAAACAATAAGTTGTGAACTTGACTTTGATTCTTGGCAAAGATAAAATGGTTATGTGCATAATCATAGAGAAACCTAGCTTTCCCAGATACATTCCAATTAAGATCAATAAATCCTTTTCCCACCAGGATTATATATAACCAGAAACACAGGAAAGGGTTCTACCAGGGAAGCCAGTGTGAATTCATAGAAATAGTCCTGAATGCATGCCAGAGTTCTTTTACATTTCTGGCATATGAAAGTTTTATTTCAGAAACTTATTGCATAGAATTTTTATCCAATTAACTTTCCCTTCCAACTTTAACCACATTGATTTTGTTTGTACTAAAAAGTTTCAATTTTATGTAGTCAAAATTATCCATTTTACCTTAAGTAATCCTATCTTTTTCATGATTATCATGAATCCTTAACTTATCCAGAGATCTGAAAAACATTTTTCTTTCTTTCTTCCTTCTCTAATTTGTTTATAAAATATCTTTCATCTATATCATATATCTATTTGAAGGTTATCTTGGTATATAGTATGAGATATAGGTCTATACTTTCTAGTTTTCCCAGAAGTTTTTGTTGAACAGTGAATTCTTACCCCAGTACCTGCAGATCTTTAGATTTACCAAATCCTATGCTACTATGCTCATTTTCTTCTGTATGTTGTGATTTAATTTATTCCATACATTGATGGGCTATATCTTTCTATTTTTTTAACCAGTACCAAATCCTTTTGGTGAGTACCAAATCCTTTTGGTAATTACTATTTTGTAATGTAAGTTAAGAGCTGGTACTACTAAGTCCTTTCCTTTCCTCTTTCCCCCATCATTTTCCTTTTCTTTATTTTTTATTTCTCCAGATGAATTGTATTATTTTTCTAACTCTATATTGTAATTTTTTGGTAATTTGATTATATAACTTGTCACTGAACTAGTGAATTAATTTAGGTAGCATTGTACTCTTATTATATTGGTTTGACCAAATCAAGAACAATTAAAATTTCCCCAATTATTTAAGATTGTTTTTATTTCAGCAAAGAATATCACACTTCCTATGTATCTTAGAGAGCAGACTCCTAAATAATTTATATAGTATGAAGTTATAATTAATGAAATTTCTCTATTTCTTTCTACTTATTTCTGTTCAGAAATGCTTATGATTTATGTGTATACATTTTACATCCTGCAAATTTGCTGAAATTATTGTTTCAATTTTTTTTAGGTTTTTGAAAGGCAACGGGGTTAAGTGGCTTGCCCAAGGCCACACAGCTAGGTAATTATTAAATGTTTGAGACCAGATTTGAACACAGGTACTCCTGACTCCAGGGCCGTTGCTCTATCTACTGTGCCACCTAGCCGCCCCTGGATGATAAATCTTGTTTTCTCTTTGCTTAGTTTATTTTGTTAATAAAATTTCTTATATTTTCTCTCATTTGTTTGACCAACTCATTTTAAAAGGATATATGTTAAGATATCAAAACCAGGACAGACAACCAAGGATGAATACAAATGAGTACCATTTGTTTTCTCTCATAGGAGACATTTTTAGCACAAAAGCTCATATTTTCCAATTAATTTTAATCCTTTCTTCAAAAATTATATTCAACATGACAACTACTAGGTTGAATGTAATTTTTACATTGTGGTAAATGAAAGTATATGTTTAACAATTCTGCTTTTCTGCAATAGTTTATGAAGTCTTTGTGCCCAAATACATGGAATTTTTGTTCAGGAGTCACACACTGTTGAGTTATATAAATACTTCTTTCTATTCACATTTCATAATTACAATAGAACTATCATTTCTAACTTTTCTAAAATTTTTTTCAAGTTCTGTTTATATTTTAACAGGGAGTGAAGATATAAATGTACCTTTAGGATCTTACTGACTTCAAGGGTTACAGTAGAAGGATAAAGCAACATAGGGATTGGCAGGGGATGGCTTTGTTATTTGGATATGATGGTTTTAAGAACAAAACAAATGAGGGAAAAAATCCACTAGAGAAGAAATGAAGGAGAAGGGAGGAACTTAATATTTCTCATAATTGGGATTCATGAGAAGAAAAGTATAAAAATATGGAGGATGGGGGTGGAGGGAGCAAACTTCACTCATGAAAGGTACAAAGGAGTCTTATAG
Organism: Macrotis lagotis; assembly: GCF_037893015.1. NCBI lineage: Eukaryota > Metazoa > Chordata > Mammalia > Peramelemorphia > Peramelidae > Macrotis > Macrotis lagotis. The sequence goes on along the minus strand of NC_133661.1, from coordinate 271,794,819 downwards.
CAAAACAAACATTTGATGTGAAAATACATTAAATTCATCAGGGAAAAATGCAGCAACGAGGAGTTTAAGAGGTAGAATAGAATAAAGAAAGAAACAGAAGCAAGAAGAGTGAACTTTAACTTTATATCATAGATCATAAAAGGGGAGTTTTTCAGAAAGGAAGAAAATATAAGAACAAGTTATCAGGGTCTAGAAGGAATGAAAAGAGGAGGGACAGTGGAATGGAAATGGATCTTTTCAATTTTAGGTTGTTAGTGTGAATAACTTTTCCTCATTTTAATCACCTTCTTGAGAGAAGGGATCAAAAAGGGAAGAAAATAAAATAGAATATAATTGAGGTAAAAACAAAATTAACTCTGAACGTGAATTGACTCTGAACATGAATGGGCTAAACTTACCCACGAAATGGAAGCCCAATGGATTAGAAAGTAGAATTCAACAATATGCCATTTACAAGAAACGCATTTATAACATAAGTTCAACAGAGCTAAAATGAAGAGCTATAAACTGAAGTTATGCCTCAGTGAACTAAAAATACTAGGATAGCAATCATAACCTCAAATAAAAGGAACAATGAAAGTAGACATTGTTAAAAGTGTTAAGCAAGGAAACTACAATTCCTTTCTTAGAATCATTAAAAAATCATTTTTCCTGTTTTCTTGTCTAACGTCTTTATATCCATTTGAATGAAGTTTCAGCAGTTAATCAAATACCAAGAAGACAGTGCCATAGCTTAAATTTCTTTTGTAATATCCTTTTAAAGATCTAACCAGTTTCTAAAGGGAAACTATATTGAAGTTCATGAGAAAACTTTGATATCCCTGAAGATAGAATTAGAGGGTAACCAGACACTGGCAAAAGCCCCTTTGACTAATCTACAATTAAGAGCAATGTTCTTTTCCTCTTTCTCATGTCTTATATTATTTTTCAAATAATAAACATTTTTTCCTCTCAATTTAAAAAGAAAAACAATTTTAAGAACTATACAAAGTCAATAAAAATACATTTTCATATTGTATATGTCTAAAAATCTTTGTCTTACTCTGCATCTTGAATCTATAATTTCTCTTTTAGCAGGTGGGTAGCATAGCTTATTACTAGTCCCATAGAATCATGTTCATTAAATTGATCAGAGTCTTAAGTCTTACAAAGATGCTTATCCTTTCAATGTTATTTTTATTATAATTGCTTTCTTGATTTTGCTCAAGTGTCCTCCTTTGCACATACTCTGACCAGATTAGGGAAATGATCCTTCAGGGTGTGCTGCCATTTTGAGTTGCTATTTTCCTGTTTTTAAAAAATGAGATATTGTCACTAAACTAGCTTTATCTTGACTGTGGGATTTTGTCTTTGTTCATGAATACTATAAGACATATAAAGATCTTGCTTAAAAAAGGAAAATTTTATTCATCAGAGGTAATTCTATTGTTTGAATATTCTTCTAAACAGCAATGCCTCTAAGCATATAAATAATATTTGACAGTCTTAAAACCTGAAGTACAGAATACTAAAATTTTTCTTCCATAGCTTAAAGACAACATGTATAATGAAACAATATAAAACTTAATAGACATGTACAAAATTGAAAAGCATCTGAATATTTTAAGAAAAAGTTAGTCAAATTATAGGAAGTTAATCAAATTATAGACAGTAAGACTATACTATTTGAGGAACCCTGTCCTCCTTTTTAGACTTAGACAAATCTGACAAAATGGTGAAAAGAAAGAAGTTAAGGAACTGAACATTTTTAGAAAAGTTAAATATAATAGAACTCTGGAAATAATTTCTCAGTCATGCATGATACTCTTCCAAAAACTGACCATGTGCTAGGGCATAAACAACTCTGAAGATAAATGGAAATAATAGATATATCTTTTACTGAACATAACACTATAAAAATTATAATCCATAAAGTACAATTGAATAAAAGAGTTAAATAGAAGCAAAATAATTAAATCCAAAAGAATTGATAGGTTAGAGAACTCATCATAGAAACAATAGTTTTATCACTGAAAATTACAACAGTGAAGCAATATATTAAAAACTTTTGGATATAGAAAAAGCAATCCTTTAGGGTAAATTTATATACTTTTATTAACAGAGAGAAAGAACAAATGAATGATTTGGGTATTCAAGTTTTAAAACATCTATGAAGTCAAGAAATCAAAAATCCCACCACTCAAGGGTGCAGTTTGACTCATGCTAGGCCCTTTGAAATTAGAATGAAATTAGACATTCATAATCCATCTAATAATTGATATAAAACAGCTTATTTTAGTGTAACTGTTTTATCAAATTTCTTTTGCATAAGGCTCTCCTCACTGATGGAAATTAATGCCTTGGAACATTTTGTGTGAGCCCATGTAAGGGACAGAGTTGATGGCGGGGCTTGGCAGAAGAGAAATATGAGTCTTCTGGCTTACAAATTTGAGAAAGAAGATTCATTGTTGTAGATTCTCTTCAAGTGTATGAAGGAAAAGAAGGACTTTGGGAAGAAACCTCCACAAAGAGGAGTTGGCACCTTGATCCTGTCCCTGTCTATTCCCAGCTTACTTCACTAGAGACTTCAGTGAATTTTCCCATGGGTGATCTGGGATTTTTTCTTGGTTGGACTGAGATATAACATTCTCAGTAGGAGAATTCATTCACATTATGTATCGTCTATCACATTCACATCTGTATACCTTTTCTGATTTCAGCTTGCTGTCACTTTAGATAAATATTTTTGTTTTACTATTATATATATATATGTACATACACACACACACACACACACACATATATATATATATGTATGTATGTATGTATATATCTCCATATTGTGGATTTGCCATTTGGTGAGAAAGGAGCCAAATTCTGGCTATAATAGTTTGGGACAAAGATGTCAAACTCAAATAGAAAAGGGGCCACTAATTTTTTCTAAGGATACTGGCAGGCACATATTAACTTGGAAAACCACATATCAACATTATGTTTTATTGTATTTTTATTTATATTGTTAAGTATTTCCTAATTATATCTTTTTTAAAAGTTTTTTTGCAAGGCAAATGGGGTTAAGTGGTTTGACCAAGGCCACACAGCTAGGTAATTATTAAGTGTCTGAAATCACATTTGAACCCAGGTACTCCTGACTCCAGGGTCAGTGCTTTATCCATTATGCCACCTAGCTGCCCCTCCTGTCCTTCATTTTCAAAGAAGACCATGATATCAGGGAGGTAATGCCATGGCAAGCAAGTAAATGAATTGGATTTGAGTAAGAGGTGCTGTGGTAGGTCACTAGCCTTCCAGAGCCATCTGGGTCCATTGACCAGAGATATCGATCAAGATGACTGAAGATGGCCCTGGATGTGAAGTAATCAGGGTTAAGTGACTTGCCCAAGGTCACACACCTAGTAAATGGCAAGTGTCTGAGGCTAGATTCAAACTCCCGTCCTCCTGACTCCAAGACCAGTGCTCTATCCACTGCACCACCTAGCAAGACTAATATATGCTGCTCCTATGACAGAATTTAAGGATTTTAAGAGGTGAAGATGAGTAGGAGACTAATTCCTGCATGGGAACAGCATGTACAAAGGCATGACTATGGAGATGGAATGACAAGTTTGGGGAATGACAAGGAAACCATTTTAGAACATAAAGAGATTAGTAGAAAATGTGGAAAGGTAACCTGGAGCCAGATTGCAAAAACTTTAAATGCTAACTTGAGTCTGTAAGAGGGAGTCATGGAAGCTTATTGGGCAGAATAAAGTTACTAGTTATCAACAAACATTGAAAAAAAAGGCTTAAAAGCACTAATATTCAGAGAAAGGCAAGTTAAACCAACTCTTAATGCTATGAAACTTAAGGCAAAACTGACAAAAAAGAAAAATGACAAATGGGAGGTTTGTGGTTCCCTAACGATTTGTGATAGTTTTGAATTACTCTAGTCATTCTAAAAAGAAATTTGGAAACATGCTCCAGAAGTTATTAAACTGTACATACACATTGACCCATCTAAATTACTGCTTGGCCTATACTCCCAAAGACATAAAAGAGGAAAAGAGGAAAGACTCAAGTAGAAAAATATTTATAGAAGTTCTTTTCATAGTAGCCACAAACTGGAAAATTTGGAGAATGGCAATACAAATTGGGGAATAACTATACAAATTACGGTATATAAATATAATGGAATATTACTATACCATAAGAAATGACAGAGAATTGTACATGAAACTCTGAATCTCTCATGTACAGCTTGCTTGTATATGAGCTTATATAATAACTCAACATTTAATTTTCAAAGTATCCTGCTTGTCTTTAATTCCTTTTGTTCTTGTCTGTGAATTATAAAAAAATAGTACATTTTTCCTATTTTCTTTTTTCTTCTTTTTGAAGACTTCTCCTTTATCCCTCCTTTCTATTACCTCCTCCAATGTTTAAAAAAAGGAAATTGTATGACTATACATGTATAACCTATATCAATCTGATCTCAGACACTTATTTATTACCTGTGTCACTGATGCCCATTGCTTTGCAAAAAAAAAGTTGCAAGTCAAGCAAACAGATTTCCCATATTGTTTGAATCCAAACTCTCATTCTGTGTCTTGAATACAATATGTTTTGGTCAGGAGATAGATAATATGCTTCATTTATCGTCTTCTGGAATCATTGATCAGAGTTCTTAAATCTTTCAGAGTTGTTTGTCTTTATGACATTGTAATAATAAATTGTTTTTCTGGTCCTGCTCATTTTACTCTGTGTCATTTCATACAAGTCTTACCATGTTTCTCTGAACTTAATCTTTTATTATTTCTTATGGTACAATAATATTCCAGCATATCCATGTAGCATAATTTGTTCAGCTATTCCCCAATTGGTGGGTACCTCCTTTTAGCTTATGATTCTGTAATGAAGAGTGCTGACATATATACACACCATATACACATATATAATATCTTGGTCTTTTTCCTTTTTTTCAGTCTTTTTTGGGATATAGGTTTTGTTAGTTTTTCTGAGTCAAAAAATTTGAACAGTTTAATAGTTTGGGGGGCTATATTTTCAAATTGTCTTTAGAATCTAAGCAAAACTGACCCTTTGGGATGAAAGAATTTTGCTATTGGAAAAATTGGAAATTGAAAGCATTTGACATTGAACCAGTGTAAATTCAACACCATTACTGCAAAGAAAAAAAATTGTTTTTGTTGCAGATTAAGACTCTTGACTGCTAAACATTTAGGTTCTGTAAAATGAAGTTCTAATAATGAGATCTGTGCTAAATTGGAGTTATTGCATTCTTTTTTTACATTTTTTATTATTTTTAATTTAGAGATTTTATTTGTTTTACAATTTTTCCCCTAATCTTACTTCCCTCCCCCCCCCCACTTCCCACAGAAGGCAGTTTGCCAGTCTTTATATCATTTCCATGGTATACATTGCTCCAGATTGAATGTGATGAGAGAAAAGTCATATATTTAAGGAAGAAACATGAAGTATAAGAGATAGAAAGATCAGATAATAAGATTATCAGTTTTTTTTTTCTAAATTCAAGGTAATAGTCTTTGGTCTTTGTTCAAACTCCACAGTTCTTTCTCTGGATACAGATGGTATTCTCCATTGCACAGAGCCCCAAATTGTCCCTGACTGTTGAACTGATGGAATAAGCAAGTCCATCAAGGTTGATCTTCACCCCCATGTTGCTGTTAGGGTATATGATATTTTTCTGGTTCTGCTTATCTCGCTCAGCATCAGTTCATGCAAAGCCCTCCAGGCTTCCCTGAATTCCCATCCCTCCTGGTTTCTAATAGAACAATAGTGTTCCATGACATAGACATACCACAGTTAGCTAAGCCATTCCCAAATTGAAGGCCATTTACTTGATTTCCAATTCTTTGCTACTACAAACAGAAACAAGAAAGAGATGAGGCAAAGTAAGTCCCAGGTTTCAAAATGGAACTTTTTTTTTAGTTTTTTGCAAGGCAATGGGGTTAAGTGGCTTGCCCAAGGCCACACAGCTAGGTAATTATTAAGTGTCTGAGACCAGATTTGAACCCAGGTACTACTGACTCCAGGGCTGGTGCTTTATACACTACGCCACCTAGCCGCACCCTAATTATATCTTAATCTTGGAATAACTACGTAGCACAGTGGGTAGAGAGCCAGTTGAAACTTACTAGTTATGTGACCATGAGCAAGTTTCCCTTTCCTTATCTGCAAAATGAATGGAGAAGGAAATGGCAATTTATCTTTGCCAAAAACTACAAAATAAACAAAACTCCCCCCAACCCAACAACAACCAAAATGGGGAGTTGAATGTGAAAATACCTGAACAACAAACAACACATTTTAATCTGATTCGGGCAGTGTACTTGGGAGTGTTGTGAGCTGCCTGAACTCTGAGAGCTACAACTTTTTTTTGTATATTTTGTTTTATTTTTTTATTTAATATTTATTTATTCTCATTTTGTACAAATAATGTTTTTTATACATTAATAAAATATTCCTGTTTAAGAGTAAACAAAATACCCACTCCCCCCAAAAAATATAGACTCGCTCAAGTGATAAAGTAAAGGGGAGAGAAAAAATTAAAATTAAAAAAATAATAGTAATAATTGTAGGTATGGCCAGGTGGCACAGTGGATGGAGCACCAGCCCTGGAGCCAGGAGCACCCCAGCACAAATCCAGCCCCATACACCCAACAATCACCCGGCTGTGTGTATGACATGTAAGCCACCCCAACCCCACTGCCCTGAAAAAAACAAAAAAAGAAAAAGACCCAAAATGAAATAAAATACTAATAATAGTAGGGGTGGCTGGGTGGTGGACAGAGCACTGGCCCTTGAGCCAGGAGCACCCAGGTCCAAATCTGGCCTCAGACACCCAACGATCACCCTGCTATGCGGCCCCAGCCCCATTTGCCCTGCACCCCCCACCAAAATAATAATAATAAAAAATGTGCTTCAGTCTGTGTTCCAACACCATCAACTCTGTTGTGGGTGGATCACATTCTTTATGTTAAGTCTATCACAAAAGTTACTTCCATATTTTTCCACCATTGCCATTCCCTCCTTTCTGATTTCTCCACTACCATGTACTACATTTTCTCTCTCCTTTCACTCTGACTCTGCTGCAGGGTAGCTGAGTGGTGCAGCAGACAGATCCCTGGCCCTGGAGCCACAAGGCCCCGAGCCCCCACAACACCCCTTAGGCCCAGCATCCACCTGGCCATATGGTCCCAGACAGGCCATCCAATCCCAGCCCCTTGCAAGAAGTAAAAAAGAAAATGTGTTATATCTGACCACTCACCCCCCATGGTCCATCCTCTCCTCCATCATTCACATCCCCACCCCTTCCCCCGTCCCTCTCTCCTTCTTACTCCAGATGTCTATACCCCATTGAGTATATATGCTGTTTCCTCTTCTAGCTACCTCTGGTGAGAGCAAAGATTCCCTCACTCCCCCTTGTCTTCCACCCTTCCATATCACTGCAATAGCTCATTGTAATAAAGAAAAATCTTATTATATGAAATATCTTGGCCTATTCCCCCTCTCTTTTTTCTTTCTCCCATTACATTTCCCTTTTTTCTATTGACTCCATTTTTACACCACATTTTATCTTCAAATTCAGCTTTCTCCTGTGCTTCATCTATAAAAGCTCCTTCTACCTGCTCTGTTAAATGAGAAGGTTCATATGAGTATTATCAGTATCATTTTTCTATACAGGAATACATGCAGTTCATCATCATTAAGTCCCTCATATTGTCCCCTTCTCCTCCAATGTCTATGCTTCACCTGAGTCCTGTATTTGAAGATCAAACCTTCTGGTCAGCTCTGGCCATTCTAAAGGAACATTTGAAATTCCCCTGGTTTACTGAAAGTCCATCTTTTTCCCTGGAAGAGGATGTTCAGTTTGGCTGGGTAGTTGATTCTCGGTTGCATTCTAAACTAAGCTCTTTTGCCTTCTGGAATATTATATTCCAAGCCCTATGAGCTTTTAATGTAGTTGCTGCTAAGTCCTGTGTGATCCTGACTGCAGCTCCATGATATTTGAATTGTGTCCTTCTGGCTGCTTTTAATATTTTCTCTTTGACTTGGGAGTTCTGGAACTTGGCTATAATATTCCTAGGGGTTGTTTTATTTGGATCTCTTTCCTGGGGAGATCAGTGGATTCTCTCCATTTCTATTTTTGCCCCCTGTTTCTAGGATATCAGGACAATTTTCCTGTAGTAATTCTTTGAAAATGATGTCAAGGCTCTTTTCCTGATCATGACTTTCAGGTATTCCAATAATTTTTAAATTATCTTTTCTAAATCTGTTTTCCATATCAGTTGTTTTTTCAATAAGATGTTTCATATTTTCTTCTAATTTTTCATACTTTTGGTTTTGAAGTATTGAGTCCTGATTTCTCATAAAATCAGCAGTCTCTCTGAGTTCTATTCTTTGTCTGAAGGATTTGTTTTCCTCAGAGAGCTTTCTTATCTCTTTTTCCATCTGGCCAATTTTGCCTTTTAAAGCATTCTTCTCAATAACTTTTTTGAACTGTTTTATCCATTTGACCTATGGCTGGTTTTTAGCATGCTATTTTCTTCAGCATTTTTTTGGATTTCCTTGACTAAGCTGCTGACTTCATTTTCATATTTTTCCTGCATCTCTCTCATTTCTTTTCCCAGTTTTTCTTCTATCTCCCTCATTTGATTTTCAAAGTCTTGAGCCCAATTTATGTTTTTCTTGGAGTCTTTAGATGCAGGAGCTTGTGCTTCCTCATCTTCAGATTGAGTGTTTGGTCCTTCTTGGGCTCACAGGCAAAATATTTCTTCATGGTGTTCCTCTTTTTTCTCTGCTTACTCATTTTCCCAGCTTGAGCTTGGTTTTGAGGTGCTTCCTGAGCTTTTGGGACACTCCCACAAGGATCTCAGTGTGTGATACTCTGACCTCCTGGTCTGTGAATGACCATAAGCGTCCCCCTCTGCCATGGGGCTGAGTTGGGGGGGCGCCCTGCTGTTCTATGAGGGGCCTATACTGTGATCAGGATCTGAATGTGGTCAGAGCCCCAGAGTACTCTTCTAGGGACAGAAGACAGAGCTCTCTCTCTCTCTCTCTGCTCCCTCCCTAGGCTCTGTATGCTTATGCCCTATGGGCTCCTGCTTATGGCTTCTGCTTCCTGTTCCTGGATCGGGATTGCCTTGGCCACGCTGCTCACTGTATGCCCTGAGGGCTGGGCTTCACGTGCTTGCTCTGGCAGAGGTCCCCCCCCCCCACTGAACCCCCAAGTTGTGCCTGGTGCTCCCTGGGCCATAGGTCAGGAAACTCCCCCTGCTGCTGTGAGCCAGCTCCCAGTACCCTGGGGCTGCCTCTGGGAGGCTGAAGTTCTTTTGCTCTGGCAGGCCACCCCTCTGGTGGGCCGCCCCTCTGGCAGGCCGCTCCTCCAACCCCGGGGAGCAGAGCCTTTCTGCTCTTTTCCAGGTTACCTTGAGTAGGAGAACTTCACTGGGTCCCTCTGTGGGTTCTGTCTCTCGAAAAGTTAGAGTCCTTAGTTTATAAGTTTTATGAGAGAGTACCTAAGAGATGATCCTCTCTTGTTGCCATCTTGTCTCTGCCATTCTGAGGGCTACATCTTTGACACAATTGGTTTGGGGCACTTGCTTCCCTGTGAAGGGATGGTGATCAGGAGCTCAATTTAAATCTAAAAATTGTTACCTCTAGACTAACACTATTGGGGGAGGAATAAGAGAGATATAATTCTAATCTAGTACCTTTCTCAGAGAAGAGTAGCCAGCCTCTACCCTAAACTATCTGCTTTCCTTCCTGGCAGCAATCAAAACTCAATATGAAGAAGATATGCTAGAGGTATCTCTTCATACCTTTTTTGTGGATCAAAACTAGACAAATTTATATGGTAATGCATAAACTACATGGAAAACATACACACATATATCTCTACATTAGCTATAGTAAAGGAAGGACATTCAGAGCAAAGAAGAGATGTTTGTTCTTTCAGGATAACACATTAATTCATTGGAACTCAATTTCATGTGTCTGTAAATCCCATCTGAAGGAGGAGTTCCATTCCTTTTGTCCTGGCTTTTTAGTAAGGAAACTAGGGAACTATATCAATGACCTTAATCTTATCCCCTGAGTCATGTAAATCTCAAGGATCATTTCATTATCTTTTTTTTTTTTTTTTAGGTTTTTGCAAGGCAAATGGGGTTAAGTGGCTTGCCCAAGGACACACAGCTAGGTAATTATTAAGTGTCTGAGACTGGATTTGAACCCAGGTACTACTGACTCCAAGGCTGGTGCTTTATCCACTACGCCACCTAGCTGCCCTCATTATCTTTTAATAATTAAAAAAACTAGTCTAATTTATATGGAAGAGTTTAGCATATTGTTATCATCACATCAGTTAATCACAAAAGTAGAAATTTTGAAAAAACAAGAAGCATAATTTAAAACAAAAAATTAGATGGATAAATTAGCTAATCTGATAAAAGAGAAAAAAACAAATTGCCAATCTCAAAAACTTAAAAAGGAGAATTGATAAGAAGTAAAGAGAATGATATATAACTCCAAAATAAATAATTTAAATGAAATGTGTGACATATTTACAAAAATATAAAATAGCCATAGTTACAGAACAAGAAATAGAGAATTTAATAGATCCAATTTCAGGAAAATGAATTAAGTTGTAAAGGAATTCAAAGGAAAAAAACCCTAAGATCAGAAGAATTTATAAATGTATAATATTAAAAGAATATATCTATAAAATCTGAAGGCTATACTTAAGGTCCTTTCCAACTCTAGGTCTAATCATAATGATACTGTAGAAATTATTTGAAAAAAAAGAGAGGAAGAAGGGATCCTACCAAATTATTTTTGTGAAACATTATGGAGTCTTTGTACATAAATCAGGGAAAGGCAAAACAAAGAAAGGAAACTACAGAATAATATCCCTAATCCATATTGACACAAAAATATTGAAAAAATATTCTGAAGGAAGCTCTGTAAAAGGATGACTGTTATTAGCCAACAGAAAGTCTCAGCAACATCTTAAGGAAATTATTATGACCAGGTTAGTTTAATACAGTTCAATATTAGGAAAACTATGAAAAAAATAGATTCTATTAATTGTAAAAACAGTTTTTTAAAAACTCTGCAACAGATACAGAAAATGCCTTTGATAAAACATGACTTTATCTTGAAAAAACTATTTTAAAATATAGGAACAAATGGACTCAATAATGAATACATACACATAAAAATGTGTGTATGTCTAAAACCATGAAGTAGAATAATTTGTAAAATATTAAAACTTTTCCAAGAAAATCAAGGTAAAATAAGGATATATTGTCATCTTCATTATTTAATATAGTTCTATAATGCTAGGTATAGCAAGAAGATCTTGAAAAAATTAAGGTATTACATATAGAATGAAAAGAAAATAAGTATTACTTTCTGCAGATGACATGATAAATTATTAAATACATCATTTATAAAGTCCTAAGAATTTAAATACAATTAGTTAATATAAATAATTTCATCAAAGTAGTAGAATATTAAACCCATAAATCATCATCTTTTATGCATATTATGAATAGGAAGAAGAAATAAGAAGAAAGGTTTCATTCAAAATATCTATATGGGGCGGCTAGGTGGAGCAGTGGTTAGAGCACCAGCCCTAGAGTCAGGAGTACCTGAGTTCAAATCCGACCTCAGACACTTAATAATTATCTAGCTGTGTGGCCTTGGGCAAGCCACTTAACCCCATTGCCTTGCCAAAAAAACCCCTAAAAACAATTAAAAGATATCTATATAAAATATTAAATATTTGGGATTCTATATTCCAAGAAACACAAAAGCTATATGAGTACTATTAAAAACTTACTTTATAGATGAATATATGGACTTCTAACAGAAGTTCATACTTCCCTTCCAACACTTCCCTTCTCTAGGATCAATTAAGTATCTTAATGAGTTCCGCCCCTGATTAAAATGATTTTGGAAATTTAGGAACTTTTAGTCATAGGCAAAGTGAATGACACCAAAGTACATTATAATGTTCTCTGACTATTCAATTAATCAGATCATTAGTGAAATGGGAGGAATGAACAAAAATATATCAGTACTTAAAGCACACATAATTTTATTTACTTTCAACTCATGTGGAGGCTTGGTGAACCTGCTCCCACAAATACAATGATGGGATGGAGCCTTCTTTTTCTTCCTCTATCCACAGTATGTGAAAGAAACCTGACTGTTTCTTGTTAGCTTATAGCACAAGACTACAGGTTTCATCTTTCATTTTTGAAGAGTACCAATGACATGAAGATGTTGGGGTGAAATGGTAGATGATTAATATCTTGTGCATGAATTGGATTTAAGTTAGGCAGAGTTTTGCAAAGTTGTCAGCCCAAAGTCCAGTGACAGAACAAAAGTCAAGACAACTGGTGGGATGCATGGATGACTTTGGCTTCTTTGATGTTTGACCAAGTTCTAAGCATTCCACATACCCTATAATTAGTCACCTCCAGGACCATTAGAACAAATTGTCCTCAAACTGCCCATTCTGCTGGGGGAAGTCTTCACATCTTTGGGATAGACATCTCCTGATGAGTCTGAGGTCTGTCAGTTACCCTCAACTTGGTTTAGCCCATCTGCCAGGATGGTTTTTTAGTGCTGAAAAGGGATCAGCCCTCACACCAGAGGTGCTAGTCTTCCCTGAAAACTCCATGCACTCTAGGGATTCTGTACCCTAGGTAAAGTTAAAGAGAAAATTCAATCTTGATGTGTACCACTTGTACAAAAAACATGGAGAAGATGTAATGGAATGTAAAGGAAAAAAATTTAGCAGGTAATTTTAACTAGAGTGGTGAATGAAAATGCAAAGTGTGACTGAGAAGGTAGATAGGTCCCAGATGGATAAGGTTCTAAAATGCCAGGTTGATGATTTTGCATTTTATTCCATTGGCAATCGGGAGTCATTAAAGATTTTGAGCAGATGACTGACATGGTCAGAACCACATGTTTCAGGAAAATGTGGCAGCTTGTGTGGATGATGATTAGAATGAGTAGATACTTGGTCTAAAGTAAAGTACACTTGCTAGTACTTTACTATTACTGTTACAACAACAACAACAACTACTACTACTACTATTACTACTACTACTACTACTACTGCTACTACTACTATTGCTGCTTCTGGGGCTGCTGCTGGTGCTGTTGTTGGTGATGCTGCTGTTGCTGCTGCTGGGTGCAACTAGGCAGAGCAGTGGATTCTGCTAGAACTGAAGTTAGAAAGACTCATTTTTTTTCCCTCAGTTCCAACTGGCCTCAGAAACTTGCTAACTGTGTAACCTTAGGTAAGTCACTTTAACCCTGTTTGTTCCAGTTTCCTCACCTGTAAAATGAGTTGGAGAAGGAAATAGCAAACTACTATGCTAGTATCTTTGCCAAATAAACACCCCCAAAACAGGTCACAGAGAACTGAACACGACTAAACAACAACAACAACAAAGTACTAATGTGATGAAATGAAGGTGTCCCAGGGTTCTTTGGGGGGGGGGTTATTTTGCAAGGCAATGGAGGTTAAGTGACTTGCCCAAGGCCACACAACTAGGTAATTATTAAGTGTCTGAAGCCGAATTTTAACTCAGGTACTCCTGACTCCAGGGCTGGTGCTCTATCCACTGCACCATCTAGCCACCCTTCCCCCCAGGGTTCTTAAAAACCATATCAGCCTAAATAAAAGATGCAGCAGATCATGCCAATGTGAAAAGGCTTCATTTATAGATCTGTTGCCAGACTGTGTGTCTGTTGTCTAAGGTACACCCTAACTGAATGCAGAAAGGCTTATTATCATTAGGTTTCTCATACAGGTAGTGAATGTTCTGGCCATAGCAATTCATTAAGATGATCTTCTAAGTCATTAAATGGGGTGAGAGCACACCTCCACTGACAAAATCAAGGATTGATATAGGAATCTAGGACCTATGAGCTTTCTTTCTATTATTTTGTTCCCCCCTATACACTTTCTTGTGGTGCAAACCCTTGGAAAAGACCAACAAGAGTTGGATTGGGGGCATCCAGAAGAAAGGAAAGAACTTGTGGTCTTTCTTATTATTTGTTCATTTGATTGTTTTTCCAACTACATGCAAAGAATTTTTTTCAACAATCACTTTTTGGTAAGGTTTTCAGTTTCACATTTTTTTTTCTCCTCCCTACCTTCCCTCCCCATCCTCCCTTACAGAAAGCAATCTAAGACAATCTGTATATTCCTTACCCATAGAAGAGCTGGTATAAGTAGGACTCAGTCCAAGGAAAGGATCTAATGGTAGTTCTAAAACTAAAAAGATAACTAACAGCTGACCAAGACCTGGTTTTGCAAGCCAGAAGACAATGCAGTTACAGGGGACAGTAGACCTGTGGTGTACCACATACTAGAGAAGGGAAACTAATGGCCCACACAGGGATATTAATTCGATTAATTTCCTATGTTTGATGTTAGAGTTGGGGAGATACTAGGGATTCTTAGTGAATCAAATAGGGAAAGCATGTTCGGGTATATTTTCAGAAAAAGAAAGGGTTTTGAGCAGCTAGTAGATAGAGTCCTGAATTTACAGTCAGGGAGATTAATCTTGCTGAGTTCAATCAGTTTCCACACACTAACTGTGTGACCCTAGGTAAGTCACTTAATTGCCACAGTTCTCATCTATAAAAGGAAATGACAAATCACTCTAGTATCTTTGCCAAGAAAATCTCAAATGGGCAGAAGAGAGTGGTTTGGAGTAGAGGCTGCCTGACAAAATTGAGACTCAAATCTTAGGGTCCAAAATCTTTAGGGTTATATACAAAATTTTTTTGCTAGTTTTTTTTAAATTTTTGCAGCTCTGTCATGCATCTTGCAGATAACTTCTGTTTAATTATTAATTAATTTAATTATTAAGTTATTTTTTTCTATAAAGCAGATAGACCTAATAGCTAGAGGGTTGGCCTCTAAGGCAGAAAGATCTGGATTGAAGTATATACAATCTCTGTCATATGGTGGCTAACTGATCCTGGTCCAGTCACTTGACCTTTAAGTGTTATGGACAATTCTAATATTGTAAAACGCAGAGAAAGTGCTGACCTACATTGGTAGAGGGAATTTCCTCATCTGAGAGTTCTTTATACTAATGAAATCTCAAGTATACTTCCTTTATCTGTCTTTTTCATCTATCCATTCAGTTTCCCTGGCCCATGTCAAGGTAAGACTTGTAAGCAGTGAACCCAAACAGCAATCATTTATTAAATGCCTGCTCTGGGTCAGATGCTGTGATTAAATACTGAGAATACAATGACAACAAAAAACGGTCCCAGACTCATGAGATTCACATCCTGGCCCTGGCAGGGTAGAGGTGGTGATTCTGATGGGCTTAGGAACCACATACAACAGGTACAGGTATAAGAAGATAAAAAAATATACTAAGTAAATATAAGGGGAAGAGGTATTTGGGGTTGAGGGGATCAGGGAAAGCTTGTGTAAGCCAAAAATACCCATGAGGTTTATGGCTTGTGAGGCTTTAGTTTGGATATATGCACTGATCTGTATGTTTCACCCAGTTAGCAAATGCTATTCATTATAAAAGATATGGAGGTAATTAGGACCTGAAGATGGACAGGAATGGAAAGGAAGTGACAATGAACTAGGGTGTTCATGTTAGTAGGTAAGAGAGTATAACACAAATCTAATGATATTCTTGGACAAAATTCAAAGTAGTACTCCACTGATGAGTTTGTTACTGCAGAGCATCATTTTTACTTGCAAAGGACAACACATAATTTATTTAAAAATTTTATTTTATAATCAACTGTATTTTATTTATTTGTAAATTTTATATTACCTTCATTTCCCAAAATATCTATCTCCCTTCACCCTCCCAGAGAACCATCCCTTATAACTAATAATAAGAAAATAGAGAACAAACAACAAAACCAAGTAACTCAAAAAAGGGCTAATATTAAAAGTAGTATTCTGCATCCATAATCCCTAACTCAGCAAAGAAGGGCTTACTTTCCCCATGTCTCTTCTTTGGGGCTAAGCAGTGTGATTATAATTTCATGGAATTCAGTTTTTTTTTTATTTTCAGTTCCAAATTCGCTCCCTCCTTCCAGCTCTTCCCCCAAAAGAAGTTAAGAAATAGTCTAGTCATTATGTATGTGTGTATGTGCATATATATATATATATAAACATATATATATATATATATACATACATACATGCATACATACATACATATATATGTATATATCATTCACCCCTTTTCAGGATTTCAGTCAAGAATGTTGACTAGATTAGGGTTTTTTTTGGATTTTATTTATTTATTTTGAATTTTAAATTTTTCCCCCTAATCTCACTTCCGTCCCCCCATCCCCTACAGAAGGTATTCTTTACATTGTTTCTATGGTACGTATTGATCTAAGTTGAATGTGATGAGAGAGAAATCATATCCTTATGGAAGAAACATTAAGTATAAGAGATAGCAAAATTATAACATGTTTTTTTTAATTAAAGGTAATAGTCTTTGGTTTTTGTTCAAACTCCACAGTTCTTTTTCTGAATAAAGATGGTATTCGCCATCAAAGATACCCCAAAATTGTGCCTTGATGGAATGGAATGCATTGATGGAATGAGCAAGTCCATCAAGGTTGATTATCACCCCCATGTTGCTGTTAGGGTGCACAATGTTTTGCTGATTCTGCTCATCTCACTCAGCATCAGTTGCTGCAAGTCCTTCAAGGTTTCCCTGAATTTCCATCTCTACTGGTTTCTAATGGAACAATAGTGTTCCATAACAAACATATACCACAGTTTATTAAGCCATTCCCCAATGGATGGACATTCACTCAATTTCCAATTCTTTGCCACCACAAACAGGGTTGCTATGACTATTTTTGTACAAGTGATGTTCTTACCCTTTTTCATCATTTCTTCAGGGTATAGACCCAGTAGTGGTATTGCTGGATCAAAGGGTATGCACATTTTTGTTACCCTTTGGGTGTAGTTCCAGACTGCTCTCCAGAAAGGCTGGATGAGTCCACAGCTCCATCAACAATATATTAGTGTCTCAGATTTCCCACATTCCTTCCAATATTGATTGTTGTCTTTTCTGGTCATATTGGCCAGTCTGGGAGGTATGAAGTGATATCTCAGAGATGCTTTAATTTGCATTTCTCTAATAAGTAGTGATTTAGAGTAATTTTTCATATGACCATGGATCGCTTTGATCTCCTCATCTGTAAATTGCCTTTGCATATCCTTTGACCATTTGTCATTTAGGAAATGGCTTTTTAAAAAAAATTTGACTCAGTTCTCTGTATATTTTAGAAATGAGTCCTTTGTCAGAAATAATAGTTGTAAAGATTGTTTCCCAGTTTACTACATTTCTTTTGATTTTGGTTACAATGGTTTTGTCTATGCAAAAGCTTTTTAATTTAATGTAAATCATCTAGTTTGTTTTTAGTGATGTTCTCTATCTCTTCCTTAATCATAAACTGCTTCCCTTTCCATAGATCTGACAGGTAAACTACTCCTTGATCTTTTAGTTTGCTTATAATATTGTTTTTTTGTGTCTAAATCCTGTACCTATTTGGATCTTATCTTTGTATAGGGTGTGAGGTGTTGGTCTAATCTAAATTTCTTCCATACTAACTTCCAATTTTCCCAGAAGTTTTTATCAAAGAGAGAGTTTTTATCCCAATAGCTGGACTCTTTGGGTTTATCAAATAGCAGATTACTAGAATCATTTCCTGCTATTGCACCTAGCCTATCCACTGGCCCACCACTCTATTTCTTAGCCAATACCAGACAGTTTTGATGACTGATGCTTTATAATATAATTTTAGATCTGGTAGGGCTAAACCACCTTCTTTTGCACTTTTTTTCATCGAATCCCTGGAAATTCTTTACTTTTTATTTCTCCATATGAATTTACTTACAATTTTTTCTAACTCATTAAAGTAAATTTCTGGAATTTTGATTGGTAGGGCACTAAACAGGTAGTTTAGTTTTGATAGAATTGTCATTTTTGTTATATTAGCTCAACCTATCCATGAGCAGTTAATATTTGCCCAGTTATTTAAATCTGATTTAATTTGTGTGAGAAGTGTTTTCAAAAAGTTTCTGAGTCTGCCTTGGCAAATAGACTCCCAGGTATTTTATGTTGTCTGAGGTTATTTGAATGGGATTTCTCTTTCTAGTTCTTCCTGCTAGATCTTGCTAATCATATATAGAAAACTTGAGGATTTATGAGGGTTTATTTTATATCCCACAACTTTGCTAAAGTTGCTAATTGTTTCCAGGAGTTTTTTTGGATGATGTCTTGGGATTTTCTAGGTAGACCATCATGTCATCTGCAAAGAGTGCGAGTTTTGTCTCTTCCTTCCCAATTCTAATTCCTTCAATTTCTTTTTCTTCTCTTATTGCTGACTCTAACATTTCTAATACAATATTTCAATAGTAGTGGTGATAATGGGCATCCTTGTTTCACCCCTGATCTTATTGGGAATGCCTCTAGCCTCTCCCCATTGAATATAATGCTTATTGATGGTTTCAGATAGATATTGCTTATTATTAAGAACAATCCATTCATTCCTACACTCTCCAGTGTTTTTAGTAGGAATGGGTACTGTATTTTGTCGAAAGTTTTTCAGCATCTATTGATATAATCATATGATTTCTGATAGGTTTTTTGTTGATATAACTAATTATACTAACAGTTTTTCTAATATTGAACCAACCCTGCATTCCTGGGATAAGATAAATCCTACTTGTTCATAATGTATTATCCTAGTGATAACTTGTTGTAATCATTTTACTACAATTTTACTTAAGATTTTTGCATCTATATTCATCAGGGAGATAGGTCTATAATTTTCTTTCTCTGTTTTAACTCTTTCTGGTTTAGGTATCAGCACCATATTGGTGTCATAGAAAGAGCTAGGCAGATTTCTGTCTTCCCCTATTTTTCCAAAGAGTTTACATAGAATTGGAATCAAGTGTTCCTTAAATGTTTGATAGAATTCACTTGTGAATCCGTCAGGCCCTGGAGAATTTTTCTTAGGGAGTTCAATGATGGCTTGTTGAATTTCTTTTTCTGAGATAGCATTGTTTAGGTATTTAATCACCTCTTCATTTAACCTGGGCAACTTATATTTTTATAAATATTCATCCATTTCACTTAGATTGTCAAATTTATTGGCATACAGTTGGGCAAAATAATTCCAAATTATTACTTTAATTTTTCTCCTCATTAGTGGTGAGTTCACCTTTTTCATTTATGATACTAGCAATTTGGTTTTCTTCTTTCTTTTTTTAAATAAAATTGACCAAAGGTTTATCAATTTTAGTAGTTTTTTTCATAAAACCAACTCTTGGTTTTATTTATTAATTCAATAGTTTTTTTTTTTTGCTTTCGATTATATTAATTTCTCCTTTAATTTTTAGAACTCCTAATTTGGTACTTAATTGGGGGTTTTTAATTTTTCTTTCTCTAATTTTTTTAGTTGCATATTTAGTTCATTGATTTCCTCTTTCTCTAATTTATTCATGTAAGCATTTAAAGATATAATATATCCCCTGATGACTGCTTTGAGTGAATCCCATAGGTTTTGGTAAGTTGTTTTATTATTGTCTTTATCTAGGATGAAATAATTAATTCTTTCTTTAATTTGTTTTTTGATCCACTCCTTCTTTAAAATGAGTTTATTTAGTTTCCAATTAGTTTGGATTCTATATCTCCCTGGCCCAATATTGCATATGATTTTTATTGTATTATGATTTGAGAAAGATGTATTCATTATTTCTGCCTTTCTGCAAATGATTATTAGGTTTTTAATGCCCTAGTACATGGTCAGTTTTTGTGTAAGTGCCATGTGCTGAAGAAAAAAAGGTATATTCCTTTCTATCCCCTTTCAATTTCCTCCATAAGTCTATCATATCTAGGTTTTCTAACAATCTATTTACCTCCTTAACGTCTTTCTTGTTTATTTTATGATTTGATTCATCTAAATCTGAGAGTGGGAGGTTGAGGTCTCCCACTAGTTTTGCTGTCTATGTCTTCTTGTAGTTCTTTCAGCGTATCTAAGAATTGGGATGCTATCCCATTGGGTGCATACATATTTAGTATTGAAATTACTTTATTGTCTATTGTACCTTTTAAGAGGATGTAGTTTCCTTTCTTATCTCTTTTAACCCTATTTTTGCAGCTGCTTTGTCTGAGATAAGGATTACTACCCCTGCTTTTTCACTTCATCTGAAGCAAAATATGTTTTGCTCCAACCTTTTATCTTTACTCTATATGTATCTCTTTGCTTCAAATGAGTTTCTTTAAAGCAGCATATTGTAGGATTCTGGTTTTTAATCCAGTCTGCTATTCACTTACATTTTAAGGGAGAGTTCATGCCATTCACATTCAAAGTTATAATTACTCTTTATTGCCCTCCATGCTATTTTCCTTCTATTTGTATTTTCCCCCCCTTTTCCCCCTTATCATATTCCCCAGTATTTTGGTTCTGAATACTGCCACCTTCAGTGTGTTTGCCCTCCTATATCACCCCTTCCCCTTTCTTTCCCCTTTCCCTTTTTCCCCTTTTTCCTTCCCTTCCTTCTTTTAGTTCCCCTTTTCCTCCCCCTCCCTGTCTCTGTTCCCCCCTCCCCTTTTCTGTTTTTAATACTTGAAAGGTAAAATTTTTTTAAGTTAGCTGAGAGTGTGTGTGTGTGTGTGTGTGTGTGTGTGTGTGTGTGTATGTGTGTGTAAGTAAACTTTAAGCCAAGTCTGATGAGAGGAAGATTCAGATGTTTCTCATATCCTCCCTTCTTCCCCTCTATCACAATAGGTCTTTTGTGTCGCTTAATGTAATGAGATTTACCCCCATAAAATCTCCTCCATCCTCCTGTCTCCTTCCTGTCCCCCTTTTTAAGGAGGAAGTATTTTTTAAATCATTCTATCTGAGTTATGGAAAATCCCAAGTATTCATCACTTCTGGCTAAGTATATTCTCTCTAATAGAGTTACAATTCTTGAGAGTTATTATAGTCTTTCTCCCAAGTAGGGTTATAGCCAGTTTCATCCCATTGGGTAGCAGTCTCATGGATAAGTCATGAGTGTCCATCACTTTTAGCTAGGTATATTCTCTCTGTTAGAGGTACAATTCTCAAGAGTTATGAGAATCTTTTTTCCCCTATGCTGAGATATAGCCAGTTTCATATGGATAGCAATTTTTTCTTTACCCCCACCTTTTTTCACCTTTTCATGTGTCTCTTAAACCTCTTGTTTGATGTCCAAGTTTTCTATTTAGCTCTTGTCTTTTCATCAGGAATTGTTGGAATTGTTGGAATTCCTCCTTTTCATTAAATGCCCATCTTTTCCCCTGAAAGTGAAGGCTCAGCTTTGCTGGATGATGGATTCTTGACTGCTCCCTTGCTCTTCAGAATATCTTGTTCCAAGCCCTTTGATCTCTTAATGTTGATGCAGCCAGATCTTGCATAATTCTTACTGTGACTCTTTTGTATTTAAATTGTTTCTTTCTGGCTGCTTGTGGGATTTTCTCTTCTGATAGTTCTGGAATTTGGCCACAACATTCCTTGGTGTTTTCATTTTAGGCTCCAGAGCAGATCAGTGTATTCTTTCAATAACTATTTTCTCTCTGGTTCGATGATATCAGAGCAATTTTCCCTCACTAAATCCTCTAATATTAAGCCCAGGCTTTTTTTCTCTTCATTGTTTTTAGGAAGATCTATAATTCTCAAGTTGTCACTTCTTAATCTATTCTTGAGGTCAGTGGTTTTGCTGATGAGTTATTTTATTTTCTTCTAATTTTTTCTATTTTTTGATTTGTTCAACGAACTCTTGCTATCTCATGAAGTCATTAGTTTCCAAAGACTCCATTCTTTGTTTTAGAGAAGAATTTTCTTAATTTACCTTTTGCAACTCCTTTTCCAATTGATCAATTCTATTTTTAAAGAGGTTTCCATTTGGCCAATTGAGGTTTTGAAAGAATTATTTTCTTTTTTGCATTTGTCCAATTGGATTTTTCAATGTTTTGTTTTCTTGTTGTTAATTGTTGACAATTGTCAATTGTCTCTCCCAAATTTTCTAACTGATTTTTAAAATTCTTCCTTATTTCTTCAAGGAAGTATTTCTGAGCTGTAGACCAGATCCTATTCTCCTCAGAAGTTCCAGGTCTCACTTAGGGTCTTTTCCTTCTAGGAATTTTTCTCTAGACCCTCCTTTCTGCTGGCCTTTCTTCATTTTACTAAGACCTTGTGTTGGGGAGGGGGTGGTTCACAGAGGTTTGGTGTTGGGATCCCTAGAGCCTTTACTCACTATCTGGAATGTCTGTGACCTTGATTGAGGTCCTCTCCCTTGACCTGGAGGGAGTAGTTGAAGCTGTTAAATACTTTTCTCTTTGATCAATGGTGGGCTATACCCTGGGGTGAGGTGATCACTCTCTCTATCACTCTTTAGAGGTCAGTGCCACTACCAATGCCTCTGCTCCCTAGGTGACCCAAGCCCCCAAGGTCAACCAAGCTCTAGCCCCACCACTGATCAAGCAGTCTGGTTCTCAGGCTCCACCCCCCCCCCCCCCCCCGTAATCAGGCTAATCCAAGGCTAATCCAGGCTCCCAAGCTCTCACAGATCCCATGCTCCTGGCAGAGTCCATCCTCTGCGCCCAGACTCACACAGAGTCTTAGAAGATAGATCCTCAGGTAGATGTTCTTCTCCTGGCTTTTCTTTCTGGGTTTTTCCAATTGGATTTCTGTTAAGAGGTTTGTTTCATATGATTTAAGAGGGAAGATCAGGAGACTTTAGAACTGTGCCTGTCTTTTCTCCACCATCTTGGCCAGAAATTCTCCACACTGCTGATATCAATGGAGAAACAACTCTATGGCCTAGGTCACCTGTGTGCAAGGTTGTGACTAAAGCTCCCAGTGTATATGCACCTGCTGCTTAATCACATGCCTGTTGTCACAGGACTTTGAGGAATGGTTATGAATGGTGTCTTTTGTTGTGAGAGTAAATTGGATTTAAGTGAGGTAGAGCTGCACGAAGTCATCTGCCTCATTCTCTATTCCAAAGTCATCAGGCAGCATAACAAGACAGAGTCAAGAAAACTATTGATGGCTTTAGATACAGGGTATAACCTTGGCATCAGTGCCTATGCTCCTACTATGACAAACACTGATGAAATTAAAGAAAAATTTTATGAAGACCTGGAGCATCAATATACCAAAAGAGGAGAAGCTTATAGTTCAGGATGACTTTAATGCTAGAATAGGCTCAAATTACCAGACATGGCAGAGAGTAATAGAGTTGGAAACAGCAACAACAATGGTCACCTTCTACTGAAGACATGTACGTCTCATGACATCATCACAAACACTACCCTTCCATCTGCCTAAATGCAATAAAACTTCCTGGACGTACCCTCAAAGCAAACATTGGCATCTATTAGACTATGTGATTGTAAGGAAAAGATATGGACAGGATGCGAGAGTAATAAAGGTAATATATAGTACAGAGTGCTGGACCAATCACAGACTTATCCTCTCTAAGCTAAATATTGATATTCAACCAAAGCAGAGTCCCCAAGGCAAAATGAATACTAGAAGAATTAATGTCAAGAAATCAGAGTGTCTCTTTGAGCAGGAATAGTTTGTTGCTAACTTAGAGGAAAGATTAAGCCAACATACAGTTGGCAACAGTGGAGCAGAAAAAGAGTGGACAGCTTTCAGAGACCTGGTGTACAGCATGCTATTTGCTCATCTGTGTCAGAAGACTTGTAAACACCAAGACAGGTTTGATTAAAACTATGGGGACATACAGAAGCTGCCAAATGAAAAACTCCACAGGGTTTATTAGCAGGATAGTTCATCCATTTCTAAGAAGGCAGCAATTGGGGCGGCGCCAAGATAGCGACAAGAGTGGATTGTGTCTTAGGCACTCTCTCATAAATCTTCGAAACTAAGGACTCTAACTAAATTTTCAAGAGACAGATCCCACAGAGGGACCCAGGAGGCAGTTCTCCTACTCAAGGTAACCTGGAAAAGAGCAGAAAGGCTCTGCTCCCTGGGCTTGGAGGGGCGGCCCACCAGAGGGGTGGCCCACCAGAGCAAAAGAACTTCAGCCTCCCGGAGGCAACCCCAGGGTGCTGGAAGCCGCAGCAAAAGGGGAGTTTCCTGACCTACACCCCAAAGGAGCACCAGGCACAATTTGGGGGTTCAGCAGGGGCCCTCTGCTAGAGTGAGCATGTGAAGCCCAGTCCTCAGGGCACACAGCGAGCAGGGTGGCCATGCAGCCCAGATCCAGAAAACAGAAGCAGGCAGAGCTAGTAAGCAGGAGACCCCAGGGCATGAGCCCATTGAACCTAGGGAGGGGAGTGAAGAGAGAGACTACAGAGCTCTGTCCTTTGCCCTTGGAACAAGACTCTGGGGCTCTGACCACATTCAGATCCTGATCACAGTCTAGGCCCCCCCCATAGAACAGCAGCCCCCCCCACCTGAGCCCCATGGCAGAGGGGGGTGCATATGGTCATTCACAGATCAGGAGGGAGGACAGAGTCTCACACACTGAGATCTTTGTGGGAGTGTCCCAAAAACTCAGGAACATCCCCAAAACAGGCTTAGGCTGGGAAAATGAGTAAGCAGAGAAAAAAAGAGGAATACCATTGAGAAATATTTTGCATATGAGCCCAAGAAGGATCAAAACACTCAGTCTGAAGATGAGGAAGCACAAGCTCCTGCATCTAAAGACTCCAAGAAAAACAGAAATTG
The DNA here is from genome assembly GCF_037893015.1 of Macrotis lagotis. NCBI lineage: Eukaryota > Metazoa > Chordata > Mammalia > Peramelemorphia > Peramelidae > Macrotis > Macrotis lagotis. The sequence goes on along the minus strand of NC_133661.1, from coordinate 271,770,039 downwards.
GACTCAGGCTATGATAGATCTCAAAAGACTTTGAAAATCAAATGAGGGAGTTAGAAGAAAAACTGGGAAAAGAAATGAGAGAGATACAGGAAAAACATGAAAATGAAGTCAACAGCTTAGTCAAGGAAATCCAAAAAAAATGCTGAAGAAAATAGCATGCTAAAACCCAGCTTAGGTCAAATGGATAAAACAGTTCAAAAAGTTATTGAGGAGAAGGATGCTTTAAAAAAGCAAAATTGGCCAGATGGAAAAAGAGATAAGAAAACTCTCTGAGGAAAACAAATCATTCAGACAAAGAATAGAACTCAGGGAGACTGATGAATTTACAAGAAATCAGGACTCAATACTTCAAAACCAAAAAATGAAAAATTAGAAGAAAATGTGAAACATCTTATTGAAAAAACAACTGATATGGAAAACATATTTAGGAAAGATAATTTAAAAATTATTGGAATGCCTGAAAGTCATGATCAGGAAAAGAGCCTTGACATCATTTTCAAAGAATTACTACAGGAAAATTGCCCTGATATTCTAGAAGCAGAGGGCAAAACAGAAATGGAGAGAATCCACCAATCCCCCCGAGAAAGAGATTCCAAAAAACCAACACCCAGGAATGTTATAGCCAAGTTCCAGAACTCCCAAGTCAAAGAGAAAATATTACAAGCAGCCAGAAGGACACAATTCAAATATCGTGGAGCTGCAGTCAGGATCACACAGGACTTAGCAGCAACTACATTAAAAACTCGTAGGGCTTGGAATGTAATATACCAGAAAGCAAAAGAGCTTAGAATGCAACCGAGAATCAACTACCCAGCCAAACTGAACATCCTCTTCCAGGGAAAAAAGATGGACTTTCAATAAACCAGGGGAATTTCAAATGTTCCTGTTAGAATGGCCAGAGCTGACCAGAAGGTTTGATATTCAAATACAGGGCTCAGATGAAGCATAGACATTGGAGGAGAAGGGGAAAATATGAGGGACTTAATGAGGATGAACTGCATGTATCCCTGTATAGAAAAATGACAGTGATAATACTCATATGAACTTTCTCAATTAACAGAGCAGGTCGAAGGAGCTTTTATAGATGAAGCACAGGAGAAAGCTGAATTTGAAGATGAAATGTGGTGTAAAAATGGAGTAAATAGAAAAAAGGGAAATGTAATGGGAGAAAGAAAAAGGAGAGGGGGAATAGGCCAAGATATTTCCTATGATAAGATTTTTCTTTATTACAATGAGCTATTGAAATTATATGGAAGGGGGGAAGGCAAGGGGGAAATGAGGGAATCTTTACTCTCATCAGAGGTGGCTAGGAGAGGAAACAGCATATATACTCAATGGGGCATAGGCATCTGGAGTAAGAAGGAGAGGAGGGGGACAGGGGGAAGGGGGGGGGGATGTGAGTGATGGAGGAGAGGATGGACCATGGGAGGAGAGTGGTCAGATATAACACATTTTCTTTTTTACTTCTTGCAAGGGTCTGGGATTGGATGGCCTGTCTGGGACCATAGGACGAGGTGGATGCTGGGTCTAAGGGGTGGTATGGGGGCTCGGGGCCTCATCGCCCCAGGGTCAGGGATCTGTCTCCTATGCCACTCAGCTACCCTACAGTGGAGTCAGAGTAAAAGGACAGAGAAAATGTAGTACATGGTAGTGGAGAAATATGAAAGGAGGGAGTTGCGATCAGCAATGGCAATGGTGGAAAAATATGGAAGTAACTTTTGTGATGGACTTATCATAAAGAATGTGATCCACCCACAACAGAGTTGTTGGTGTTGGAACAAAAAAAAGAAGGCAGCAATTAATTCCATCAAAAGTAAATTCCAAGTGAAGCTTAGAGAACTACAGGACTCTTGACTCAGTAAGAAGGCAGATGAAATTCAATTTTAGGCTGACAGTAACAATTCAAGGTGCTTTTATGATGCCCTGAAGGCTGTTTTTGAGCCAAAGACATATGGAGCATCTCAGCTACTCAGTGCTGATGGATTCACTCTGATTAACAATAGGGACATGATCCTAGAGAGATGGGCTGAACACTTCCATAGTGTTTTTAATGGATCATCATAAATCAATGCAGAAGCCATTGACCACTTCCCTTAAGTTGAAGTCAGTCCCTGGCTGAAGTTCCAACTGAAGAAGAGGTTTTGAATGTCATTAGTTTCCTTTCAAGTGGCAAAGCACCTGGTGCTGATTGTATTCCAGCTGAGATTTACAAAGTGGGGGGTCCATTGCTAATCCAAAAGTTTGACTGAAATTTTCCAGATTGTATGACAGGAAGAAGTTATGCCTCAAGGATTCAAGGGTGCCTCACTTGTCCATCTCTATAAAGTTTAAGGGAATAGATTGTCCTGTGAAAATCACAGGGATATTTCTCTTTTAGTCGTTGCTGGTAAGATTCTTGCCAGAGTCCCTCTCAACAGGTTGATTCTTCACCTGGAAGAGAATCTTCCAGGCTCCCTGAGAGCCAGTGTGGCTTCAGAAATGGTCGAGGTCAATATGATGTTTGCTGCCTGACAACTGCAGGAAAAATGTCAAAAGCAGAAACTTTTGTATATCTAACCAAGGCATTCAATGCTGTCAGTCATGAAGATTTATGAAAAATTATGTCAAAATTTGGTAGTTTTGAGAAATTTATCAATTATTATAATATCAATTTCATGACGACATATTTTCCCAGGTTCTAGATAGAGATTTCCCGGTCACCAATGGAGTAAAACAAGGATGTGTCCTTGCTCCCATGCTTTTCAGGATGATGTTTTCTACCATGTTTTCAAATAGCTTCAATAAAGATGAACATGACCTCAAGGTCAGCTATCACACTGCCAGTAAATTTTTCAACTGGAAAAGGCTACAAGCCAAGACCAAAGTGGAGGGAGTGTTGGTGCAGGATCTTCTGTTTGCAGATGATTGTGCACTCAGTGCAGCCTCTAAAGCTGAGATGCAACAGAGTATGGATCAATTCTCTGCTGCTTGTGCTAATTTTGGTCTAACAAATAATAACAAGAAAACACAGGTGCTCCATTAGCCAGCACCACACCATCCATATGTGGAACTATCAGTTATAAAAAATGGAGAAGTTTTGAGTACTGTGGACAGGTACACATTCACATTGAGGTTGACAATTGCATTGCCAGAGCTAGCTCAGTATTTGAGAGGCTCTGAAAGAAAGAATGGGAGAGAAGAGGTATTAGACTGACCACCAAACTGAAACTGTTGTGCTGACCTCATTGCTATATGTTTGTGAAACTTGAATAATCTATCAGTGCCATGTCAGGAAGCTGAATCACTTCCATTTAAATTGTCTTAGTAAGATTCTGAAGATCACCTGGCAGGAAAGGGTACCATACCAGACACTGAGGTCCTTTCTTGAGCTAAACTACCTAGCATTCCAACATTACTACAGAGAGTGCAGTGATGATGGGCTAGACAAGTTATTAGAATGCCAGAAGTATACTTGCCAGAAAACCTGTTTTATGGAGAACTCACACAGGGCAAATGCTCACAAGGGAGTCAGAGAAGTGATACTGAGACACCCCGAAAGTCTCATTGAGGAACTTTAGAATCAACTGTACAACTTGGGAGACACTGGCACAGGGCCACCCAGCATGGTGTGGCCTCATCAGTGAGGATGCTGCACTCTATGAGGAAGGCAGAATGGAAGCGGCTCAAAGGAAATGTGACATATGTAAGTTTAGAGTACCCACCCCAGGTATTCTCATGGACTATTTTTGACCAACCTGTAGTAGAGCATTCTGAGCTCATATTGGTCTGATCAACCACAGTTGGACACATTGTAATTTTTCTCAAACATAGTGATGTCATTTTGGTCTTCTTAGATAATGAAAGACAAGAACCATTGTTTTCTGGGTTCTTCTTGTTATGCTTGCATCAGTTTATATATCTTACCATTTTTCTGTATTTTTAATATTCATTATTTTTCACTGAACAGTAATATCTCTTTACATTATGTACCATACGTTATTTAGCTATTCTTCAAGTAATGGATACCTACCTACTTGTTTGCAATTCTTTATCACCACTTTTTAAAATCCAAGTGAATTGGATTTAAGTGACAGCCTCGGACTCCTCCAGAGTCATCTGGGTCCAGTGGTCAGATAAATTTCAGGACCACTGGAGATGGTTCTGGATGCAGTTGGAGAACTTGGCCTTTTTAAACCAAGGAATTTAACAGGTTTGGATGAAGAAATCAACATTCAATGATCTAATTAAGTGAGAAAAAAATGAAGCCAAACAGGATCCAAACAATGACCAAGTGGAGCTTGACCTAGGACCTATTGTTGGCCAATCAATGAGAGCCAAGATATCTTGTCCAGTTTAAGCAAACAAAATTTACTTTGGGTAGAGTGAGGGCAAGTAAGGGTGTGATACCCTATCGGGACAGAAGGAAGTATAAAGGAAAGGAGAGAGACAGAGACTGGGGGGAGAAGGAAGGAAAGAAAGAAAAAAGGAGAAAGAAAGAAAAAAAAAGCAGGAAGGCGCTATGTTGCCCAACTGGTGAGTAGTGGGATGGCTTCTACTAGTTACATAGGTTATTGTTTGTCCTTTATTCTGAAAGAGGAACATGATATATTTACAATCATGTAAAACATATCTTCTATATTGGTCTAGTTGTAAAAAAAAAAAACAGACCAAAAGGGGAAAAAAATCCATGAAAATCAATTGTTTTAATCTCTTTTCTCACTTCCTTCAATTCTTATTTACTCCATAGTTGGTTGGATCAAAGTGAACTTTCTTGTTCTTTTAAAAAAATTTGTTGTGAACTTAATATCAACAAATGTGAATATTTCATTAAACAAAGAAAAGGGGATCATATATTTAATTCTGTGATTTTTAAATGTAATTTTTAAAAAATATATAAAATCTCAAAATATTTTGTAGATACCATGTTTCCCAGAGCTAAGACCTAACAAGCAAGCTTTGCCTTGAACTTGGCCAAACAATAATTTTTGCTCTCTGGATGATCTCATCCTCTGCCAAAGTGTACTGCTTTGATCAGCACTAGTAGTTCACTGAGGAATTTCTGATTTTTTGCACCCCATGTTTCCCAGGGACCTGAGTTCCATTATGCATCACCTCTTTTGGCATGTTCACAATCTCTGTTCCTTATAATTGCTAAGTGAATAGAATCAGGTACTTCTCTCCTGTTCTTGCTGGTTCTATACCTGCCCATGAGGCAATCAACTTGGACTGTTCTCATAGGATCCTGAATTGCTTGCATTGAGCACTCCTGAGCCTGCCATGGGAACATCTGCTCAGAACCTAAATATGATTCTGTCATGATCCAGCCCACTTGTGATTGGTATGTATATAAACTCTACCTTCCCCCCAGCAAGATAAACCTTCCCTCACAGGAGAACTTCCACTTACAAGTGTCATTTTTCTCATTGAAATTAAACTTCTATTTGTAGCCTGTCTCTCTTGTCTCTAGCCTAACCCACAGGTTAGAAACCCAATTTTGGTCTGGTTGACAATATTGAATTCAACATTGTAGTAACAAAGCTGCCCTATTTCACTGTCATCTTCTTTTTTTCTGTATATTTTAAAATGCCTAATTGATGAAATTTTCTTTGTTACATAAATGGGATGTTTCAGTAATCCTTATATGTCATTTTTATTCAGAAGTCATGCTAATTTTCTTTGTTACATTCTGATTTTTGACTGAAGCAAGCCTGGCTATCTTTTTTCTTCCTTGTTGAATGGAATTGCATTTTTTCCTACAGTCACAGGGGATGGAAAGTGGTAGGGATGGAGTTCGTTTTTCATACTTATTCAATAAATACCAATAATTTCTTGGTTTTATATAGATTTGAACTTTGGTCTTGCTGACTACAAGTCCACCATTCAATCCACTGCAACACCTAGTTGTTTCTAAAGATTTACTACAGGCTAGACTTATGGGAGAGGCTGAGGATACAAGCAAAAAAATTCTAATTCCCTACCCTCAAGGGATTTATATTTTATCGAGGGGAAACAACATATACACAGATACATACACAGTAAATACAGAGTAATTTCAAAGGAAGGAAGAATTTCAAAGAACTGGAAAGACATAGGAGCTGGTACTTGAGATGTCCTGAATATTTCTGGGGATTCCAAGAATGACGGGTGAGGAGGGAAAATATTTCAGGTATGATGGATAGTCTCATAAATTGTTGTTTTTCATTCTTCCTTCTCCCAATGACATCGGGAGAATGATGTCTTTATTGTGGCTTCACTTAACTTGCAAATGAACTGGATTTAAGTGAGGCAGGGCTGTGCAAAGTCAAACGGGGTGGGGGGAGGCAGAGGGGGAGACTGCTGAATCCCACTACTGCTTGCAATGAAATGACCACCCTATATTCTGAATCACTTGTGAGCAGGGTTGTAACTACATCTCCCAGTATGTATCCATACCTGATGTTTTGTTACTTCTCTATCACCATAGGACTTTGAAATAGGAGCAAAAGGTTAAATGGTATGGGTGATATTTTTTATTTCTAGCATAAATTGGATTTTATTGAGGAAGAGTTGGGCAAACTTGTTGGCCTCCCTCTCTCCCAGAGTATCAGAGTCTAACAGCAAGTCAACTGGAGATGACTCAGGAGGCACTGGATGACTTTGATGTCTTCAAAGTCAAAGCAAGCCCTAAATGCTTCAACAGCACCTGCTTCAGCCATCTTCATGGTCCTTGGAACCAATTGTTCTTATCTGCCCATTCCACCAGATACCTCCTAATTCTGTGAAGGGTTTGAGACCCCTTGGGCACTTTCCACCTGGTTTAACCTGTCTGCCAAAATGATTTACTCAGGTCTTGCCACTGCAAATGCTACAGCTTCTTGGAGCCCTGGCAGAGAACTAGATGAATCAAATAGACACAAAGATCAGAAAGCAGCTCTGAAAGGGCTTGGTAGCCTTTACATCACAGGTGACAGTCTTCTCTAAAAAATCCTATGTCCCTGGAATAAGATCATTTTGCTAGGTGCTTAGAGTGCTGGGCCTGGAGTCAGGAAGACCTGAGTTCAAATGTGACCTCAAACACTATCTGCGGCAAACATTAGCAAGGCATGTTACTTAACTTGTTTGCCACAGTTCCCTTATCTATAAATGGGAATAATATTAGCAGTTACCTCTTACCATTATTGTAAGGATGAAATGAGGTAATTGTACATAATGCTCAGGCAATAGAATAGGCACTTAATAAATGCTCATCTACTTCCTTTTGATGAACCTGTTAACCAGTTAGAGGGTCCCCTTTGACCCCACTTTTAAATTAATTCCTTTTGTGTGCTTTGCTTTGAGCCTGAAGCTTTTTACTCACTTTCTATATTATTTTAGTTCTACTCAGTGAAAACCGAGTCAAGAGATTTGGCTCTATTTACTAACTAGCTTGGTGTAGCTCTATGCTTAAAGTGGTAACTAAGTGGTATGCTGAGCCTGGGTTCAAATCCAGCCTCATATACTAGATATGTTGCCCCGAACCAGTCACTTAACTTCTCTGTACCTTAGTTTCTTCACCTGTAAAATGAGTATAATAACAGGACCTACCTAACAGGGTTGTTGCGTGAATCAAATAAAATTTGTAAGCTAAGCATATAATAGGCACATAATTAATGCTTGTTTCCTTTATGAAGAAAGTCATTCTTACTTTTCTGTGCTTTCTTTATCTGTAGGATAGGAATATTGAGAACTGCTCTAGCAGCCTAGGATTATCAAAAGGAAAAAATGGGTTCATAAATAGGGGAGCATAATAAAAATATAAAATTACTCATCATTCTGCCTCTAAGTATGACTCTTATTTATTTAAGGCAATGTGGTCAAGTGACTTGCCCAAGGTCACACAGGTAATTATTAAGTGTCTGAAGCCCAATTTGAACTCAAGTCCTCCTGACTCCAGGGCTGGTGCTTTATTCACTTCACCACCTAGCTGCCCCTAAGTATGATGCTTGATGGGCAGTTAGGTAGCAGAGTGGATAGAATTCTGGATCTGAAGTCAGGAAGACTCATCTTCCTGATTTCCAATCTGATCTCAAACACTTACCAACCTGAGCAAGTTACTTAACCCCGTTTGCCTCAGTTTCCTCATATGTAAAAAGTTGGAAAAATGGTAAACAACCCTAGAATGTTTGCCAAGAAAACCCCAAATGATCTTGACAAAGAATTGGATGTGACTGAACAACAACATAAGTACTATTTTTTCAAATTTTTTTTTTACTGTTTCTCTTATTTCAACTCTGTGATTGGAGCCCTGAGAGGGAAAGGTTAACTAACAAGTTCATTACTTTGATCCTTGTCCCTATAGCTTGCTTCATCCCAAGGATATTACCAAGGAAACAGAGTATAGCTGTGAACTCAAGTTCTGAAATACTAGTTAACTAATTCAAAGCAGTTCATTCAGTTAAAGATGGAGAGGAGTAACTTGAAAGAGATGTTATCCATGGGTGACTTATCCAGGCTCTCTATGGCTATGTCTGCTTGTCCTGGATAGCAGAATGATAACGAATAGGTTTCCATGCATGGAGAGATAACATTGCATCATGCTATTCCATTGTCCTGCCTGCATTGTGTCTCCTCCCCTTTCCCTTGGTGCATCATTATTTCTCTTGCTTCCCATATTAAGCTACAATTTCTGAGCTGTGCTAGGTCTCGTAGCATAGCTGTTTTCTGAAATGGCTGACTGGAACCTTCTTACCTCTCCACTTGAGTGAAAACAGCTATGCTTCCTATGGAAAAGGAGAAATGATGTGTGTGTAAATATGCACTTGGGGCTATATTTATATCAGGTGCACTTTTATTATTACTTACACGCGTGCCCAAAAATATAAATACAATTTCCATACCTGTTAGTTGTCCAGGTAGGCACAGACACATGTGGGTACTTAGAAAATGCAGGGGTCTCAAAGAAGGTGCTTCTGGTTCCTGTGCCAAGGTTACTTGTCCCTGAGGGCCAGCAATACTGTAAAAAGGAAGAGCTCTGTTTTTCTCTAGCAGCTCAGGATTGCAGCAGTGTGGATCAATGATAAGTGTGGCAATAGTGGGTAAAGCATGAGACATCAAGAAGCCTGGGTTTTAGTTTTAGTTGTCACTAAATAGTTATGTGTATCCTTGGGTGAGTCATTAATCTCAATGGGCTTCAGTTTCCTCATGTTTCTAAGGTTATGGCCAGCTGTGGATTCCAGAGAGCATGGATATTTTTTTCCAGTGTATCTAAGATAAAGATGAAAAAATGGGATACCTCAATGATGGAAAATTATTATGAACAGAGAGTTGGCCTAAATAATTAAACTAGCTTCATTGGACCCTCAGTCTTCATGTTTTGGCTTTCTGGCCTCAATTATACTAAGATCACATGCTATTGTTGAGTTAGATTAGTTTTCAAAGCTACTATTTTTGTGGCTATCCCTCTGTGGTTTGGGACAAGGGACTTGTCTATTAGACTAAGGAAGGAGTAAGCTCCACAAGTGCAATCCCGAAAGATTGTCTGAGGAGAAATCATAAAGATAAATGAAAGATCTCCCTTTTAGCTGGTGTAATCTCCAATCCACAATATATAGCACTCTGTTTGGAGTAGGATGGGGAACAGAACATGGTAGAAGAGTTTGGAAAGGTCCCTGAGACAACTTGTTAAATTGGAAGAATAGTATCCCAGAAAGTAACTGGACCAGAGTCTCACTACCTATTCTGGATGTACTAGCCTAAGTATCAGTGTCATGCCGATATCCTATCCCCTTCCTCCTAGCACTGGTTTAGAAATGAAAGGGCAAGGAGAGTTGGTCCAAGTATTAAATATGATCCTGATGTGATTTAAAAGGTGTAAGGGGGAATTTAGTTTTCTCCTAGCTCAACTGATAATAACAGAGGTAATAGGGTGTTAATTTGTTAACAAGTTATTAACTCCTGGGTGTTCCCTTTATGAGGTACAAACAGGTCTCTTGAGTGAACAAGAGGTAGTTAGCTCATTGGACAAGCAAAAACTGGATGTGATATTTCAGGGCTTTAAATATCTAAGCCCTCAGGACAATTATTGAGTTTGGAGGTTTTCTTTGAAGGGGTGGATTTCTTCCCTCTTCCCATCCCATAAAACACCATAGTGTTCAGCAACTAATTGTCTAGAGGGAGACATCTCACCTAGCAGTTGGAGAATATATAAATTTCAACATTGGGGGAGTACAAGTAGAACTGAACTCATTAAAGGATGAAAGAATACATCCACACAGTTGTATACAGAAATATATTTTACTCAACAGGGAAACAGAAGGGAAAGGGGAGAAGGGAGAATAAAAGGGAGGGCATATTAAGGAAGGGAATAGTCCTATGCAAAATAAATTCCAACTAAGGATGTACAGATATATATGTAGTCTTTTTTGTGGTTGCGAAGAACTGAAAACTGAGGTGTTCATCAATGGAGAATCATTAAACTATAGTGTATAATAGTGATGGAGTACACTTGTTTTATAAGAAATTATGAAGGAGACAGTTTCATAGAAAACTGGAAAGATTTGTTTGAGTTGATGCAAGAGTGAGGCGAGCAGAAGTAAGAGAATGATTTATACAATGATAACCATATTAGAAGGACAAACAGCTTGGAGCATGATACCCACCTCCAGACAGAGAGGTGAAGGACTCAGAATGCAGAATGAGACATATGGAACAAAGACAATGTGAAAATTAGCTTTGTTTGATTATATATTTGAAACAGGAATTGTTTTTCTTTCCCATTTAGGAACTGGTAGAGATGTGAGATGGAGAGAAGATGGATTTTTGTTGATTGAAAAATAAATAACGTTTAATAAAACAAATAAAAGTTGAAGGAACAGGCAAACATGGTTATAAAAAGTCACTTTTTTTTAAAGGTTTTTGCAAGACAAATGGGGTTAAGCAGCTTACCCAAGACCATACAGCTAGGTAATTATTAATTGTCTGAGGTGGGATTTGAACTCAGGTACTCCTGACTCCAGGGCCAGTGCTCAATTCACTGTGCCACCTAGCCGCCCAAAAGGTAATCTTTCAAGGGAGAACGTTGCTTCAATGAATATCATTCTTGATAGTTAAGTAAAAAACTGGCTATCCACTCAAGACAAGAGACAATTCTGGCGAGGGAGAGTTGAGCTGTGGAGGCAGCAGACTCTGAAGCCCATCTGAGTAATCCATCTCTCAGAGATGCAGCTCTGAAGATACAAAAAGAGAAGGGACATCTTGCCCCGCTGCAGAAACATTGTGAGTGCCTTACTACCATTTTACTTTAAATTTGTACAAACTTGGATGTGGTTTACATGTATTTATGGGAAAGTGAGCTTTAGGGTAATGTAACATCTAACAGTTTTCTTATGACATTTTTGTAAAAGTCACTTTTTTGTTGTTGTTGCTGTTGCCTGATTGTTAAGGGGAAGGACACTAGTAGGGACAGGGACCAAGAATGGCAACTACCTCCTGGGGAGGGGCACTTCAGAGACTAAAGTTTGTTGATAAAATAGAGAGGGGCAGACACTAGAAAGCTGGTAAAGGAGGCTGGAAGGTTGTGGAAGGGAAGGAGAGAGATGAGAAAGGGGAAATTGTTAAGGATCATATTTAAAGGAGGAGAGAGAGAAAAGAGAAGGGGAAGTTATCGGTGATATGGTCCAGGGATGAAACTAAAAACTAAGTTTGGTTTCTGAGATAATGAGCCAAGTTACCAGTTTCTCACCTCAAATCAAAAGATCTCAAGCAATAAATTCCAGAAGTTTAAGGAAAAGTTTTCTAGGCATAGAACTGGAACAATGCCTCCTCTGGAACAAGAAAGGTGATTAGGAGGTGACTTTTTATATGAGTAGGGGTGGATGGAGAAACTCATATTTGGAGTAGATAGCAGAGAGAGGAGTCTAGAAATGTTAGGGCTTTGATTCTAGTTCAGGTTCTGGAATTTTCAGGTCCTGCAAAGCATAAAGGTTATGTAAACCATGAGGCTGATCTGGAAATGGGGGTTAAGGGTGAAAGGTTGGGGCAGAGGGTTTTCAAGGATATTTAAAGATAAGATTAATGGGAAGGGTGAGGTTAGGGGAGTGGGAAATTAGAATCAGGAGTTGCTGTGAGTTCCCCATTTCTGGTATATTCTTGGTGTGGGACCTTGTCATGCTTTTAAGGTATACCAGTTATACTCCACCTCGGGCTGGTTTTCTAATGCCTCTCTTAGTTTTTAAGAGTAAATCACAGGACTGTTAGGCTGTGCTTTTTCAGTATAAAATTCCAGAGGAGGAGGAGGGAGAACCAGAAGCAAGTGTGACCGAAATAACACCACATCTGAAGTAAGATTCAGGAGTCTCACTTAACTCTGAAATCTTTCTGGTATTCTTCAACTTCCACTGCCCTCGTGATCAGTCTGGGAAGCATAATATAGGAGAGACTGCTTTGCCTGCTAGGAAATGAAAAAGTCCAGATCTCAACCAGAAATCCCTTTGGCAAAGTCGACTACCTTTCCCAATGCAATCCTGCTGAATTGGAGGCCTCTCATCCTGGTTCCTCCCAAAACTCTTTAATAGAAATCTTAATCTTAGTCACTTGTGAAACTCCAGTTTTTTTTTTTTTTTTTTTATCTGGAAAATTAAATTCAGACACATTTATCAACTGTCTACTTTGGCCTAGAGCCTGGAGATTCAAAGATGGAAACCAGTACTGTGTCTGACTCGCAGGGTTCCAGTCCCGCCGGGAGTGTGTGGCTTGGACACGGAGGAGAGGCAGTTAGGTGGTGCAGCAGATGAAACACTGGGGCTGCAGTTAGTAAGAGCTGAGTTCTAATTCAGCTCAGAACTTAATAACTGTGACCGGGCTTGACAGTTGATTGCCTCTGTTTACTCAACTGCAAAATGGGGAGAATAAGGTCACCTAGCGGGGGATTGCGAGAATTAGATTAAATAATATTCGCATTCATTCGCACGGTGTCTGACACACAGTAGACGTTGGTAGCGGGTGCTATGCCCCTTTCCCCAAGAATAGGTGTCAGTCAGGTAGAAGGGGGCGAGGAGAGACCCTGGGACGTGCCTCGGTGAAGTGAGGGGGCTGGGAGAGCCTGCGGTTCGCACAGTGCCCCAAAGCGGTCTCCGGAAGGCGGCTCCGCGGGCCGCCTGCCCTGCGTCCCCGGGCCGGGCCCCGGGCCCCAGGCCCCCGGGGGGCTCCTCGGCCGGGCCAGGCTGGCGGGCTGAAGGGCATTAGGACCGTGAGGATCTCTTCCCCTCTCCTTCTATCTCTTCCCCCCACCCCCTCCACCTCGCTCCTTGTTCTGCTCTGCGGGACTGAGCGGTGAGACGGGAGCTGAAAGGACCGGCCGCGGCCGGGGGAGCCGCCAGAAGCGCCCCCCGAACTGCTGCCCCCGAGCCCCCCGGACCGCCCCCCGCCCCGGACTGCCCCCCGGTCCCCCCCGCCGCCTCCCGGGTTGACTCGGGCTCGGGCTCCCAGGCAGCCCCGGGGCGCTCAGCATGAGGAGGATCCGCGCTAATGCCATCGCCATCCTGACGGTGGCTTGGATCTTGGGCACTTTCTATTACTTGTGGCAGGACAGCCGATCCCACCCGGCCTCCCCCGGCCGGTCCCCGGGCAGCGGCGGCGGCCGCAGCGGCCCCAGAGCGGCCGCCAGGCTGGAGCTCCGCCGAGAAGACCGCACGGCCCCCCCCATGGTGAGTAGACCCCCGGGGCTCGGCCCCCGCCCCCTGCGCTCCGCCCTCCCCCAGCCTCGCCGGCTGCAGGCGCTGTCCCGGGGGACCGCGGGGCCCCGTTTGACAAGAGAGCCGGCGTGGGCGGGGGCAGCTGCGAGCCCGGCCCGGACATCTTTGTATATGTTGGAGAATTCCTGCCCGTTGTTATGGCAACATTTACAATGATGGAAAGGGGCCGGGCCTGGGGACGAGGAGGAAGAGGATTGTGAGCGTGTGTGCGTGTGTGCCTGTGTGTGTCTGTGTGTGTTGGGGGCGGGGGGCGAGGGAAGCGTAAAGGAAGGACAGAGCGCCCCCGGCTCCGAAGGGAAAAGTGACAGGCGGTGGGGGAGGGGAGGAGGGGCGCCGACGGGCGGGAGGGAAAGTGTCTGGCGAGTTTGGCGGGCCCGGCTCGCGCGGGGCGCTGGCCGGCCCGGGGAGGCGGCGGCGCTGCCGGGCGCGGAGGGGGCGGGGGCGGGGGCGGGGGCAGCGCCGCGCGCCCCCCCGGGCCGCCCGCCGGACTCCGGCCCGGCCCGGCCCGCTCCCCCGGCGCCGCGGGCCGCGGCCGAGATCCGCCCGAGAGCGCGTGGGCACAGGCGGGTGTCCTCCGCGCGGAGTTGCGGCCGGACGGCCTGGGCAGCCCGGCGGCTCGGGGCGGGACGAGCCCCGCGGACTCGGGCGTCCTCCTCCCGGCCCGCGCCCTCCATCCAGTCCCGACTTTAACCTGTTTCTGCAGAGACTCGGTCCTCGATGTCCCTGCCCCCACTGCCGCGCGTGTGTCCGTGTGTGCGATTGTGTGTGAGTGTGTGTGTGTGAGTATGTGATTGTGTGTGAGGGTGTGATTGTGTGTGAGTGTGCGTGTGAGTATGTGTGTGAGTGTGAGTGTGTGATTGTGTGTGAGTGTGTGATTGTGTGTGAGTGTGCGTGTGAGTATGTTGTGAGTGTGTGTGAGTGTGAGTATGTGTGTGTGAGTGTGATTGTGTGAGTGTGCGTGTGAGTATGTGTGTGTGAGTGTGAGTGTGTATGTGAGTGTGAGTGTGTGTGTGAGTGTGAGTGTGAGTGTGTGTGTGTGCGCTCGTGCGCGCGGGTGTGTGACGAGATGAAGGAGCAGCTGGGGAGAGCGGGGGTCTCTCGGGCTCATTCTCATTTCCTCCAGTCTCCCAGTTAGGTGGAGCAGTATGGACGAGATTTTCCACCCTCCCTCTTCCTCCCCTGCGAAGCCTCCAGGGGCGCCCACGGGTTGCAGTAGTGCGAGGGGTGTGCGTGCGTGCGTGTGCATGTGTGTGCATGTGCGCGTGTGTGCGTGTACATGTGTGAGTGTGCGTGCCATGGGCGCGTGTGTGCGTGGACATGCGTGAGTGTGCATGTGTGTCTGTGTGTGGTGTCCGTGTTTGCGTGTCTGTGCGTGTGCGTGTTTGTGTGTCTGTGTGCATGTGTGCGTGTGTGTGGTGTGCGTGTTTGTGTGCCTGTGGGTGTGCGTGTGTGAGTGTGTGTGTGCGTGTGCGTGTGCATGGGGCCTCTCCGCAGGATCCTCTCCACGAAGGTCGGATATGAACACGTCAAAGGAAACTTGGGAGACCAAGGCAGTGTGGGCCGGGCCGCGGAAATGGGGCGTCGGGCGTCCGGCCCGGTGGGCCGCTGCCTGGCTGCCTCCTCCCCCGCCCGAAGCCCTCGCTTGGTCCAAAGCCCCTGGTTGACGCCCCCGACCCCCGGACTCCGCGCCCGGAGGCGAGCTGGAAGGCCGAGCGCACGCGTGGGAGAGGCCGGCTCGGGCCGCCCGGGCCCCGCTTCTGAAGTTGTGGCTCCCCGGGGCGCTTCCAGTCCCGCAGAGCTTTCGGCCGGAGAAATGGAAGAAACGGGCGGCCGGGATGGGAGCGCAGGCTGGGACCGGGGGCGGGGGTGCCGAAGGAAAGGAGCGGGGGGCGGTGGCAGAGGGAGAAGCGGGCCCGTGGGGCATTGGGAGGAGCCTGCGCCCTGGAAGGAATGCAGACAACTGGAAGGAGGGTTCGAGAGAGGTCCGCAGAGCCCGAGGCTCAGGTGCGGCTCACCTGAAGGAGCGAACCGGGGAGGCAGCCCAGCGCTTGCAGAGTCTTGGCCTCTCTACAGCTGCTGTAGGTGTTTTTCCATTGAATCAACTAGATTTTGACCCAGGAGGCATGGTGGACAAGTACTCAGAACGCGATTCTCCCTCTGTATTACAGTTTTCCAGTAATCCCATTCTAATGTTGGTCCTTGTAAAAAAAAAAGTTGCTAAAGGAAAAATGCTTCAGTGTTTGGGATCAAGGAAGCAACAGAATGAACCAAAATAGCACCCCCCCCCCCAATCCATTAGTATCATCTATCTTCTCTAATTTTCTTGGACAGCATTTGAGTCTGCTTCTAAGCCCTGGGGGAGGGGGGTTAACTCGGGGGGAGATGGGAAGGAGAGAAAAGAAACATGATTTGTGATGTCTAGTTCTCTCGGCATTCAATTTCCATAGGATAGCAGGAAATGGGCTAATAGAGGAAAGAGAAATGTTTCAGCCGTACTACTTAGGGTCCTGCGTCTGGATCTTGATAGAATTCTTATCTTTTATATTTCCTGCATCTTGAAAGATTTGGTCTCAAATTCTTCCCTCTTGTCCTCACCCCTAGCTCTACCCATTGCTTCCTTGAATTTCCTCTCTCAGGTCAGCCTGGCAACTTGCCCAAGTCCCTAGAGATGCGTGTTGGATTTTTGATTGGCCAGATTCTTTTTTTAGGGAGGGATTTTCTCTAATCTCTATAATTTAGGGCCAGATTGGAGAAAGTCTTAAATGTATTGTTACAAGATAGATTGATAGATACATATAGAGGGATGATTTGGAAAGTGAGTGGGTTTTTAAAATTGAGACACTGGAAAGATGATTAGAGATAAGAATCAAAGGCAGGCTGAATTTAGATGAGTTTGAAGAACCTTCTCCAAGTAGTGATCTCTAATGTCCTCTGAATTCATTCATTCATATAGACAGTAAATATAAATATATAGTACTAATTGTCTGTATCACTCCTTTGCCACAAGTTATCATCCTCTTCTCATCCCTTGATTGTCTTGTTTTGCTGTTCGGTTTCTGTGGATAGGGACCATATGTTCTATTTATCTCACCAGCTCTGTGTTCTCTATGCACATTAAGCTGCCCAGCATTTGTTAGATTAATGGGATAATAAAGTCCCAAGAGGCTTCACCTTCTTTGTGAAAGTGTGAATGAAAGTTGGAAGTTAGAGATGCAGGAAAATAACAGGCAAAGGTGAGGTGTTTAGAGGGGGGGGGGGAGAGAGGCAGCAAGCACACCTTCTATATTACTTTGAAGCTTCACATCCCTGCCTCTCTGCCCCTTAAATCCATGGACCATATTTCTTTTGTTTTCTATTTCTTAACATCCCTGACTTGAACTGATTTTATCAAACACTTTTCTCTGCTTTTCCTAGAGCTGGGATGTTTGGAGTTAATTAGATAAATAACACCACCACTCTCTCTAGGTATTAACAAGCTCTTTTACAAAAGTTGCAAATGCAGGAGAGATTTTCTTCCCTCCCTGAAGTTTGGAAACTACTTGATTTCATTCTCTCTGTTTCCAAGTTATTTCCCTGGCTAGTTAAGTTGAAATACTTGATGAGGATGTTTCAGACCAATTTACTGCCAGCTAATGGTGAGAGGCAGAGAAAATATAGCAGAGTCATCATAGCCTTCCAGGAAGAAGGACTAAAATGTGCCAAATACCTAGGAAGAGATGGAGTTTATCCTTGTAACTCTTTTAGCATCCAAGGTGCATCATACTAAATAAGTATTTAATAAAACTTAAATAATAAATGAAGAATGAATAAGTAACCTGGATGTGCAGTCTTGTTTTTTTAAATCTAATAGCATGTTCCAGGAATCTGGGTTCCCAGTTTCCTGATATAACTCCTTCATTATAACTAGGCTACACGGACCTCGTGTGCCTTAGTTTCCTCAGATGTAAAATGGAATAGTAATAGGACTTAACTCATAGGGTTGTTGTGAGGATTTAATGAGATGATATTTGTAAGGTGCCTAGCAAAGAACCTGGCTTAATGTTTAGTTTCTCCCTCTGATCCCTACCCCAGCACCATATGAAATTACTACTTAAAGTTTGTCTTTCCAAAAGATAAGTTCTGACTTTGGTGTCTGTAGGAGAGCCTAAGGGAAATACAGGCATTGTTTCTTTGAGGGCAACTCAGAATGTTATAATATTTGGGATTTTGATGTAGCATAATTCACAAATTAATTAGATAGCTAGGTAGTAGAGTAGATGAAATAAGAGACTTCTAGAATCAGAAAGACCTAAATGCTGTCTCAGACACTTCCTGATTGTGTAGCCTGGGCAAGTCACATAATCTCTATGTCTCAGTTTTTTTTTCTAATCTGTAAAATGAATAAAATAATACTATACCAGCCCTACAGTGCAGTTGTTAAGCACAAAATGATTTGATGTGTGTTTGGTGCTTTAGAAACTTTGACATGCTATATAAAACTAGTTTATTATTATTATTATTATTATTATTATTAAATTATAGCATCTCTATGTTGGAAGGAACCCTAATGTCATGTAGTCCTATTCATATCAGAGCAGGAACTCTTTCTATAATTTCTGTGAAGTAATCTAGCTTCTGCTTGAAAAAAACCTCTAGTGATGTTGGGGAATTTGCTACCAGTTGAAATCATTCTACTTCTGTATGACTGTTAATTGCTTTTTTCCTGATGAAATCTTCTACAACTTCTAATCATGATTCATAACTCCTAGTTTGTGGGGTCACATAAAATGCTTTCACACATTATAGTTCTTAGAAAAAGCTATCACTTTTACCCTAAGTCTTTTCTTCTCTGGACTAAATGTCTCCATTCCTTCAACCAATCCTCAATAGGTTATGATTTATAGCCCCTTCCCCATTCTGACTTCCTCTCCTCAGGATTGACCCCTAGGCCTGAATGTAATAACTATCATAGTCTGACTAGGGTAGAGTCCCCATGAGTACTTCTCTTGTTTTGAAACCTATACTTGTATTAATGCAGTTCAATGTTACATTAGTTTTACTAATAATCAAGTCATTTTATTGACATTTATAGTAAGCTTATAGTCAGCCCACTGAACCTGATGTGGAATTCATAAATCAGAACTCAGTTTCTGACTTTTTATGAACTGGATTCAGTGTTAGGTGTTCCTCCAAACATCTTTTTGATTTGTACTCTCTCTCTACTATGATTTCCTCTGAGAGTATCGTAACTTGAATTGTTTTGTTCCCATCCATAATCTTCCATGGGAATACAGACCATAGCTCATATTTAGATCTCTCAAAAATGGTAAAAGGGCCTTTAGTTCTCATGCAAGTACTCAAACTAATAAAACATTAAATACAGACCCAGGTCTTGTCCTTTGTAAACACCAAGCGTTATGTAGATTGTGAAATAAGACAGGGAAGATTGATTGGAGGTGGATTGTGGAAGCAATAGAAAGACATTGAATAGAGAAAGGACATGATCAGTTTTATGCTGATCTATACATATAGAAATAAGATTTTGACAAGTCTGCCTTTTGATGCCAACTTCATTCACTAAACAAAGTATCTGCATTTGGGAATCAAGCAATAATAACAAAAGTTTGCTGTAATCTGGTTTCATTATCTTATCTGATCCTTGCAACAACTCTATAATGTACAAGTTTTTGTGTTCTCCATTTTATAAGATATAGGCTTCCTTATTAAGAAGAAGAACCAGGATTTGAACTTGGCTTTTCATTCAAAGTTCAGTAATCTTTCACCACACCACATGGACATTCAGAAAAAATAATAAGTTGTAGAGTTGAGTTAAGGAAGGAATTTGGAGGACATTCATCTTCTTTGGGAATAGTAACTTCAAAGTGCCATGCTATTAGTAATTTTTAAGACTGTACTGCTTTCCTTCTCATTAAATGGAAGGGAAATTTCAGCAACCCTTTCCACCCTATCCCTGCTTTCTTCAAGATTTGTTTTTGAACCTAGCAACTTTGGAAAGACCTGTGCTCTATAGAAATGTACCTTTAGAATTTCAGAATTGTAAGTTTCTAAGTTTTCAAAGAAGAAATCCTTTAGGCATATAGAATTGAATCTTTATAGAATATGGAGCATTTTGGAATACTGTATGCTCTGGAATTTACCTTGATTTTTGAAGGTTCAGTGTTTACTAGACCAATGTTTCTTAGACTATCATTTCTTCAAAATGTATTCTGCTTATCCATTCTGGGATTATATATTCAGAGCATGCAATCCTGGGAGAAAAAATAAAGCTCTATGTATAATAAGAAGCATTATGTAATTTTTAAAGATTAAAGATTACTTTAGATCAAAAATCAAAACTGTTTGGATTTCCTTCCCCCATACCCACTCCCAAAACCATAAGTCAAATTAAATTCTTTTAGAAATATGAGGTTTTATAGAATATATATTTTTTTCTTTAGAGACTTGAATTCTCCCCATTCTTTAGAAAATCTGAAGTTATTCATTCACTGGTTATTTGAAGGTACCAGAGTATTTGTTAGCTATCTATAAATGAATTTCTATCATTTTCAATGGTCTTTACATAATCCACCCCATGATTGATTTCTTCTGTGAATATGTATAAAGTTTGTCATCTTTACTATACAATTATTTGACAATTATATGCTGTCTTTACTTGCTGTCATTTTGTGTTTGTAAGTTTGTGTGTGTGTGTGTGTGTCTGTGTGTGTGTGTATATAAGTCTTACATCCCTAGTTACATCCCTTGCCTTAAAGGCAAGGACCACATTTTATAAGCTTTTATCATATCATATCATATCATATCATATCATATCATATCATATATCATATCATATCACATCATACCACATTATATCATATCATATAATATCATATTTCATATCTCTTAATAGTATTTCTAGGCACATAATAATGTCTCACTAATATTAATAACAATAAAAGCAAAAATGAAGAAGAGGCAGTAAAAGAAGGGATAAAGGACACAAGTGAAATCATCATCAGTATAGTGGTATCAAAGTTTCAGAGAAGGCAGACAGGGATAGGATCAAGAGCAATATGGGAAGCCTTAGTGAAAAGGTCCTTATCACTTCTAAGGAAGGTGGAGAAGAGAAGATGGGCAAAGACAGAGAAGTGTTGTATATAAAGAGGAGGAAATGAAAGAACTTTGAGTGAAGTAGGCCATCTGCTCAAAGTGAGGATTAGGGGTGGAGAAGCTAGGAGGCACCATAGATAGAGTCAGAGCCTGGAGTCAGGAAGATTAATCATCGAGTTCAAATCTGGCCTCAGACACTAACTAGCTGTATGACCCTGGGGGGGCAAGTCACTTAACTCTGTTTAGCTCAATTTCCTCATCTATAAAATGAACTGGCAAACCATTCCAGTATCTTTTGGGGTCACAAAGAGGCAGATATGACTGAAATGACCCAACAATAATGGGGGGGGGGATAGACAAATGAGAAAAGTGAAAAAAGTGAAAATATTGTGGATGGGCTTAAGGGGAATAGGATTTGCAGTTTCAAAAAAATTAAAAGAATTACCCTGCAACAGTGAGATGCTTTCCCTCCACCTGCCTGAATGACATGAATATATAGCAGAATTAATTGTTAGGACTTAGAGACTTTTCCCAATAAGGTCTATGTTTCTCCCAAGAAGGTTTAGAGAAGGAGGGTATTACAGTAGTATTGAGAACAACTCAATTATCACACGGTTGAGGGATTCTAGGGTGTGCAAACAATGCCTTTTTGGTTGACTTTAATTTTAATTTTTGTGTTTTTTGCAAGGCATTGGGGTTAAGTGACTTGTCCAAGATCACACAGCTAAGTAATTATTAAGTGTCTGAGGTCAAATTTGAACTCAGGTTTTCCTGACTCCAGGACTGGTTCTCTATTCACTGCATCACCTAGCTGCCTTTTTGGTTGACTTTTGAACCAAAATTTCTCTGATAAGCTAATTTTCAGTAAGTATTGATAGATGTAGATACATTCACATTGAGGGATAGTGTGTTACAATAAAAAGAGTACTTGCTCCAGAATCCAAGGATCTGGGTTCAAATGCTGCCACCTTCATGTACTATCTGCACAAGTCATTTCAACTCCCTTGGTCTTAGTTTCTTCATCTGTCAAAATGAAGAATTTTGACTTAAAGGCCTCTGAATTTCAATTGCAATTCTAAGTCTATGATCCTATTTTTAGTAGTTCGCTTAAATACATTACAACTGCTTGTACTTTTTTTTTTTCCTTAGGTACTTTTCTTAAGGATAATTCTGTTATTGCAGGAAGGAAGAACTCACTTCTTTTACATTCTCAGTTCTCTGATATTCTCATGATGGACAGAGAGTTTTAGTCTCTTATAGAGCTACTGAAAAGATTCTGACATTTCTGGGATCCTGGTTATGTTGCTTTTCCCCCTGTGAGATTAGACAGTGTGTTTAAGCTGTCAGGTTCTTTCTTTTGATTATATAATATACAATCTATTGATTAGTAACAGCACAACTATAACTTTTTTATCTTTTGGGATTAATTACAAAACTTATTAAACATCAGCAAAGCTAAATTAACACACTTTGTAATAATTCACAGTGCATTAATGTTATAAATTTTCAATCATTCCCTCAAAGTTTTCCACCAAGATTAATTTTCTATTCATTGTTCCCTCCTTTTTACTTCATATGGGCATTATTTTTTTTAGGTTTTTTTGGAGGCAAATGGGGTTAAATGGCTTGCCCAAGACCACACAGCTAGGTAATTATTAAGTGTCTGAGGTCAGATTTGAACTCAGGTACTCCTGACTCCAGGGCCAATGCTGTGTCCACTGCTCCACCTAGTTGCCTCCCCCCCAATATGGGCATTATTAGTATATACTTTGTTCTTCTAGTTCTGCTTTGCCCCATTTATTTGTAATTACAGAAAACTGGAAGTATTATTATTTACATAGTTTTCTTTTGTATTTTATCAATGGATGAAATTTGTTTCTGAGCCATTGCTTACCTAAATCTCCCACAGGATCCTGTTCTTTCTTTTATTCTTGTCAAGATTTTAAAAAAAGAATAGCAAACTTCCCTTTATTCTTAGAACTAGACTTTTAGGATAAAAGAATATGTAAATATTACATATAAAGGCAATAAAGGGAGGAATATGTATGTCCTAAAGAATCTCAGAAGGAATATAGAGAAACATTGAAAGATTTATTTGAACTTATGCAGAATTAAGAAAGCAGAACCAAGGGACCACCATAATAAAAAGGAAAACAATATTAGAAGATATTACAATTCTGATTAAATGCAATGACCATTCTTAGTTCCAGAAAAATGATGATGAAACATATTTTCCTCTTCTTGGAAGAGAACTGGTAGACTATGGATGTAGATTGTTGCAAATGTGGGCTATAGTTTTCTATTAAGTTTGTTTTGTTTAACTGTTTTGCCTTGTCACAAGAGAAAATTCATGTGGGTATAAAGTGGCAAGAGTAGGGTGGAGAGTAAAAAGTAAGGAGGGGGGGTGGCTAGGTGGTGCAGTGGATAAAGCACCGGCCCTGGAGTCAGGAGTACCTGGGTTCAAATCCGGTCTCAGACACTTAATAATTACCTAGCCGTGTGGCCTTGGGCAAGCCACTTAACCCCATTTGCCTTGCAAAAACCTAAAAAAAAAAAAAAGTAAGGAAGGGTGATATAAAAAGAAAAAAAGGCATCAATAAAAGGTTTACAAAATTCCAGATCAAAAAGATTCTTTGAATAACCTGTACAAATAACTTAAAAACATTACAATCTATGTGGGCTCTTTGGCTGATTATTTAAATTATTAAAATTTTACAACAGCCAAATTAATTTCAAAGAGGTTCTCTCTTTTTAACTTATGACACATTCTTAATATAGTCTCATAGCATTTGTCTATTTAATAGATAAGAATAGGCTTGGAACCCCATAGAAAATATTCCTTTTTATACAGAGAAAAAAATGTCCATATTCTATCTAATCCAAAGTTTTAAATAATTTTAATCATTAAAAAAGAATAGTCAAAAGCTTTCCTGGTGAATTCAGTTTGAAGTTTATGTTCACACTTAAGGAATCACTAAAAGTTCTTTATGCAATTTAATTTATTTTATGTAATCTTTATTTGTGGTAATAATAATGCTATTATTATTATTATTAAACTTAAACTCCTTAAAATATTTGATGGTTTTCCAAATATATTCATCCATATTATCTTATGTGATGTTTACAAGTATCCTATAAAGTAGACAGATCAAGTGTTTGTATTCCCCTTTTATGGATGAAGAAACTGAAGATCTGATGAATTGTCATTTGTCCATGGTTATCTGTCTAATGAGACAGCAGAGTAAAGATGCCAGATTTTTTGACTCCTTATCCAGGCAGATTTCAACTGCATTTTACTAAACCTTGATATGAAATGATATGAAAAAATGAATACAGAATTGATAAATTAGGATACTATTTTTATGTTATTCGATATATTGAAGTTTAGAAATTTCCCAAATGGAATATATATATAGTGTTAGCTGGTGACAGCTATTGACTAAATGTGATAAGGCATCCTTGTTCTCCAAGTTATCATAAATATGCAGACTAAAGAAGTGCAAAGCTTTGGGAGCAACAAGTGTGAGGTTGGGAATACCATCCCTAGTATGGAAGAAATTCTATGACTGTACATGGAAAAATAGACTGAAAGATTGTGAGATGAGTCAAAAGTTAAATGATTGAAATGCTCTCTGGGGGGCTACATTGTGCAATAGATGTCATATTGCTGGTATATATCCACTATACCATGGACATGAAAAATTAATAATTTTTTTTAGTTTTTGCAAGATAAAGGGGTTAAGTGGCTTGCCCAAGGCCACACGGCTAGGTAATTATTAAGTGTCTGAGGCCGGATTTGAACTCAGGTACTCCTGACTCCAAGGCCGGTGCTCTATCCCCTGTGCCACCTAGCTGCCCCTAAAAATTAATAATTTTAAAACACATGGCATATCTACCATGTGTGAAACAGTATGCTGAGGGTGCTACAAGTGATAAAAGTAGAATTTACAGTTGTATTAGGTATTATGCTGCTTCCCAGGTACATATACACACAAACAAATGACAGGAGGCATCAAAGAACACTGGAATGGCTTGGAGTCAAGAAAACCTTGATTGTAAATTTACCTCTTCCACATACTAGTGCAGCTAGGAGTGCTGGGCCTAGAATAAGGAGGGCCTGAGTTCCAATTCACCTTGGGCAAGTCACTTAACTCTGCTTTAGTTTCTCATCTGTAAAATGAGCTGGAGTAGGAAATGGCAAACCACTCCAGTATTTTTGCAAAGAAAACCCCAAATTGGGTTACAAAGAATCAGACATGACTGAAATGAGTGGATGACAACAACTGCCAAATATTACTTATGTGACCATGGGCCAGTTAATTGACCTATCAGTGCCATGGACAACTCTCTTTTTTTTTTCTTCTTTCTTTTTTTTTAATATTTTTTTTTTGCAAGGCAATGGGGTTAAGTGACTTACCCAAGATCACACAGCTAGGTAATTATTAAGTATCTGAGATGGATTTGAACTCAGGTCCTCCAGACTTCAGGGCCAGTACACTATGGACAATTCTCTAAGATGGAAAATAACACAAGGTAATTTTACAGGTAAAAATACACATGGTCTGCATTGGTATATGGAGCTTCCACAGTAACTTATACTAGTGAAATTACAGATCTGAACAAAAAAACCCAAGCAGATGGTCCTATATGTATTTTTGATTGTATGCCAGAGCATTACTTTTTTTTCATCACTTCTCTTGAGTTTCTTGATCTTTTGTTACTCCACATGAATTTTGTTACTATGTTTTGCTAGCCATGTAAAGTAATCTTTTTAGGTAACTTAATTGGTATGGAAAATCGGCAATTTTATTGGTAGGAGTTAAACATTTAAAAATAAGTGAATTAATTCAGGTATTTTAGCATATCGTAGCTATAAACAATTAATATTTATTCTAATATTTAAGTTATTCTTTTTTTAAAGCATCTTGTAGCTAAATTCAGGTGTCTTGCTAGATAGATTTCCAAGTATTTTAGTACATTCTGTAATTATTTTGAATGGAATTCCTCTATCTTTTTTTGGTAGTGTTTAGAAAAGCTGATTATTTATCTTTGCTTATTTTATATCCTGCTACTTTGTTGAAGTTAATGTTTCAATTACTTTTTTAGCTGAATCTAAATAGAATGCCAAATCATATATACAATGTTTTGCTTTCTCTTTTTCTGTGTGTCCCATTAATTTCTATTTCCTATCTTAATGCCTTTATCAGCATTATCAAGTAATGGTTATGATAATGGAAATCCTTGCTATTTTTCTTATCGAATTGGAAAGACCTCTGTCATAATTTCATTACATATAATGTTGGTTCTTGGCTCAAACAGATACTGTTTACCATATTAAAGATTTATTTCTATGCCTAAATTTTTTAAAAATAGAAAAATGTGGTATGTTTTTGTGGTTTTAATTATTTTTGTTATTAACTTCATTATGTTCACAATATTCCTAATATTGAACTTACCTTGCCTTCCTAAATTGTTAAGCTGGGTCGTTTTGTATAATCTTGATATGTTGCTGTGGCTCTTTGCCAGTATTTTATTTAAAAATTTTGCTTTGGCATTTATTAGGGATATTGATTTATAATATTCCCCCCCTCTCTGTTTTATTGCTTCTTAGTTTAGGTATTGGGCCATATTTCTATCATAAAATAAATCTAGTAAGATTCCATCTTTTTTCTACTAGGAAATCAATTGGTATAATAATAAAACTAATTATTCTTTGAGTGTTTGCTCTAATTCATTTGTAAATACCTTTGGTTCTGGAATTTTTATTTCCTTTGGGAATTTCCTTATGGCTCCGCCCCCCCCCCCCCATGGTTGGGCTATTTAAACCTTCTGTTTCTTTTTCTGTTAATCTTAGTATTTTATATATTTGTAAATTTTCATGTATTTCATTTAAATTGTTAGCATATCATTGGGCAAAATAGGCTTTGGTAATTTCCTTTATTTTTTCTCTTAATTCTTTTATCTCCCTGAATCTATCCTTCCTCTTAATTTCTTATTCCTCTGTACCTTTCCCTTTGTTGAATTTTCTGTTTGTAAGGATTTTGTCCAACCCTCTTTTGACAGGTTGTGACGAATTTCATGTTCATGTTATACTATTTCTTCTTTCTCCATGTTTGTATAATCTTCTTGTCACGTATCCTGCTTGTATCAGATACCTGGTTTCATTTCCTTCCTCCCCCTTGTTTCCTAGCATATTTCTTTCCCTCTCCCTTTTCTTCTCTTAAGAGCATCACAACATAACAAACTATTGCTTCAACTATCATTTAACTCCCTCTATAACCCTTGAAGTTATAAGGTTCTGAGGGGACACTTCTTTCTTCTTCTTCCCCTATTAGAATGTAAACATATCATCATCTTTCTATGTTCTGCATGCTTCCTTATTTGCATTTCAAAGTTTCTACTGTCTTCTGGCCTTTTCATCAGAAATGCTTCAAAAGCCTCAATTTTAGTTACTGAATCAATTTCCCCCTTCCATAGGATTATACTCCATTTTGCAGGCTAACTATTCTTGTTTGTAAACCTTTATGTTTTTGCCTTTTGCAAGATCATATTCCAATCTTTCCTTTTACTTTTAGTGGTAGTTGTCAAGTTTTGTGTGATCCTAAATGTGTCTCTCTTGTCTTGAACTAATTTTTCTTTGACTTGGAGGCTCTGGAATGGGGGTTATGGTATTTCTGGAAGTTTTCGTTTTGGAGTCTGTTTCAGATGACTGGTGGATTTTTTTTCTTTTCCCTTTGCCTTCTGGTTTTCATAGATGGTGGAGGCAGGGTTAGAGGCAATGCAATAGAATATTGTTTGGTGAAGAAATTTAAGACAAAATATAATGTTGCCTTGTATTATTTTCTAAAAATTGTTTTGCAGGGATTGGGGCACACAAGACATTAATTTCCTTAATTAGAGTGATGTGTGTTGTGTATGTGTATTGAAATTAGAGCATTTATCTGAATGAACTACATAGTACCTGGCAAGCTCTTTATTTTTTCTTGCAATTTTTCTGTTCCATTTAACTACAATCAGGACTTTGGAGATTAAAAGTGCTCTAATACTAAGAAGAGCTCAGAGCTCTAGTCCCTTAGGCAATGCCTATTTCTGTCTTTTGCCTCAGGTTCTCATCTATAAAAGAGCAATGCCAGGCCCATTAAGACTTACCTGCTTTTTTTTTTCTTGGCATCCCCAACAACTAAAGGTATTTTATCTCTCCTCAAATTTTTCCATGACTACTTTGTATTCTTTTGCTTGAATGACATTCTACCTTATATGATAATTCTTTTTTGTACATATATCTCCAACTGGTAAACTTCAAACTCCTTGATGGTAAGGACAATGTTGGTTTTTCAACTTCGTATTCCTATCACTTCATTCATTGCTTTGCATGTAGTGCACTTTATTTCATTTCAATTCAATTGAATTGGATCTAGTGTATGGACTTGAGGCCATGGTGACCTTTAGACTTGAAGAAGTCAACAGTCAGTAAATGGATAATTAATCTTCCCCAATCTCTGAAACCTTCCAGTGGCTTTAGTAATCTCAAAGTCTCCCTAAAGTTAAGGTCCAACTATGCTAAGACTTCTGGCAAGAAAGCACCAAAACACACACACACACACACACACACACACACACACACACACACACACACACTCTCATTCTGTCTCTTTGTCTCTGTCTGTCTGTCTGTCTGTCTCTCTCTGTCTCTCTGTCTCTGTCTCTGTCTCTCTCTCTCTCTCTCTGTCTCTCTCTCTCTCTCTCTTCCCCTCTCTCTTCTTCTCTCTCTCTCCCCCTCCTCTCCAGAGGCTCCTTGTCATCTTCAGGATTAAAGAGAAAACTTGTTTAACATTCGAAGCTCGTTATAACAAAGCTCCTCCACACTTTTCCAGTTTTTAAAAACTTTACAGCCTACACATATCTTTAGATTTAGTGATACTGGTCTCTTTGCTGTTCTTCAACTCTTACCTTTGGGCCTTTTCTTTGGCTATTCCCTATGCTCTCCTTCTTCCTTTCTGCCCCATGGCTTCCCTTGCTTCCTTTAAGCCTTAGTTAAAATATCACCTAATGTAGGAAACTTTTCCTAACCCTCATTCTTTCCCTCTGTTGAGTTTTTCCTGTTTAACCTATATAAGTTATATGTACATAGCTGTTTGCATGAAGTCTCCCTTATAAGATTGTAAGTTCTTTGAGGGTAAGGGTTAGTTTTTGCCACTTTTGTATGTTCAGTGCTTTGGAACAGCCTATAGTAACACTTAATAAATGCTTATTGACCTACTATTTACTATCATCTTCAAGTGTTTGGAAAGGAAAGGTGTTTGCATCCTAATATGTCATTTCTTTAAAAGGCTGTTAGAAGCCTAATTATTATCCCATCTGATCATGTCTTTTCTCTGTAATAGACTATATGCTGCATGAAGGCATGATCTATATCTTAATCATTTTATCATAGCCCACAATTGTTTCAGGCATTTCTTTAATACTGTGAATTATAGACAAGTTGCCCACCTACAATCAATGTAGGATGTTTCTATACTGGGAAATTCCCACATTGATGAAATCATAGGTCAGGGCTAAAAAAAAAATAGTCCCCACAATACCCTGTGTAAAGCATGGGCTCAATAAATATTTAATAAATGAATGACTAAAGTGATTTGAAGTTATTATCTAGAAGGTTCTGCTATGAAGCAAAGAATTAAGATCAATAATTCCAGTTTACCACTCATTAAAGGATGAATTATTTTTCAGTGTAGTATTTGTTGGCTCATTTGTTATTTGTTATTAACTATAACTGTTATAACTGAATAGATTTCCAGGTGTGAAACCTCATTACCACACTCTGCTTAAAGTCAAGGTCCTTGCATCATTTTCTCTTTTCAAAATCACTTCTGAGTTTTCATTGTAACTGGGAGAAGGTGCAGCAAGGAAAGGATAGATACGCTCCTGACCAAATGACTTAGTCTTGTCTCTTACTTTTATATGGGCTTTGTCTCATTTAATCAGTTCTTTTTTTGTGTTTGATCATCTTCATCTGAGAAATCTGGTCTATTTAAAGATAGTTAGGAATTTCTGACAGTGGCTATGTGGAAATGGGCTTCAGTCTAGGAGGAAAGATCCTAAATCCCCTTTGAAAGCTTTGATACTTGGAGTGGATTTGGTGGAGGTCTAAACCTTGTGCTTAATCTTGTTGACTTCACAGAATAGCCAAGAAGCATCTCCAGGCATTTGTTTGACTTGGCCTTGGACAGAAGGACCAAGTAGAAGAGAACAGGAAAAAGAGACAAAGAGCCTTAGGCTTGATGTTAAGACAGACTTCCTAACAATTGGACCTTTCTCTGTACTCTCAAGGAACAACTCTTATTCTTCTGTTGAGCATTTAAAACTTTTCACAGTCTTGCTCCTTCCTAGTTCTTTACTGTTACCAAAGCATCCCCAACTTCCAGGCCTGTTGGTCTACTTGCTGTTACTCCTACTTCTCTTTCCTCTACCTCTACCTGGTTTCTTTAAAAACACAACTTAAGGAACCACCTTCTACATAAAATTTTCCAGCTCCCTTAGCTGCTTCCCAAAACTACTGTGTATTAATACCTTATATATTCTGGTTACACATATGTGCATACTATTATTCACATATTGTTAATATTAACATATTGCTAGATATGGGCTTTTGAAAAAATGAAGCTGTTTGTTGTTTAGTTGTTTTTTTAGTCAAGTCTGAATCGTTGTGACCCCTTTTGGGGGGGAGTAGGTGTCTTGGTAAATATATTTAAGTGATTTGCCTTTTCCTTCTCCAACTCAGTTTAAAGATGAGAAACTGAGGCAAACAGGGTTAAGTAACTTGTCCAGGATTACACAACTAGTGAGAGTTTGAGGGTGTATTTGAATTTAGTTCTTCTTGACTCCAGGCCTGGAGCACTATCTACTGTACCACCGAGCTACCTGAGGCTAGGTTTAGCTGGGTTAAAGTCATGTCTTCTGTCCTTTAAAATAGCAATAGTAGCACTGTGAGCTTGGAGGAGGAAGGATACAAGCTGAGCTTTGAATAATGTTGCTTAGTTGTTTTTCAGTCATGTCTGACTCTTTATGTCTCCTTTTTTGGGATTTCTTGGCAAAGAGTGATTTGTCATTTCCTTTTCCAATTCATTTTAAAGATGAGGACCTGAGATAAACAGGGTTAAATGACTTTTCCTGGATCACACAGTTAGTAAATGTCTGAGGCTAGATTTGGGATTTGAATCTAGTTCTTCCTGACTCCAGGCCGAAGGCTTTATTCCTAGCCACCTTCCTGTGAATGATAGGTAGGATTCAAATGGACACTGGAAGTGGGATTCTAAGTGGAAGGCAATTAGAATAAAAAAAGTTTATATAATCAAGCACTACATTATATCTTATAAGGTTTTAAGGTCTGGAGAAACTCAGAGAGGAGTTAACATTAAAGAAAACTAGGAATAGAAAATAATTTCTAGGCCATAAATTTATCCACTGCTCAGTTTCTTGTGATCTGAGTAGGGAGCATTTAGATTGTCTGAGAGATCAGGGCTTGTTCTATAAGACTGCTTCATCACAGAGAAGCTGACTGGTTGTGGTTTTGCTGCAGGATATCATTTTTCAAGTGGGTGCCCCGAATGCCTACTCTTGCTATGGTAGTCATGGACAACTACAGTGATCAATAGATCACTGCCTATGAAGTGAGTAACAAGACAGCTCAATCCTGTGATTCTAAAACTGAGGACAGAGACCTAAATAACTTTTGGAGGGAGCTAAGTTTGGTTGAGTACAATTAGGATATTACTGAGGGGGGAGGCTCATACAGATGGACATTTGAATGTATCCCATAGTTTGAAGTGGTTTCAAACCATGTAAGATTAAAAACTTGGAAAGTCTCTACCAGTTAAACTTAGTCTCATTTTTTGAAAAGCCCAACTTAAATTTTTTGAACTCTTATAGCACTTCTAGTCTATAGGGTCAATGATGTATGAGGATTATCACCTTTCCTGGGAAAACAAATAATATAAAGTAATCCATGAGCAAAGCAAACAAGCAAATTTTTCTTCTGTCCCACAGATTCAATTCTAGCTTTGTTGTAGCTTACATAATTCCTAGATCATTATTGCCTGGTAAGTTGTTTTATTTAATTGGTCTGAGACTCTCAAAATTTCATGCAGTGTGGACTAAAACTGGACCAAAAACTGTGGCTTATATTTAGTGAAGCCCTATTTTGCTCCCTAGATGGTACCTTTCATTTTAATTTCCTACAATGTACCAGGCAGAGGAATTAAGTAGTGTGGTAGATAGACTCATCTTCCTGAATTCAAATCTGGTCTCAGACACTAGCTTTGTGACCCTGGGCAAGTCACTTAACCCACTATGCTTCATTTTTCTTATTTAAAATAAACAGGAAATGGCAAACCACTCCAGTATCTTTGCCAAGAAAACCCCAAAAGGTGGTTATGAAAAGTTGGATGCAGTTGAAATGACTGAATAACAGTAACAAATTCTGATTCCTTTCCCATTTTCCACAATACTTCTTACTTTGCCCCTTACATAGCCGACCTCCTAGTGGGGTGAAAACTCCTAACCATCCCCTGCTCCACCATGGATGGACCACATGTAATTGTGACTCCAACATCTGTAGCAGTTGCACAGGTAAAATTTCCCTACCTGTTCTATTCTCCAACCACAAACTCCCTATACCCTGTCTCTCATGGTTGGGGCAAACATTCTTTGGCAGGACTGCCATGAACTGTAGGACAATGACTGGTGAGTAAACACCATCCCTGTTTTTCTCTTTTCACAGGCTTATAGCTCTAAGTCAATAGTCCCATCCCTTCCTTTTTAATTTTTTTTTAAATTAAATTTTCCCCAATTAACAAGCATTTATGTTCTCTCACTCCTCTGCCCCCTCATTGGAGAAACCCCGCCCTCAAAAAAAACAAACCGAGATAAAAATAAAGCAGCATCAACAACAAAATCCCCCTTAAACAATTATGCATAATAGCAAGACAATTATGCATGTCCATTTCCAAAAATGTATATCTTATTATGCATATTTAGTTCATCACTTCTCTATCAAAAGGCAAGTACCAGTCTTTCCCAACTGCCCTCTGGAATAACTGACCATTGCACTAATAGAGTTCTTAAATCTTTCAAAGTTATTAATTTTTAACAATGTTGTTGTTTTAATATCAATTCTTCTCAACTCCTTCATTTTACAGATGAGAAAACAGGTTCAGAGAAGCCTCAGTTCATATAGGTCAGAGATAAGATTTGAACCTAGAGTCAGTGTTTTTTCCCTTTGTATCATCTGCTTCCCTACAGGGAAGGATGAGCTGGCATGAAGGATGGGACCCCATCTCAGATCTTTATATGTGTTTCTCTCCTTCCTTTCCTCTCTACCTAGCATCCCAAAACAGCAATCTTATCTTGAAAAGTGATTGAAGTAGTTTCATCAGATCAAGATGATGAAATTACAGACGTGGAGTGAGGGAAAATCCATAAACAAAAAAATCAATGCTTTTTTTATAAAGAAAAAAGCCAAATTCATGATTTCATAGAATAATTTCTTTTGCATATTACTCTTTAATAACTCTAGCAATCTTGTTCTTTAGTATGTTTGGTATATTTGATTTAATCTGACTTTTAAGTTAGGAAAAATGACTAAGGAGACTCTTAGTTTAATCACAAAGTCATCCAGAGTCAGATAGGTGCAGCTAGTAGCAGGATTACTGTCCTAGAGAAGTCCCTTGGCCTTTAGTTATTCAAAAATAGGAGGGCCTCTGGGGACAAAGAAGGCCCTTGGTATTGCTGATCCTAGAGAGTTTTCCTGGGTCTACGGATTTATTCCATCCAATTGGAGGAAGAGCCACTACCTCTGAGGTCACTTAATTTTAGCTACATAGAAAGGAGTTGGGGGAATTGGTAGCAGGACTTTTTCCCATCATCCACATGGCACAATTTTAACCTGGCTGGATAGCAAAATTATCCTCAAACCAAGCAACAAAACTTTAAACTAAGCCAGAGGAAGGCAAAGGCAAGCTGGGAGTATGTGGGAATGCTGGGGGAAAGATTCTGGGAAGTGGAGAAGAAGCATAATAAATTGAGACCTAACCTTGGAGTGTGCTACATGAACTGGCAGGTCACTTGACCTTATAGTTGCAGGTACAGAGCTTCATTGGCAGAGGGAGATTCCTCATTGGGTAACACCAATATAATCACAGACTGGTCCAAATAAATAAACAGAGAGGAAAAGGTTATAAGTGTCTGAGACCGGATTTGAACCCAGGTACTCCTGGCTCCAAGGCTGGTGCTTTATCCACTATGCCACCTAGCTGCCAATCCTCTTTATTTTGGCAAAAACAGAAAACAAAGTGGGTATCCTTTGATTGTGGATTGCTCCCAGGACTCAATGGTCAGTCTCCTTTTACACAATAACAGATGATAATAACATTGAAAAGCACAGAAGCAATGATGCTTTGCAGTGAATAATCTCTATCCTCAAGAAATAGTTATGAAATGAGTTGAAGCTTAGAGAAGGGGAATGTAGTTTAAAAGTAGTTACTTTGGTACTTCCAGGTTATGTGAGCAACAAGTGAAGGAGTAGACATTTTCTTTGATTCCCATGACTTCTCAAACCTCTCCAATACAGAAATTATGTACCAAAGATAAAGCAACTGCAGCTACCTCCATTGCATAAGATATCTTTAATCCAAACTCTTGGGCTGCATATCACTGACTCTGAACTCAGTCAACACCCCTCACTCACCTGCCATTAGCAGGGTACACTAGCAAACCCAAAGACCCAAAACAGAATTACAATAAAACCCATCCCTACCATGCCTCAGGTTCCCTTTCCTCTTTTCAGTCTCATCTCTTTCTGGAGTCACCTTAGTTCTAGTCTCTGGAAATCTGCCTTGACCATATTAACCAACTAACATGGTTGTAGTCCTTTAGGAGCAAAAACCTGTTGTAACCCCATAGCATTAGCACTGCATACCTCTGAATTGTCAGTGCTAAGCCAGAAAACTAAGGAATAGAGGAAACAGGACAGGACAGGACACCAGGATAGGACACCACATCTGGAAACCATGCAGCATTCCACCAAGTCTAAAGGAAAGAACACAGCATCTATCTAGCCAGGGCTGGTTTTGATCTTCCAAAAGCAACTTGGGCAGAAAACTAGACTGGTAATCCATGAATCCTCTAATATGGGAGGAGGCAAAGATGCCTTCAGACGTAGCCCTCGGGGAAACCACCTCATAAGGAATAAAGTCAGAAAGCTAATAGGGAAAAATCAAGGAGCGGGAAAAGACCAAAATTACTAAAGATCTCAGGAAGAAGAAAACTCAAAAAACCTTAAACACAGATCAACGGGAAAAACTAATTGTAGAAGGAATTATAGTCTCCAGATCTAGTAGACAAGTTCAGGCATCTGTTAATAAATATTACAAAACAAAGGAATATTCTCCAACATTTGATAAACTAGAGGAACCCATGGAATGTGAGAACCCAGAATCACAGCATGCTATTTCTTTAGTGTGAAAGAAAGTATGATTTTACTATTATATGAATAACCAATTGTTAGTCTGGGATCCAAGTTTTTCTTCTCTGTTCTTCATTGAGTACCAGCTCCTGTGGAAAGTCACTTCTGAGGGACATGACTGATTGGAATTGTCCCTAATTCTCAGGGAACATGCTCTTTGATTTTGGATCACACTCCACCCAACAAGGATACCTCACTTTTAGTATAATCAATCTAGGTGAGTTCTAATCCTGAAGAAAAGGAGCTCTGTCCTTGTACTCCTTCATTAGAATTTAGGGTGACCCAGTTCATGAAGGAGAAAAACTAACCAGAGTGAGCTGGATGGAGTTGAATTCCCTTGTTGAGATTACTAGAAGTAGCTGAGTCTTATGATCAAAGAGCATTCTCCTTATTAAATGTCCACTACTCAGAGGTGATTTTTGGTTCTGAAATGAATTTCCTTTCAAGAAAAGTTTTCAGGTTCTTCATATCTTTTATTTTTAGCTGTCAAGAGAAACCAGTGACCATTAATTTATTGATTATTAGCTGGCCTAAACAATAAATTATTAATTACCTAGAAACTCTGTCTCTTTGGGTTTTTCATTTGTCACAAATGGTTTAAAAGAAAAATGAAAATTATAAAAGCAGAATTTTGGCAGAATAGAAAAACTGGAATCTCAATTCTTACTAAAGAAATAAAAGAAAGAACAATGGATTGGGAATGCAAATATACAGAAGTGAAGGGCAAGCTAGAAAAAGAAAAGCAAAAAACAGAAAATATTCTCACTATGCAAGTAAAACATACTGATCTCAAAGACAAGATGCTTAGAGGCAATCTACAGATCATACTCCTCCCAGAAAAACATAACAGAGCAAAAAACCTTAACACCATAATACAACAAATAATAAAAAAGAAATGTCCAGAACTTTTGAACATAGAAAATGAAAAACTAATTGGAAGAATTTACAGATCACTTCAGAAAAAGACTAAGACTAAGGCTGCAAACTCTAAGACAGAGTGGTTTAAATTTAATAATTCAATTTAGAAACAAGTTCTACAAGTTATTAAGAGAATAATTTCAAATCAAAGGAAAGGAAATTCAAATAACTCAAGATATGAGGCACAGTGGAAAAGGAGAATCCATGAGGCAAGCTCTACAAAGCAGTGGCAGAAGCTGCCTGGTAGGGAGATTAGCATGGATACCATGAAGGCTTTGACTGCATGAAGAATACAGAGAAAAAAGAGAGAAGATAATTATAGGGGTCATGAATCAAAGAATGAGAGTTTAGAGTAGATAGAGAGGATGGATAATGAAGAGAGTGAGAAAAATTCTTTTTAGAAGATGATGAAAAAAATGAAATTTTAAAAACTAATGAACAAGATTAATTGAAGGAAAGGAAGGGAAAGGGGGGAAGGAAATCTACTTGACTGAGAGGAAAACAGAGAAAAGAATTATAATCAGATAAAACAGAAAAGAAAAGAACTAATAAGCAAAACCCCAAAGGGAGGAGGGTAACAAAGAAGAGGAGGGTATCAGGAGTGAGAAGACAGCCAGTGGGGATTGGACCACCTTAAAAAAAAAAAAGATTAACTGAAAAAGTACCTGAAGAATATAATAGAAAGAGTAATTTAATGTTAAAAAAAATAAGGAACATAGTCTATCTTGATAACAGAGGAGGGGAGGAAATCATAATTTTTTAATCCCTATATTAGAGACAGATGGAGAAAAAATAACCATACTCTCATAACTTTTAAATGTGAGTGAATAAAACAATCGAATAAAATGAAAAAGAGTGACAGATTGGATAAGAAAACAAAACTCTGCAATCTGCTTCTTACAAGAAACACATTTAAAAAATAAAGACATAAACAAAATAAAACAGGATAATGGGAAAATTATTATTCATCAAATGAATGTGAAAAAGCAGAAGTTACATTCATCATCAAAGCAAAAACAAATATTCAAAAGTAAAAATATAAACAAAGAAACTATATTATACTAAAAAGAAGCGTTGACAATAAATCAATATCAGTAATAAATATATCTAATCTATAACCTTTAGTAACCAAATTCATAAAAGAGGCATTATATGAACTACATGAAGACAGACAATAGCACAACCTCTCTTAGTTTTGTATAAGTACAATTGATAAGCAGAAGGGAAAATATGGAACTGAACAAATTCCTGAGGAAATTTATGTTAAAAGACTTACAGTCTTAGGGGTGCCACCCAGCTGACCCCAGAGATATTTTTTAAAATATAAAAAATCATAGTTAATACAACCTTTATAGACAACATTAAAAACAAAAGATACAAATCCAAATGAATAATGAAATTTTAAATGATAAGTGGTTCAAAGAACATAATGAGTAAATTAAAGCGATAAAACAATATACCAAAATTTCTGGAATGCAAAATGAAGTAAGCAAAGCCTAGAAAACAATATACACACATCAATTACAATAATGTAAATAGAACAGTTACATACAAAAACTCAAAAGTGAATGTAACAAAATTATAAGATCAAACATCACTCAAATAAAGAGATATGGGATGACACCCACAGTCTACACTTTTGTGGAGGTGGGAGGGCTAGAGGTGTCATACACTGCACTTTTAAACTTTTTCAATCAACTGTATTGATTTTTTTCTCTCTCTAAAAAACTTATTAAATGGGATGGCTCTCTGGGAGGAGGAAGGATACTTGCGATAACTATGATGATATATAAGAAACAGAAAATAGCATTACAAATTTATTTAAATAAGTGCAGTCATTGTATTGGTTGGCTTTGCTAAAAGTGTTTTCTTTTTCTTTTTTTTTCTTTATATATTTTATTTGTTTTCCAATTATATACAATAGTAATATATACCCAACATTTTTTGCAAGTCTCTGAATTCTACAATTTCCCCCCTTCCCTCCCGCCCCAGAAAGCTGTCTGATAGTCTCTACATTGTTTCCATGCCATACATTGATGTAAATAGAATGTGTTATAAGAGTAAACATAAGAATAAACATAACCCCCCCCCAAAAAAGATGAGAAACCTCAAGAATAGAGAGAGAGAGAGAAAAAATTACTTTAGTCTGTGTTCAGATTCCAATGGTTCTGTCTCTGGGGTAAGTTGCTTTCTTTATCATAAGTCCACCAGAGAAGTTGCTTCAATATGTTTCCCACAGTTGCTATTACTAGCTGTACCTTCACTCTATTCCTCCCCACTCTCATTTATTCTATTCTCTCTCTCCGTTCATCCTGGCCCTGTCCAAAAGTGAGTTCCCTCTCCCTCTATCTTCTCTCTCTTTTATCACCTATTCCCACCTTCCCTGCCCCCATTCCCCCTTATCCCATCCCTTCTTATTTTTCTTTTAAGGTAAGATAGATTTCCTCACCCTATTAAGTGTGTATGTTATTTCCTCTCTGAGCCATTTCTGATGAGAATGAAGGCTCACTCATTCCCCCTTGCCTTCCCCCTTCCCACTTCATTGAAAAAGCTTTTTCTTGACTCTTATGTGAAATTTCTTAGCTTCTTCTTCATTTTCTTTTTTCTTCTTCCCAGTACTTTCCTTTCCTTTATTACCCATTGACTCCATCTTTTTACTATATTATACTATTATATTCCGCTCCTTCCTATGTCCTCTCTCTATATGCTCCTTCTAACAGCTCTTATAAATGAGAAAGTTCCTATGAGTTATAAATATCTTCTTCCCATGCAGAAATACAAACAGTTCAACATCATCAAGTTCCTCATAGTTAGTCCTTCTCATAAACCCCCTCTATGATTCACCAGAGTCCTGTACTTGGAGATCAAACTTTCTGTTCAGCTCTGGTTGTTTTAATAGGAAAGTTTGAAAGTCCCCTGTTTCATTGAAAGTCCATCTTTTCCCATGAAAGAGAATGTTTAGTTTTTCTGGGTAGTTGATTCTTTGTTGTAAACCAAGATCTTTTGCCTTCTGGAATATCATATTCCAATCCCTACAAGCCCTTAATGTAGATGCTGCCAGATCCTGTGTAATCCTGACTATGGAGCCTCAGTAGTTGAATTGTTTGTTTCTGGCAGCTTTTAGAATTTTCTCTTTGATTTGGGAGTTTTGGAATTTGGCTATAATATTCCTGAAAGTTTTTCTTTTGTGATCTCTTTAAGGAGGTGACCAGTGAATTCTCTCAATTTCTATTTTACACTCTGCTTATAGGATCTCAGAGAAATTTTACTGTATTATTTCTTGAAAAATGAAGTCTGGGCTCTTCTCCTGGTCATGGCTTTCAGCCCAATAATTTTTAAATTATTTTTTCTGGATCTGTTTTTGAGGTCAGTTGTTTTTCCAATGAGATATTTCACATGTGTTTTCTTTTTTCTTACAACAAAGGTTTCAATGTATAGATGTGTGTTGGGAGCAAAAGGGGAAATGATAATGGTGTAAAAACAAAAACCAGCATTAAAACTTAAAAAAAATTGAAACTAGTAACTGGTACTTTACAAGTTAATTCTAGGCCTAATCTTAAATAGTTGTATGATTAGGTGCTTGATTGATTTTTGTCTCGGTTTTACAGTCAGCAAAAGGACAGTCTTGCCACTGAATTCCTATGTTGATGTCTCATAGTAGCATGCAAAAGTCTTTAAATACTATGTCTGCAAATGAAAGCTCTGACACTTCTTCAACCTTAGCTAAAAAGGCTATGGAGAGTACAGGTTTGGTGGTGGCAGGTAGTTGGCACAGTGGGTAGAGCATTGGACTCGGAATCAGGAAGATTTCCTGAGTTCAAATCTGGTCTTAGACATCTACTAGCTGTGTGACCCTGGGGGAAGTTAATTAACCCTGTTTGCCCCAGTTTTCTCATCTGTAAAATGAACTGGAGAAGGAAATGACAAACCACTCCAATATCTTTGCCAAGAAAATCCCAAATGGATCATGAAGAGTTGGACATTACTGAAACAACTGAACAACAAAAATGCATAATACCTTCCAATACACTAAGAAAAACTCAACACTAACAAGCACACAACAATATTATAGAAGAAAACTTTATTAAAAAGAAGAGAAAATTAGTCAGAGACCTTTGAATGAAGAACCATTACCATTATTTTCTCAAATAGGATGTCTCCCCTAGAAAAGTGCTTCATCCTTCCCCTAACTGCATCATCAATTTCTTCAATGCTTATCGAAGATGGAGCCTGTATTTTCTTTTTCTTTAAGGTCAAATATTAAGAGCTGAAGTGACTTTCAAGATCAGCTAATTCAACTCCCTCATTTTGCAAAGGAAAGGATTGAACCTTAAAAAAGTTAAGCAATTTGTCTGGGGTCACACAGTATATCAAGGATTTGTTCCTAAATCTTTGAGTCTAAATCCATTGACTTCTCTACATGCTCTGATTCTCATGGTTCTCTCCATTTGTAGTTCACATACTTTATTTAGCAAGATGGGAATGAGTCTCTAGGGTTCTCTAAATCTTTCCATGCCATGTCACATAACTAGTTAGAAGAGTTGCAACTAAGACTCGGAACATAATAAAAGTTTGTTCAATTGAATTCAAATATATCCTAAAAAACTATTTTTTCCCTTTCCCCTAATCCCCCAACCCAATTGATTCTCCTTTTTGTTAGCTACATCTTTATTCTTTTGCCTTGTTCATGCTTAAAAATCTTAAAGTTGGGGCATCTTGGTGGCATGGTGAATAGAGCATTGGCCCTGGAGTCAGGAGGACCTGAGTTCAAATTTGACCTCAGACACTTAATAATTACCTAGCCGTGTGACCTTGGGCAAGTCACTTAACCCCATTTCCTTGCCAAAAAAACCCCCAAATAGATTAAGAATGTTGAATATGCAAAATTTTATCTTGACACTCTCCCATATCCATTTAATCATCCAGTTTTCAATATGTCTCTCTTTTTGTCTCTCCTTTCCTATTCCCTAATTCAAACCTTTACTCACTGTCATTTGGACTGATATTGCAAGAACCTCTTAATTATCTGTCTTACTTTATGTCTCTTCCTGCCCCATAATCTTCTCAAAACATGACTCTAGATGAAGAGGGCAAGTATGAAAAAACACCAGAATGGGAGTCAGGAAACTTGGATTCTCATCCCAATTCTGTAACCACATCACCTTAGTCTAAGTTGTCATTCAGTTGTTTTTCATTCCTGTTCAACTCTTCCTGACTCCAAATGGGGTTTTCTCAGCAAAAACACTGACATGGTTTGCTACTTTCTTCTCCAGCTCATTTAATAAATGAGGAACCTGAGTCAAACAGGGTTAAATGACTTGTCCAGGGTCACACACTGACTGAGACCAGATTTGAACTTAGGAAGATAAGTACTCCTGACTATAGGTTCTTCATTTTCTTCTTTTGCTTTTCTAGCTATGGTATGATGGTGATATACAACCACACTATTAAGGTTGACATTCTTACTTCCTCTACTCTTCCTTGACCTAGACTGCTCCTACCCTGGTTCTTCTTCTCATGTGTGTTTTTAATCACTGCCTTGGCTCTTTCCTTCTGTTCTTTTCCTTTTTAAATTGGAATTTAGAAAGCATCAGGAAGAAAAATGGAATATCCTTGTCTTCCATTGCCAGCCAGTATCAGCATCCTTTTCTCAGTTAAAGTAACTCATTGCTTAGACAGAAAGATCCCAATATAAGTCTCTCTCTCTCCCCCTCTCTGTTTTATTAAGTTCTTTGAAAAAAAAGAATCAAAAATTCTATTTCTGTAACTCTGAAGCCCTTGTCAGAACTGGCAAAATTGTATTCTGGGAAAATACGCCAAAGTTATGAAATGTATTTCTCTCTCCTCCCTTATGGTTTAACTCTACTGAATCTGTGCAAGGACATAAATAGATCAGCAATGTAATAATTAATTTTATTTCACTCTGAAGACCAAGTAAACAAAAAGAGAAAAATTTCAGTTCATAGGCACACACTATATCAAGAGAGAGGGAGGAGGAAAATTTCAGTCTTGATCCTGATATAGCTCTTCCTTGATTCACTCACCTAACTCCAATCCTAGAGTCTGATGCTGAGATCTACACTCCTCTGTGGCTTCCTCTTTCTCATTTGCATCAGTTCATAAAGGTCTTCCTGGGTTTCTCTGAGTCCATCCCTTTCATTATTTTTAATGGCACAGTAATGTTTTATTATATTCAATCATCATAAATATTTTTGCCATAAATATTTTTGTACATAAGAAGATTTTCCCTTTGTCTTTGAAGTGTTTAGGGCTGAATCAAAGGGTAGGCATAGTTTAATGATTATTTTTAGGCTTTAGTTCCAAAGTGTTTCATATCCTTTAACCATTTATCTAATGGTATGATCTTTAAAAAAATCTTTTTGATATTCATCTGATATATGCATCAAGGGCACTTTCAATGAACATATTTGCAAGTAACAGGTAGAGTTTTATGTGATAATCTACAGTAGATTACATTTTTCTATTATGCAATTGAAACATGTAGAGAATATAAAATCCAATTGTGTTTATTTGTTAATTTAAAAAAAGCATTTTATTTGGTAGAGCAAAACACTGTATTAAAAACTTCTCCAGTAAGGTGCCTCCCATCTATCCATCAATATTATTCAAGATTTCCTGATAGATATAACAACATAATTAATCTTGTTGAAAAATCCTCCAATCACAGATATCAGTCAAGGAATAAAATAGAGAAATGTGTCCTTGTCAGAGGTATTTATCCTATTGATGGAGAAGATCCAGCTGGATTCCCTGGGGATACTGGGGTCCTGCAGATGCTCCAGTTTATAGGATGATATCATTTCAGTCACATTAAACCTAGAACATTTAAGAATTCATTAGAAGATACCAGTAACTATTCCAAAGACTTTACTCTAACCATGTGCACAGGAAAAACGTAAGGCAAATTTTGCTTTTGACAAGTGTGAATCTTTGAAAAAGAAAGAAGTAATGAGAGTGAATTACTTAAGGTTCCATAAGACTTAATTAATAAATCAGCATAGGTTTCACATGATAGATGAAATGTATCTGTGTATAAGAATGTATGTTTTACACACATACATATACATATATATTATATACATATCTAATATATATATGTATGTGTATATATATATATATATATATATATATATATATACACACACACACACACACACATAGAAACATACTTTTCCTACCCAGCATCCAACTCACCTCAGTTCTCAGGAAAACAATTTTATGTTGTTAAATCCTTCTTTTTCCCTCCCTGCTTTTCTTCTTCCTCTCCCTTTCTCCTCTCTCCCTCCCTTCCCTCCTTCCTCTCTCCTTCTATGCCATGAAATTATGTTTTCATCTCTTGTAATGAAATTTTAATTTTTTTAGATATTTAGCAAATGCCTATTATGTTGAAGATACCATGCTAAGTACTAAAGACAAAAATATAAAGATGATGGTCCCAGCCCTCAAGGAACTTAAATTTTACCATAGAAAGGAAAATATAGAATATATATGAATAAATATAATGTAAGGAAGAGGAAGCAGAATGACTACAACTATTGTTCTTATTTGTTAGAGAGAATAATCAGATGAGCTCCATCCCAAGGGTATCCCTGAAAGTCCCAGCAAATGTAGCTATTGAGCTAGTTTAAGTGATGATTTCTAACAGTTTCCTCTTTTTCCTTCTCATCTGCTGTGAATTTTCTTTTCTATTTATTCATCCATTCATTCTTAGAAAAGAGGTGATAAATTGGCATTTCAGAATGAGACACACATTTTCATATTTGTTCATATTTGTTTTGCTTAACTATATGTATTTGATACAAAAAGAGATCTTGGGGGAGTGAGTTAGTGGGAAGTGACAGAGATGGAAAAAAAAAGTGAGGCGTACATCAGCCTAGCATTTTAAAAGTGCAAGAGAAAACAAAAAAAAAATATTCCAAAGAGTGCATAGAAACAAACTGGATGATGTTGGTACTAACTTGTTCTATTCAATATGCATGATTAAAAAACTGTAACAGAAACATTTGCATTTCATTAAAAATTCTTTTTAGGAATTCAGAAGAATAAATATTGTGACATTTGAAAAAAAAAGAAAAAGAAAATAATCTGCAAACTAGGCCAGGGAACTTGACTTCTTTTCTAGGCAAAGTGCTAGAACCTATTATCAAAGCATTGGATAATGAACTTTTAGAAAAGAAATTGGTGATTGTAAATAACTGGTATAATTTCATCAAGAATGGGTTGTGTTAGATTAATCTTTTTGAAGAGTATTAGACTGGAAGATCATGTAATGATTTCAGGTATAATTTGCCTCAATGTTCATAAAACATTTGACAAAAGTTCTCATGCTATTCTTGTGGGAAAGGAGAGAAACTGGGCTAGACATGGGCTACTGTACAACCTGATAGCACAGTTAGATGGATTCCCAACTGGTTAGTTGACCAAACCCAAAGAATAATCATTAATGACTCAGTATCATTTGGGAAAATATTGGAGTGGGGGCAGCTAGGTGGCATAGTGGATAAAGCACCGGCCCTGGAGTCAGGAGTACCTGGGTTCAAATCCTGTCTCAGACACTTAATAATTATCTAGCTGTGTGGCCTTGGGCAAGCCACTTAACCCTGTTTGCCTTGCAAAAACCTAAAAAGAAAAAGAAAGAA
This sequence comes from Macrotis lagotis, assembly GCF_037893015.1. NCBI lineage: Eukaryota > Metazoa > Chordata > Mammalia > Peramelemorphia > Peramelidae > Macrotis > Macrotis lagotis. The sequence goes on along the minus strand of NC_133661.1, from coordinate 271,725,163 downwards.
AGTATTGGAGTATCCTGGATATCTATCCTTGGTATCATGCTTTTGAACATTTTTCTCAATAACTTATATAAAATCATAGATAATGTGGCTATTAAGTTTGCAGAGTTACAAGGGATAATTAACTCAATATTTTTAAAGATCTCATCAGAATAGAACATTAGACAATCTAATGAGGATAAATTTAAAATTTGGACATAGATTAGAAAATATCAACTTCTCAGACAGAAGACAAGGGAAATATGGGCCGATAGTTTGTATTAGAAAAGAATATGGGGATTTTAGTGAACTACAGTCTCAGGATGAGTCAACAGTGCTATAAGCAAAATATTTTGCTAGTATTTGATGTGATCAAAAGAACTAAGATGATCTAAAATTGCATGAATATAAGGGGTTCTTAACTTGGGGTCTATGAACTTGTGTTTTAAATATTTTGATAACTGTATTTCATACAGTACCACTGCTTTCCTTTGTGATGCTATGCAATTTATGAATTTGAGACCATTTTTTTCTCATGTTCCATCTGTAATTCCTCTTTCTGCAAAATTTTTCTCAGATTCCCTTAATTCTAGTGCCTTCCCTCTGTTGATTATTTATCTAATTTATCCTGTATAGCATGTTTGCATGTATAGAGTTATTTGCATGCTCTTTTCCCTATTAGACAGTGAGTTCCTTGAGAGAGAGATTTTTGCTTTTCTTTGTAGCTCAATGTTTGGCATGTAGTAGGCACTTAATAAATGGTTATTGATTAACTAGATAATTATCCAGAAGTTGAATGAGTTACCACAGGAAATGGTGGATGAGTTCCTCCCCTCCATGGGGAGCTTTGTGTACTTCTACTTGTAGATTATCATATAGAAGGGATTATAATTGAATTGTTCTTCATCTAGATGAGGGGTTCTTAACCTTTTGTATCATGAGCCCCTTTGGCACTGTGATAAAGCCTACAGTGCCCTTCTCAGAATATTTTTAAATACATAAAATGAAATATAAAGGATTACAAAAGAAAACAGGTGTGTTGAAATACATTTATTGAAATATTTAAAAGCAAGTTCTCTGATCCCAAGTTGAGAACTTAAAAAATATAGACTCCTCTGTGCAAAAAAAAAAAAAAAAGTTTATTTTGGCTTTTCTCCAGAAAAGGTCACACTCCAAGTCTCCCAAAGATAGTGAAGATCAAGGAGCTGCCTCAAATTGACAGTCAAGCAAGATTATATGGCCTAATGTGATAACCTCCTCCTCCCTATCTACCCTCTCTGTATACTCATTGGTTAGTCTTCAGAGTTACATTCTACTTGTGAAAAATCTACCACAGCTTTATTTAAAGCAATTAAAAAAGTGAAAGATTTTCGTAAAATATTACCTCACCATTCAGATTTAATGAGCTGAGTTGGGAAGCGTCTTATCCAGATGGTGAGGAAAAACCTTCAGCATTATAACTATTTTATTGAAGTAATGCAACTTGTCTTGGGACGAAAGGGCTAGGAACAGTCTACTTCTCATCAAACAAAAGGTGTCTTATGAGCTTCTTTGAACTGCAAAGTTTTTCTCATGGGAAAAGTCTACTATCCTTCTAGTAGTCAGTAAAAGTAGTCTTATCAAAAGTTTGGAGAGTGAGCCACCTGTTTGGAATGCAAGGGCTTTTCTTCTGGAAATAATTTAAGAATAGTTTGTTCTTTCTTTAATATTTCTTAACCCTGAGAGGACTTCACTAAGAATATTAACCCTGAAATGGTTTTATGGGAATATTCCACTTAGCTGATCTCCCTTGCAGTTCTATGATTCAGTGATTCTATGATTCTTTGAAGGAATTGTGGAAAGACTGTGTAGGTGAGTTGGTTAAATTTGGAGAAATAGTAGTCTACTTGACTGGAATATGTGAATAAGACTGGAAAGCTAGGGTGCAGTCAGATTGTGCAGGGAAATGCCCTTCTAAGGAGCTGCAATAGAAACTGGTGTCTTTGACCTGGGACTTAGGAAGACCATTTTGGGTTTTTGCAAGGCAAATGGGGTTAAGTGGCTTGCCCAAGGCCACACGACTAGGTAATTATTAAGTGTCTGAGACTGGATTTGAACCCAAGGGACTCCTAACTCCAGGGCCGGTGCTTTATCCACTACGCCACCTAGCCGCCCCATATGGAAGACCATTTTATAAAAAAAAAAAGAAGTATTTAAGTACCCATTATGAGCCAAGCACTGTGGTAAGACTTAAATATTATCTAATTTGATCCTCACAACAACCTTAGGAAGTGGGTCCTATTGTTATCCTTATTCTACAATTGAGGAAACTGAGATAGACAGCAGGCAAAGAACTTATCTAGGTCACAGTGCTAGTCTGAGGTCATATTTGAATTCAGGTCTTTCTGACTCCAGTCCAGTCTCTATCTTCCCTACTTATTGGAAGAGAGAGACCAGAGGATGGTAGAGGCTGTTAAGAGAAAAGAGAGCATGAGTGATAAGAAAACTAAGATAGTCATAATGTGAGTGAAGAGAAGCAGAAAGCAGAAAGATGCAAGAGAGATAGAAGTAGAATTGACCAAACTTAGTAATTAATTGGATGTGTGGGTGTGACAGAAAGTAGAGTCAAACATAACTGAAGTTTTGAGCTTGGAGGACTAGGAAGGTGTTGGTGCCATTAACCTGCACCCTAAAGGGCAGGGTCCAGAGACATGATCTTTTTTAACACTGAACAACAACCTCCTGCAACTTGTATACTTTGTAACCTTTTCAATGAGCTGTGAAATTGGCATTCTAGCCATGGGACAGAGAGGACAGAATTATCCCAAGACACCAATCTTTGTATTGTATATTTTTAAAATTTTTAAGAGTATTACATAGAGGATGATTAGTTCTTCATCCCTTCTGAGGGATAAAATAAAACTACTATTCCCTTCTCTGTACTCTTTATTCCATTTTTTTCAATATCTTCCATGCTCATGTTTATATCCTAGTCCTTCATATGCCACTATCCTAGGTTAGATTTGTCCACTTGTCCAAATCTTATCCAATTGCAGATGACCATCATCTCCAAAAAAATGTTTTTTTCCTGTTTTAATCTCGAATGATTTTTTTCTTCCTTTAAACACTAATAGTACTTGTACAGATAGATACTTCTCTAATAAGGGTCTGAGACTGGTACACTAGGATTTGTAGTTTCAGAAGGACTAGAATTCCTTCAATCTTAGAAGTGTTTTGGACAATCTTGACCTTTGAGTTGGAAGGCAGATGTGTATCATGACTGAGAGTTGGTTATTATTTTTTTTAAGGATGCAGACTAAGAGGAAAGAATGGGAAGATCTCTAGGAATCACTGAGGATTTAATGAGCTGAGTTGGGAAGCATCTATGGCTTAGGGGCAACAACCAACAAAAGAAACTAAAAGGAGGGTGGAGACAGATTAGAGAAGGGAAAGATAGAAGTGTGTAATAGATAGGCCTTTTGGACCAGGAATCAGGCTGAAGTTACCAGTTATATTTATATCCTTAATAAAATAACTGGAACTTAGGACTACCTTGGAGGACCAATGTGTCAATTGATAGCATATTTTTAAAAATTTATAAGAAAAAGAAAATGGAGTCAGATGAAATCTTTATTTAAAAATAAAATTATATTATTTGCTTATAATTTTTTATTTAAAGTACATTTGTGGGGCGGCTAGGTGGCGCAGTGGATAAAGCACCGGCCCTGGAGTCAGGAGTACTGGGTTCAAATCCGGTCTCAAACACTTAATAATTACCTAGCTGTGTGGCGTTGGGCAAGCCACTTAACCCCATTTGCCTTGCAAAAAAAAAATAAATAAAAATAAAGTACATTTGTACATACAGGATCAATTATTATAAATTATTTTAAAAATTTTATGTCAGTTGATGTGTCTGATTCTTTTAGTGTTAAGAACTGAGGAAAATTCCCACACCTCCCCCACAAAATATAGTCTTTCACGAGATTTCCCTCCCTGTACTTATCCAGTTACAGAAACTGTAATTTACACTGTTTGTTTCTTTTACCTAAATGTATCCAGTATCCTGATGTTGCCTCAAATATAGAAAGGCAAAGAAGTTAAGTAAGAGCAAAATCTCTGTCTGAATGCTAGGAATTTTTCCCAATTGGGCATTCTGAGTTCTTATGATTGTAATAATAATTTTCATACACTCTAAGTCCCACAAAGCAGCCGATGAAGATCCCAAGGAGACCACAGGACTGTCCCATTGTTCCTGGGCTAAAAAAGTAAGATAACTGTTGTTAAGAAGGTATATTTAATTGCATCCCCAGCCTCTGATGTGAGAAAAGAAGGGGACCAGAGTAAAGATAGTCAGCTGGTGCTATGAAGTCTGGGTGAGATTCAACTTCACCCTTCTGTAAAGAAGGAAAGAGCATAAAAGCGTGAGTATCTTCTTTAGTGACAATGTTCTAAATGATAGGTCTATAATGTCATCAGGGCAGCTAGGTGACTCAATAGAGAGCTGACCCTGGAGTCAGGAGGATCTGAATTCAAATCTGCCTTAGTTACTAGATGTGTGACCCTGGGCAAGTCACTTAACCCTGGTTATTTCAGTCTCCTCATCTGTAAAATGAGCTGATCAGGAAATGATAAACCACTTCAGTATCTATAGATAATGTCATGCTGATTTTCCTCCTGATTCCAAGCTCAGTGCTCTTTCTGTTATACCACTTAGCTGCCCCCAGAGTCCAGAAGATCTGAGTTTAAGTCTTGCATCTGAGGTCACTCAGATCTCTGGGCCACTTTCTTATGACTGTAAATTACAGATGAATTGCCAGTCTTTGAATTTTCATCCTGAAGTCACAGATGTGGATCATTTTAAAAAAAGAATTCTCCATTATTCTTGAAGGAAACATTTCTCATAGTGCCACATAACTGATTATTGTTTAGTCAATCTAGGTGACCCTATGAATGTTGTCTATGGAGTTTTCTTGGCAGAGAAACTGGAATGGTTTGCTATTTCCTTCTCCAGTGTGTTCTCATTTTACAGGTGAGGAACTGAGGAAATAAATTTGTTGCCCAGGGTTACACAGCTAGTAAATGTATAAGGCTGTATTTGAACTCAGATCTTCCAGACTCTTATCTACTGCACCAACACACTGCTCCACTAGGTTGCTGCTTTAATGCATACTTTTTCATTATCTTAAAAAACAAACAAACTTTGGTCTTTATTTTACTGAGATCTATATTATAGTAGAATGTGTTATGGTGATATTTTAATGTATTAAATTTGTTTTTTATCATGGCACCTGATACTGGGTTCTTCACTCTATAGGTTCTAATACATGTACAGACTGGTTTGTCAAGGTAGCAGGTTGGGAAGCCTGAAAATTCAGTTCAGAGATGCTCAAGATTCCCAGAATTTGAACTTTACTTACCTGAGGAGCACCACAGTGAACACTCAATCCCATTTCTGCTTTATCCCAATGGGAGGATTGCATTCAATGAAAGGATAACATGTGAAAAGCCCTCTGGGGCCATGTCCACCCATTATTTGTTTAAAATGCAAACTATGATGCCTGTCATCTGAGAAGTGCCATCCATTATGCAATTAATTTCCTCTGGTAAGGGCAAAGTCCTTCAAAGAAAACAATGAAAGGATTAATTTTAATAAATTTCATGGTGTGGTTCATTTTAAAGATCCCCTCAGAGAACAAAATTTACAAGATTCTGCTTCTACCACCTGAGGAAGATTATTTGAAGAAAGGAATTTGTGCAGATTCACCTTGAAAATAATATGAGGGGGCAGCTAGGTGGGGCAGTGGATAAAGCACTGGCCCTGGAGTCAGGAGTACCTGGGTTCAAATGCGGCCTCAGACACTTAATAATTACCTAGCTGTGTGGCCTTGGGCAAGCCACTTAACCCCATTTGCCTTGCAAAAACCTAAAAAAAAAGTAATATAAGACCTTGCTTTGTAATATTCCTGGGAACAATGAGAATACAAAGAAAGATAAAAGGCAATCCCTGTTAGGTGGCATAGATATAAATAGAATGCCAGTTCTGGAGTTAGACTCATCTTCCTGAGTTCAAATCTGAGCTCAGATACTTCATAATTGTGTGATTCTGGGCAAGTTAGTTAACCCCATTTGCCTCATTTTCCTCATCTGTAAAAGGAGCTGGAGAAGAAGATATCAAAACACTTCAGCAGTTTGCCAAAAAAAAAAACCCCAAAACAACCCCAAATGGGGTCACTAAGGATGGGATGTGACTGAACAACAATAATTTTTCAAGTAACTCATTGTCTAATGGGGCAGATAATATACAATACTATGTACAAACAAGATAAAGACAGGATAAATTGGATATAATATCAACGGGTAGATACTAGCATTAAGTGATGGAATTTTTGTGGGAGTTGGGATTTATTTAGATGGGACCTGAAATAAGTTAGGAAATCCAGGAAGAAGAGAAGGCACTGGATCCAAAATCAAGAAGAACTGGGTTCAAATCCTGCCCCTGATATTTTTTACTAGATTATATGATTTTAAACTCTAATCTTCAGGAAACTCTGTACAACAACTGTACAATGCTATAGACATGCTATCACTTCCATTCTAAAGAAATCACAGCTCCTTGACATGACTTCTGAATAGTTGATGAAATGAATGGAACCCTAGACCAGGAGTCCAAAAGATCTGAATTCAAATGTGATCTCAGACACTTACTAACACTATTAGCTTGGGCATGTCATTTAATCTCTATCTATCTCATTTTTTGCAGATATAAAGTGAGGATAAGAATAATACTTACCTCCCAAGGCTGTTGTTGAGACCATAGGAGATAACATATTTTTGTACATAAAACTTAAGCTTTAGAAATGCTAGCTATTTTTATTGTTGTTGACACATCGCCTCCTGCAGCCTCCTCTCACCTCACAGGTGATTTGACCATTATTTGTATGACCGTTGGCTCTTTTCCAAGTCCTTTCCTCTCTGGTGCCCTGTGTTCTGCCTGCTGTCGTTGCTAGGAGATGAGTGCTCTTGGTTCTCACGTGGGGCACAGTTTGGCTAGAAGTTGTTATTCTTGTGTGGGAGCAGCAGCCTACATGGGGGTGGGGGTGGGAGTTCATGTCATCACTTGGTTCATGTGCCAGGCTGACTCTTTCTGGTTCCTGCTGGAAGCTACCTTCCCTGCTGGTCATCCTTTCTTCCAGGAACTTTTTCTTACAGGGGGCTTTAAAAAAAACAATCTAGGAGTTTTAAAGACATAGCTAGAACCCAGGCCATTCCAGGAGGAAGAATCAATCACTTTGGAATCCCCAATCCTATCTATTAACCTTGGAAATAATGGAAAAATCTATATTCAATTCATAGTGGCTACTAAATGGTTTTATTTGAAGTCCTAAAAAAGTCTCTTCTTTAGTCTCTAATGAAGCATTTTACAAATATCATCATATTAAATCCTCCCTGTCAGGGAAGTGCTATTATTATTATTATTCCTATTTTATAAATGAGGAAACTGAGGCAGAGAGGGATCAAATGACTTGCCTAGAGTTGCATAGGTAGTAAGTATCAGAGATCAGGTTTGAATTCAAGTTTTCCTGACTCTGGTATTTATTGTGTCACTGATAAGTGACAAATTTGAAAAACCTTCCCTAAGTGCTGAAAAATTATCTTTCCCAAACTCACCAACAAATAATTCTCTGGTTAAGTAGATTTCTGGTATAAAAGGGAAAAAATATTTGTTACTCACTTTTCTGAGTACACAAACCAAATTATCAAGGAAGACCAAAAGTCTGGTAAGTAAATTCCCAATATTTTAGAGCTGGAAGTAGACCTAGAAATCATGTCATCAAATCACCCATTTTGCAGATGAGGAAACTGAGGTAGATTGTGAAAGATACAAGATTTTTTCAAGGTCATTTTAAAGATAGTTTTTTGGGGAAGTAAAATAAAAACTATTTGTTTCATTTATAACCTGTGGTTGGTCAACCCAAATTTTTAACTCACATAGACCATGTTTAACTTTGGGTTGATGTGCCTCTTCTCACCCCAATCATTTGGTATTGGCTCATTTTATCTTTACAGACAGCTTCCTTTGGAAAGCTCATAACAACTTATATCTAAGAACTCCACAGACTTTGTTAAATGAGCGATGAAACTGCTCAAGGTACAAAACTATTTAGTCCAGGGCAGCCTTTATTTCATCACTCAAATAGAATACAACTATGGATGCAAATCTCCTCTCACAGGTATGTCTTCTCTTCCCTGCAGAGATCTGTTCAGACACAGAGTACCACTCTGTGATTTAGGCTACAATTATTCAGTTGTGGGAATTGGGAGAAAACATTATTACATTATTACATTATTTGAATCCCTGTTTGACTGGGAAGCTGAACCACATCTAAGGTCTAGGTTACACTGACAAGAAACTGTCAGATTCAAAGATTTAAACAAGGAGTTTTCTCACAATTGTACATCTCAAGCAACCCATATATCTTATCTGAAAACTGGCTCCATACTGATCAATCAGTTCCTGTTTCCATGCTTATACATAGACATCTGGGGGAGGTGGAACACTTCTTTTTTTTTGAATTCAGGGATTTGTACCTGTTTGCTCTCCCCTTCTCAATTTAGAAGGCCTCTAATCTTTCATCCAATTAGAAATTAAATTACCTAATGTTTTATTGTTTCCTTTTACTTAATTGGTCTTATATGACTAAATGTTTGTAATGTATAAAAGTGTGTCTCCCCCAGTATTTGGAGACCATGCCTACACTGAGGAAGTCTGGTCCTAGTGTGTTGGACAATTGCCATGTTTAATAAACGGATAAACTTATAAGATTGAACTTTTGTTTCCTCAGTCATTTCATCTTTCACCCACTACAAGGACCTCAAATGAGGTTTTCTTGGCAAAGATACTGGAATAATTTTCCATTTCCTTCTCCAGTTGATTTTACAGTTGAGGTAATTGAGGTAAACAAGATTGTGTAACTTGCTCAGGGGCATGCAGCTAGTATCAGAAACCAGATTTGAATTCATCAATATGAGTCTTCCTAAATCCAGGTTCAACTTTCTTTCCACTGCATCACTTAGCTGTCCCTCCTATGGGGCAAGTATAATTTCTTTTTTTGTAATTTAATATTTATTCTCATTTTGTACAAATAATTTTTTATACATTAATAAAATATTCTTGTTTGAGAGTAAACAAAATATACCCTTCCCCCAAAAAAATATAGACTCACTTGAGCAATAAAGTAAAGGGGAGAGAAAAAAATTAAAATTAAAATTAAAAAAAATAGTAATAATTGTAAGTACGGCCAGGTGGCGCAGTGGATGAAGCCCTGCCCATGGACCCAGGAGCACCTGAGCCCAAATCTGGCTCTGTACACCTAACAATCACCCAGCTATGTGACATGCAAGCCACCCCAATCCCACTGCCCTGAAAAAAACAAAAAGACCCCAAATAAAATAAAATAGTAATAATAGTAGGGGCAGCCGGGTGGTGGACAGAGCACTGGCCCTTGAGCCAGGAGCACCCAGGTCCAAATCCGGCCTCAGACACCCAATGATCACCCTGCTATGCAGCCCCAGCCCCATTTGCCCTGCACCCCCACCAAAATAATAATAATAAAAAATCTAATTCAGTCTGTGTTCCAACACTACCAACTCTGTCGTGGGTGGATCACATTCTTTATGATAAGTCCATCACAAAAGTTACTTCCATATTTTTCCACCATTGCCATTGCTGATTGCAACTCCTTCCTTTCGTATTTCTACCATGTACTGTATTTTCTCTCTCCTTTCACTCTGACTCTGCTGCAGGGTAGCTGAGTGGTGCAGCACACAGATCCCTGGCCCTGGTGCCACAAGGCCCCAAGCCCCCACACCACCCCTTAGGCCCAGCATCCACCTGGCCCTATGGTCACAGACAGGCCATCCAATCCCAGCCCCTTGCAAGAAGTAAAAAAGAAAATGTGTTACATCTGACCATTCTCCCCCCATGGTCCATCCTCTCCTCCATCATTCACATCCCCACCCCTTCCCCCGTCCCTCTCTCCTTCTTACTCCAGATGTCTATACCCCATTGAGTATATATGCTATTTCCTCTCCTAGCCACCTCTGGTGGGAGCAAAGATTCCCTCATTCCCCCTTGCCTTCCCCCCTTCCATATCATTGCAATAGCTCATTGTAATAAAGAAAAATCTTATTATAGGAAATATCTTGGCCTATTCCCCCTCTCCTTTTTCTTTCTCCTATTATATTTCCCTTTTTGCTATTGACTCCATTTTTACACCACATTTTATCTTCAAATTCAGCTTTCTCCTGTGCTTCATCTATAAAAGCTCCTTCTACCTTCTCTGTTAATTGAGAAGGTTCATATGAATATTATCAGTGTCATTTTTCTATACAGGAATACATGCAGTTCATCATCATTAAGTCCCTCATATTTTCCCCTTCTCCTCCAATCTCTATGCTTCACCTGAGTCCTGTATTTGAAGATCAAACTTCTGGTCAGCTCTGGCCATTCTAAAAGGAACATTTGAAATTCCCCTGGTTTACTGAAAGTCCATCTTTTTCCCTGGAAGAGGATGTTCAGTTTGGCTGGGTAGTTGATTCTCAGTTGCATTCTAAACTAAGCTCTTTTGCCTTCTGGAATATTATATTCCAAGCCCTATGAGCTTTTAATGTAGTTGCTGCTAAATCCTGTGTGATCCTGAGTGCAGCTCCATGATATTTGAATTGAGTCCTTCTGGCTGCTTGTAATATTTTCTCTTTGACTTGGGAGTTCTGGAACTTGGCTATAATATTCCTGGGGGTTGTTTTATTTGGATCTCTTTCTCGGGGAGATCAGTGGATTCTCTCCATTTCTATTTTTGCCCTCTGTTTCTAGGATATCAGGACAATTTTCCTGTAGTAATTCTTTGAAAATGATGTCAAGGCTCTTTTCCTGATCATGACTTTCAGGCATTCCAATAATTTTTAGATTATCTTTCCTAAATCTGTTTTCCATATCAGTTGTTTTTTCAATGAGATGTTTCACATTTTCTTCTAATTTTTCATACTTTTGGTTTTGAAGTATTGAGTCCTGATTTCTCATAAAATCAGCAGTCTCTCTGAGTTCTATTCTTTGTCTGAAGGATTTGTTTTCCTCAGAGAGCTTTCTTATCTCTTTTTCCATCTGGCCAATTTTGCTTTTTAAAGCATTCTTCTCCTCAATAACTTTTTGAACTGTTTTATCCGTTTGACCTATGCTGGGTTTTAGCATGCTATTTTCTTCAGCATTTTTTTGGATCTCCTTGACTAAGCTGCTGACATCATTTTCATATTTTTCCTGCATCTCTGTCATTCCTTTTCCCAGTTTTTCTTCTATCTCCCTCATTTGATTTTCAAAGTCTTTTTTGAGCTCTGTCATAACCTGAGCCCAATTTCTGTTTTTCTTGGAGTCTTTAGATGCAGGAGCTTGTACCTCCTCATCTTCAGACTGAATGTTTTGATCCTTCTTGTGCTCAGAGGCAAAATATTTCTCAATGGTGTTCCTCTTGTTTCTCTGTTTGCTCATTTTCCCAGCCTAAGCCTATTTTTGGGGTGCTTCCTGAGCTTTTGGGACAGTCCTACAAGGATCTCAGTGTGTGAGTCTCTGTCCTCCCTTGCCCCCCTTTGCCACAAGGCTGAGGTGGGGGGGGCTGCTGTTCCATTGGGGGGCCTAGACTGCTATCAGGATCTGAATGTGTCAGAACCCCAGAGTCCTGTTCCAGGGAAAGAGGACAGAGCTTGGCAGTCTCTCTCTTCACTCCCCTCCTTAGGTTCAATGGACTCATGCCCTGGGGGCTACTGCTTACTGGCTCTGCCTGCTTCTGTTTCCTGGATCTGGACTGCCTCGACCACGTTGCTTGCTGTGTGCCCTGAGGGCTGGGTTTCACGTGCTGACTCTGGCAGAGGTGCCCCCACTGCTCCCCCAAGTTGTGTCCGATGCTCCCCAGGGTGTAGATCAGGAAACTCCCCTGCTATGAGCCACAGCTCCCAGCACCCTGGGGCTGCCTCCGGCAGGCTGAAGTTCTTTTGCTCGGCCGCTCCTCCAAGCCCGGGGAGCAGAGCCTTTCTGCTCTTTTCCAGGTTACCTTGAGTAGGAGAACTGCTTCACTGGGTCCCTCTGTGGGTTCTGTCTCTCGAAAATTTAATTAGAGTCCTTAGTTTGTAAGTTTTAAGAGAGAGCACCTAAGAGAGAGGATCTTGTCTTGTCACTATCTTGGCTCCGCCCCCTCTCCAAGTATTATTTCTTTAACTCGAATATCTTTTCCAAAAAATCCCAAAAATGGGGTCACAAAAAGTTGTATACAACTGAAAACAACTAAATAATAAAGACATAAAAGACATAGTTTTGTTCAAAAAGCAAAACAATATTCAGGACAAGGATAAAGGAGGGATAGTTTGAGAGTAGATGAATAGATTTTAGACAGTGATGAAGAAAAAAGTAAAACTAGTTAATTTCCATTTGCTTTTGGCTTCTTTATCATTTAAGCTAAAAATAATTTAAAGAGGAATTGAAATTCAAAATAAGTGAGGAGATGGCAGCTTGCTGCTTTAAATGAGTTCAAGGCTCTTGACTTAGACAAATTATATCTACTTGAAGAAGTGGTTGCTGAAACAACATCATTGAGCTTTGAGGAATCATGTAAAATAGGAAAAATGCCATCATATTGAGGTAGGAAAATGGCTGAGTTTTCTTAAAAGGAGAGATGATGGATTTACCAAGCTATATACCAGTGAGTTTGACACTCATTGTGAACAAAATTCTAGAATGAGTTACTGAACATATGGCATGCAAAATTTTTTAAAAAACATCACTAAGTGCCAGGTTTTAATAAGAGCAAAGTTACGCTATACTGTTCTAATTTCTTTCCTTGATAGGTGGATTAGGAAACATTTATATGCACAATATATCTGGATTTCAGCAGCCATTTGCAAACCTACTCATGATATTTATGAACAGTTTGGAAAGAGATATGGGATAAATGATATTATGGTTCTGTGGAGCCACATAACTCCTTAAACAATCTAACCCAAAGAGAGTGGATAATTCATCGGCTCTATTCTCAGCCCTATTCCTTTTTAAAATTAAATTTCCATCTTTAATATGAGTTTAAAGACACTTACAAACTGTGAGGCCCTGGGCAAGCCATTTAACCCTGTTTGCCTCAGTTTCCCTCTCTGTTAAATGATCTGGAGAAGGAAATGGCAATACTCAGTAGTATTTTTGCCAAGAAAACCTTAAATGGGAGCAGACATGACTGAAAGCAACAATTATAATCAATGCACTTTTCAAGGTGAAGTAAATGTAAAAAGAGCATTGCATAAGAAAGTGTAAACATAGATTGGTTTTAAAAGTAGATACTGGTTTTTTTTAATTTTTGCAAGGCAATGGGGATAAGTAGCTTGCCCAAGGCCACACAGCTAGGTTATTATTAAGTGTCTGAGGCCGGATTTGAACTCAAGTACTCCTGACTCCAGGGCCAGTGCTCTATCCACTATGCCACCTAGCCACCCCCATAAAAGTAGATATTGCAGTAACAAAATTGCCCTGATCATGTCCCCCCTCTGAATTTTTTGTTTTCTTCTGTGTATACTTTTATTTAGACTTTCTTTTTTTAAGAAAATTGTTTTCTTTTCCACTCACTAACAGTTCTAAGCTCTTCAACATAAGGCACTGATGACATGGTTACCGAATATACAAATAATGTGAAATTTGGAGGGATAAATAAGATGTTGGATGATAGATGAAGAACTGAGGCAATCATACCCAGGATTACATAGCTAGTAACTATCCAAGGAAAGATTTGAACCCAGATCTTTCTCATTCAAGCCCAGTCCTCTATTCACTGTACTATTTGGCCACACAAAAAATCTGTGATGAAGGCTGAGTGGCTAGACAATAATTCATATGAAAATGTCTTTGGTGGATTGCAATCTTAATATGTGACAGTAGCATGATGTAGCTACTAGAGAAGCTATTGAGTTCATGTTGTTATTGAAGCATCTTTATTTGTGTACAGCTCTTTGTGACTCCATTTGGAGTTTTCTTGGCAAAGATATTGGAAGGTTTGTCAATTTTTTTTCTAGCTCATTTTCAGATGAGGAAACTGAGGCAAACAGAGTTAAGTGATGTTTTACAAATCAAAATGTGTGACAAATATAAATCCTTATCTAATTGAGTAGAGTAGGCCATCCCAAACATATCCCATCCTTGTTGCTTTCTAGGTTCTTTATTCAGAGAGACCAGAAGAATGCTGAGGAGGCTTGGAGAGATATATACCTTTTATTGTACAGACTTGGCAGCAGAAGGCTGCAGGGTCAAGTCCAACACATATTTTAATCTGAAAAACTCAAGTTTGCTTATCAGTTTCCCAAGTTCTTAGTTTGCTTCTCCCTGTTCACTTGCTGTCTGGCAATGCTCATGCCATGCCTCAAATTTCTGACTGCTATCCGCAATGCAAGGTCTGACACTCCTCTGGACCTTTCCCCCTAGCCTGGACAGTTATAGAGGCCTAGAACAAAACCAGCATCATTGCAGATCTAAAACTTACAGTAGTATATAGTAACACTGCTTTGATTTCCAAATAAAGACTGTACATCTGGACTTGATTATATAACCATAATCTCTAAATAGGGACCTTTCTGGTCAAACTGGACCATTGTGATTAAGGTGATTCATATTCTAATCCCTGCCAAATGGTTTACCCTACAAGTGACTTTCCCAGGGTCACAAGCTAATAAGTATTTGAGGCCATATTTGAACTTGGGCAGATGAGGCTTCCTGACTCTAGGCCTGGCACTTTATCCACTGCACCATCTATTGCCCCAAAGAGTTCTGAGGCTGCATTAAATCAAACTAAAATTCTCTAGAGTGAGCTAATTAATCCCACTGTATTTTGTCTTGATCAGACCATATTTAGAGCACTGTGTTCTGTTTGAAGCAGCACATATTAGAAGTGACATTGATAAACTATAGCCTCTCTTTAACAATGCAACCAGAATAATGAGGAATGTAAAAGTCATATGATATAAAATTGGTTGAAGGAACTATTGATGTTTAGTCTGAAGAAGAGAACAATAAGGGAGTCATGGTTGCAGGCTCCAAAATATTTGAAGAGTTATCACATGAAAGAAGGATTAGTCTTATTTCACTTAGTCCCAGGGGTAGAACCAAGACAAAAAAGTTAAAGGTACAAGGAGGTTTGATTCAGTATAAGAATTTGCTTTCTAACGAACAGATTGAGCTAGCTGTAGAAAAGTGAACTCCTCCTCATCAAAGGTATTTAAGCAGGCAGATAATCCCGTCTGAATGTTCTAGACTACATTGTCCTGGTTCTCTTTATAAATTTAACCTGGGCTTCAAGTCTGGACTCTCCTTATTAATGGAGAAAATGAGAATTCAATGCTGCATGCCTGGGTGGAAGAGAGCAATGATCAGGAGAGATATTCTTCAATTCTGCTTCAAGGGACACAGATGGTTCCAGACTCTTTTCATCAAAAGAAAAAGCAGACTTTAGGCAGATTGTAGGAGAAAACTTGCTCCTCAACATGTCCCTATTTTCCTGTTTCCTCCCTCTTTCATTGCTCCCAAAGGGAGAGTTCATTTTCTCATTCTAATTCTAATTCTCTCATTTCTACTTGCTATCTATGTGGATAAATATGTGTACTTGTTATTCATAGTGCTGGGTTTGTTTTTTTTTTTGTTTGTTTGTTTGTTTAACTAGCATTTAGTGGAAAGTAGTTAAGCCTACAGATAAAAGCTTTTCCCTTTAAGAAATAGCAACCAGAAGAGCATCTTGAACCTAAAAACTCATTCCCCTAAATCATCAATATTTAGGAGAGCTGATAAATATAAATCTAGTTTGTACCTCTTCTCTGAAGACAACAGTGTCTAGTCTTATGACCCCTTCTCCTGCTTCCTCCAGGCAGGAATCAGTCTTCCTTAGAGAGGACTGGGACATCATTCCTCCCTGCAAACCACATTTAGCTCATCTAAGGGGACACATAAATTAAATTAAATGAGCAGCATATACCTAACATAAATAGGAATGCCCAATACATTTCAGTAAAGACTGCAGTAGCACTGTATTTTTAAAGCCCCACTTACCTAGGAATCTCAACTGCCATTATTGATCTCTATGTCCACTGAAGCCTACCAAAATGCTTCAAACAATTTCTGCAGGAACTCCTTTAAAAGAACTAGAAGTCCCCCCCGCCAATTCTTCAGGACAGGGGTCAGGAACCTCTTTTGCCCCAACTGGTCCTGGAGAAGGAAAGAGAAAAAAATGAGGGCAGGCAAGGAGATGTGGGTAAGATATCAGGGAGAAGAGAATAGGGAAGAGAATGGTAGAATGACAAACAAGTGTGTCATGATTATGCTCAGACATCTTTGTCTCTCTTGAGTACTGGTCTCTGCAGATAAGGAAATAACAGAATGGGCTGCTGAAATATGTTGTTTTGGCATATAAAGAAGGTTCTCTAGAAAAAACATGAGATTACATACACCAGGTCAGGATACACTTGGAATCACATCAATACATGTTCTCTCCTAGTGGGCAGAGCCACAGCCTTGGAGTCAGGATAGACACTGGCTGGGTAATCATGAATAAATATTTTAATCTGTCTGTTCCACAAGCATCTCTCAAAGATTATGAGTTGGGAGATAGGATGTAGCAAAAAGTGCAAAGTCAACATTGCTACCATGATCTTTGTTGGTACATGTTGAGCCTTCATACTTCTCTAGTAAGAGGTAATGTGGTATAGTAGCAAGGGGGCAACCTTTAGAGTCTTAAAACCCAGGCTGATATCCTACTTGCATTTCACTGGGCAAGTCATAACCTCTCTGAGTCTCAGTTTTGTCATTTAAAAATGAAGAGGTAAGGGTGATGCCATAGGTCAAATAGATCAAGGAATAGTTTATCTGTCAAATCTAAGGGAGCAGGAGTTTATGACCAAATAAGAGAGAGCCTTATAAAATGTAAAATGGATAATTTTGATTATATTAAATTTAAAAGGATTTGTACAAACAAAATTGATGCAACCAAGATTAGAAAGAAAGCAGAAAGCTGGGAAGCAATTTTTAAAGCCAGTGTTTCTGGTAAAGGATTAATTTCTAAAATATATAGAGATCTGAGTCAAATTTGTAAATATACAAGTCATTCCCCTGTTGATAAATGGTCAAAGGATAAGAGCAGGCAGTTTTCAGAGGAAGAAACTAAGTCTATCTGTAGCCATATGAAAAAATGCTCTAAATCATTTTTGATTAAAGAAATGCAAATTAAAACAACTCTGAGGTGCCACCTCATACCTATCATGATAGAGAAGCAAAATGATCAATGTTGAAGGGAATGTGGGAAAACTGTAATACCAATATACTATCAGTGGAGTAGTGAACTGATCCAACATTATGGAACTATGGAACAATTTGGAACTATGCCCCAAAAGCTATAAAACTGTGCGTTCTCTTTGATCCAGCAATACCACTACTAGGTTTATATCTCAGAGATCATTAAAAAAGGGAAAAGTACCCACATATACAAAAAATATTTGTAGTAGATTTTTTTTGTAGTGGCAGAAAATTGAAAATTGAAGGGATGCCCATCAACTGGGAAATGACTCAACAAATTGTGGTTTATGAATGTGGTATATGAATTCCATTTTCATGGAATACTATTGTTTTGTAAGAAATCATGAGCAGGTGAATTTCAGAAAAATCTGAAAAGACTTATATGCACTGATTCTAAATGAAGTCAACAGAACCAGGAGATCATTGTATATCTTAACAGCAACATTTATGTGATAATCAACTATGATAAACTTAACTCTTATCAGCAATGCTGTAATCAAGGACAATTCTAAAAGACATGTTGAATAATACTATCCACAATCAGAGAAAGAACTATGGAATCTGAATGCAGACCAAAGCATACTATTTTCACTATTTAAATTTGTTGTTTATTTTTTCTTTCTCAGGGATTTTCCTCTTTTATTCTGTTTCTGCTTTCACAACATGACTAATATGGAAATATCTTTAACATGATTATGCAATATAACTTTTATTAAATCACTCCTTATGGAGAGGGAAGGGGAAGGAGAGAGGGAGAAAATGTGGAACTAAAAATATTACAAAAAATTAATGTTGAAAACTATCTTTACATGTAATTGGAAAAAATAAAATTAAAATGAGGGGCTTGAACTAGATGACCTCTGAGGTCCTTTCTGGCTCTAAATCTATGATTCAATTACCTTAAGTTTCAGAAGAGTTGCTAGTTTGTCTTGGTTGAGAGTCTTCATACTAGGAGTTCCTCCAACCAATGAAATTATTAGTTCAGACTAAAACAAGATCTTGAAATTTTACATCATATTGAAGCATTCTGTATAGCAAAGAAGTTAGAATCTCTTCCTTTAAAGAGTCAGTATTTTGGAGTATACTGGCAGTGAATAGGAAGTCTGAAAGAAGAGGAAGCAATTCAGACCTTGATAGACTTGAAAACCCATTTCCAAAGGCTATAATTATTTCTGCAGGTATCCACTCCTTGCATCGTCTGACCTTATATCTATAAAATGGGAGCCCAGGCATCACATTAAAGAAGATTTTTTTCCCCTTTGTTTTCCCGTGTGTTGTTTTAAAACACAGAAAAATGAAAAAATCAGCAATGCCAAGGTTCTTTCTTAACCCCATGATGATATCCAAAAATTTGATTGCAAAATTCACATTAAGAGAGTGATTGGTTGGAGAGTTATCTTCCCACCCTCAGGCATGCAGGGAAATCATCTGTATGATTTACCTCTGTATTAAGAATTAAATCTTAATTCAGAAAACTAACAGTCTTTGAAAACTGGGAGGAGGCAGGGGAAGAGAGTGAAGTTTCCATTTCATTATAAAGAATTAGATGGGAAAATCGTTCTATTCAGGTGTCAATATGGTGATGGCTAAACTGAATTAAAGTAACAAAATCTCAGGTGGGAAGGTCCCTCCAGCAGCTTTCAGTAGCTTGGCAAGCTTTGTACCTTTGCATTACTGCTCAGAGGGATAGATGGATGATTTAGAGGTGATTGCTTATTCATCAAAGAAGTTTTGAAGATCCTGTGGTGTCTCCATTTCTTTTTCTCTTAAAGTTCTCAGTCTTGAGGGGAAGATTTTGCTCTTGACTGTGTTCCCTTTTGGTGTGTGTGTGTGTGTGTGTGTGTGTGTGTTGCCAATCTAGAGAATAAGATGTGTATCAGGTTTCCCTGTTCATTCCTATAAAACCCATGACAAAGTTAAGTGGAGGTAGTGTTACTAAGAAGACATACGCAGCCCTCTGATTAGAGGTTTGCCCTGTCACTATGACCTTTTAATCTTGAAGGCTTGAATTTAAAGGTTTGAGGTTATTGTATGGTATATGTCTAGGAGAGGAAATGGGGGAACACTGTCATCATTCAGGATTCAAAGCAAATTTATTTCTTTTTAATGTATCATTTGGGACTCACATAGTGGGTCCCCCAAACAAGGCTGCTCTAAGTCCAAGGGACTCTGGAAGTATCCATTTAGAACTTTTTATACTGAACTCCCTAGATATATCTACTTTTCTATTAGTTCAATTAGTTATAAACTAAGGCATTTAATGACAGAGCACAGTAAGAAAAAAAAGAAAAGTAGCAATATCACATTTCCCCCATAAATCTGGGCCATGTATTCCCACAGATAAATTCAGCATCAGTGAGAAGAATGAACTTACGCAGTGAACACATGTGGAGACAATAGTAGTTAGGATGGAATCCAGTAGCAAGTTAACATTCTGCTTCTTGTCCCTGATCCCTTTCCATCTTGACCCTACAAAATGATTCAGCTGACCTGCAGCTAGGAGGAGACCTTGTGGGATCATGTGTACTGGCTGAGGAGAGAAGCTCTCCTAGTCTGGAGTGGGAAATGTAAATAAGGAGAAAGAATGCTCATCTCTCCTAAGTTGGACATGTAAGACAGCCAAGCTGGAATTGAAACCGAGCTACCTAACACCTTCTCTCCTTTCCTTATCTACATCTGTGTAACACAATTACTGACAATGCATTGATAAGCAAGTATTAACAGTTCTGCACTGGGCTAAGTCTGAGGATATTAAAAAAAGAGAAAAGTAATCCATGCCCTAAAGAAATTCATATTCCATTGGGAGAGACAGTGTATAAATGGTTGGTTGGTTCTTGTCCTTCATAATTGAAGACTAAAATGGTATCATTATGCTAGAGTTTAGTTACAGTATGTTTGACTATGGCTGATCAGACCAATATGAGTTCAGAATGCTCTACCACAGGTTGGGCAAAAGTAGTTCATGTGAACACCTGAGGGGTTTATTCTAAACTTACAAATATCACATTTCCTTTGAGCTGCTTTAATTCTGCCTTCCCCATAGAGTACAGCATCCTCACTGATGAGGGCACACCATGCTGGGTGGTCCTGTGCCAGTGTCTTCCATGTGGTACAATCAATTCTAAAGTTCTTCAATGAGATTTTCAAGGTGTCCCCAGTACTGCTTCTTCTAACCCCTTTTTGAGCATTTGCCTTGTGTGAATTCCCCCTAAAAATAGTGTTTTTGGCAAGTGTACATCTGACATTCTAAAAACCTGTCTAGCCCACTGTAGTTGCACTCTCTGTAGAATTGTTGGAATGCTTGGCAGTTTAGCTTGAGAAAGGACCTCAATGTCTGGTACCTTCTCCTGCAAGGTGATCTTCAGAATCTTCCTAAGACAATTAAAGTGGAAGTGATTCAGCTTCCTGACATGGTGTGGTAGACTGGCCAAGTTTCAGAGACATATAGCAATGAGGTCAGTCAGCACAAAGGCTCTGTAGATCTTCAGTTTGGTGGTCAGTCTAAGTACCTCTTCTCTTCCATACTTTCTTTCAGAGCCTCCCAAATACTGAGCTAGCTCTGGTTATGCAAGTGTCAACCTTATTGTCCATGTTACCTCCCTAGAAAGGACACCGTTAAGTGAACTTTTCCACAGTATTCAAAACTTCTCCATTTGTTATAACTGATGGTGTAGTGCTGGTTGATGGAGCACCTATGTTTTCTTGGTATTACTTGTTAGACCAAAATTAGCACAAGCAGCAGAGAATTGATCCATACTCTGTTGCATCTCAGCTTTAGAGGCTGCACTGAGTACACAATCATCTGCAAACAAAAGATCCTGCACCAACACTCCCTCCACTTTGGTCTTGGCTTGTAGCCTTTTCAAGTTGAAAAATTTACTGACAGTGTGATAGCTGAGCTTGAGGCCATGTTCATCTTTATTGAAGCTATTTGAAAACATGGTTGAAAACATCATACTGAAAAACATGGGAGCAAGGACACATCCTTGTGTTACTCCATTGGTGATTGGGAAATCTTGAGAGCATTGTCTACTATCTAGAACCTGGGCAAACATGTGGTCATGAAAGTGATATTACAATAATTGATAAATTTCTCAAGGCTACCAAATTTTGACATAATTTTCCATAAATCCTCATGACTGACAGTATTGAAGGCCTTGGTCAGATCTACAAACATTATCTATAGATCTCTGTTCTGCTTTTGGCATTTTTCCTGGAGTTGTCAGGCAGCAAGCACCTTATCGACTGTTCCTTGATCCTTTTTGAAGCCACATTGGCTTCACATTCTGTTGAAGAGAATTCTTCCCACCTTGTAAATCTCAGCTTGAATAGAATCACACCATGTACTTTACCACATGATAGGAGCCTAATGGCATTCAAAGTTTCTTCTTCAGTTGGAAGTTCAGCTAGGGATGGAGTGATTTCAATTTGAAGTAAATGGTCAATGACTTCTGCATCTGTTAAGAAAACTATGGAAGTGTTCAACTCATCTCTTTAGGATCATGTCCCTATCACTAATAAATGTGGTTCCATCAGCAATGAGAAGTTAAGATGCACCATTTGACTTTGGGATCATAAAGGCACTTTAGATTATGCCTATCTGCATAAAATTGAATTTCATCTGCCTTGTTACTCTGCCTAGAGTCCTGCATCTCTCTAAACTTCAGTTGGACTTTACTTTTTATGGAATTAAGTGTTGCCTTCTTAGAAATGGATGAACTACCCTACTTGTAAACCCTGTAGAGTTCTCATTTTTTTCTTTCAGCACCTTCTGTATTTCCTCATCATTTTTATCAAACCACTCTAGATGTTTGCAAATTTTCTGACTCAGATGAGCAAATGCAGTGCTATACAGAAAATCTCTGAAAGCTGCCCACTCCTTTTCTACTCCACTGGTGTCTGTTGGCTCAACTTTCCCCTCTAAGTTAGCAATAAATCAGAGAAGCACTCTAATCTCTTGACATTAATTCTTCTAGTAGTCTTTTGCCTTGGGGCCATTCCTTTAGTTGAATGTGAATATTTAGAGGATGTGTCTGCAATCAGTCCAGCACTCTGCAATACACTTTATCATTCTCACATCCTGTCTCTCTTCTCCTTACAATCACATGGTCTATTAGATGCCAGTGTTTGCTGTGAGGGTACATCTAGGAAGTTTTACTGTATTTAGGTAAATGGAAGACAGTGTTTGTGATGAGAAGGTCATGAGATGTACAAGTCTTCCATTTCTCCTGAGGACTCCCTTCCATTTCTGGTAGTGTGAGCCTACTTCAAATATTAAATCAGCCAGAAAATGTAATTAATACATACATATATATGTATATATATACATACTATATATAATTAAATATATACAAATATATTTATAAATATACTAAATAAATATAAATATAAAATAACTAGATCTTTATTTAGCTATCTATATTTTATGGTTGGCATTTAGTCATTTCAGTCATGTTTGACTCTTCATGATCCAATTTGAAGTTTTCTTGGCAAAGATTCCGGAGTGGTTTGTCATTTTCTTCTCTAGCTCATTTGACAGATGAGGAACCTGAGGCAAAAAGGATTAACTGACTTGCCTAGGATCACAGAGTTAATAAGTATCTGAGGTCTGATTGAATTCATTTGAACTCAAGATGAGCCTTCTTGACTCCAGGTCACAGCACTCAATCCACTGAACTACCTAGCTGCCTCACAAGATATAAAGATACATTGGGGGGGGGAGTAAGATTAGAGGAAAAATTGTAAAACTCAAATAAAATCTTTATAATTAAAAAAAGGACATAAAGACACACACACACATATACAAACATATATTCACATATGTACAATGTTGTGGCCAAAATAAGGTAAACAGGCAAGAAGTCCTGAGAACAAACAATTTGTTAATAAAACATGAATTTAAGAGAAGTAATAGGATTTCAGCTTCTTCAGCAAAGCTAAGACCCCCAAATGAAGGGGACAGTTTTCTTTAATAGTTTTAGAAATACAGAACATGCATAGACCTCATAGGCAGGGAACATGTTTTGGTTGTTTAAAAGAACTTGACATCATGAATGGCAAAATCAACATTATTATTATAGAACTGAAATATGGAGGACAAAATGGCTGGAAATTGGGAATGAGGGGAATAACAAAACCCTGCTTCTTCCCTCCTATGATTAAGAAATATTCATTGTTTGAGTCCACCTGCAAGCTTAGAATAGCTTGATGGTGTAGATCAGACTTTCTGGGGTCTACCCATATCCCTCAAGGATAGCAGATTTCCTTAAGGTAAGAATAGAACAGTGATTATCAGGAGAAATAGATTTCTAAACTTAGCTCATTACAGGTAAGTTGAATTTCTGAACTAAACTGAAAGACAAAGGACCATGACTTGAATAGTTATAGTACAAAATCAATCAATTAAAAGACAATATCAATCTGATTATTTTGATTCCCTACTTCGATCAATGAGAGAAAAAATCAATATAGAAGATAGATAGATAGATAGATAGATAGATAGATAGATAGATAGAAATAATGTTTAAATATGTAGGCACATATAAGATGGATATCTCCAGAGCCTGAACATATGACATCTATCTATCTATCAAATGACAAGAAAATGTTGGAGTGGTCTAGTCTCAGGTTTGAGAATGTGTGAACCAGCTCTTGACCCAGAAATATTTAGGAACAAAACAGGTTTATTCTGTTTAAAGTAACAAAGTAAAGGGATTAAACAGTCCTCAGGCAGTTGGCTGATCAGCAACAACCAGCAGGAGGTAAGCAGCAAAGGAGAGAAATTAAGGACAGTTACAAGGACACTGCAACTGGACTAATAGCAGACAGGGGAAGTTTAAAGAAAGAAAGTTAGAACAGTTGCAAGAGTGTTGTAACTGGACTGAATCAGCAATCAGCAGGGGAAAAGGCCGGGTTTATTAAAGGGCACAGAGTAGGGGTATGTGCTGGGAAAGAGATAAGAGATGTATTAGAGTGGTGCTACAGAGGGATTAAGAGTGGGTCCATGATCTTCAGCATCCTTGCCTTGGGAGGAAAGGGACAGCCTCTAAGGTTGTCAGCAAGATATACCAGATGAAAGTTCTCCAAACCCTTTTTTGATAAGATAGCTTTAATTTTTTAAGATAATTTTGAACAATGGGCTGGGGGTATGGGAAGGCTTTGGGTATTTTTGTAAGATAACTTTGAACAATGGGATTGGGGTTAATGTTAACATAAGGCCAGCTCAGAAAGAAAAAGATTAATTAGGTTAATATTTGACATGGTTAGCACAGAGGGAACAAATTAATTATAGAACATATTTCTCTAATATTTCCTCTGCTATATTTATCTACCTATCTAGTAGATGGGAGTATATCTCAATAGGAAAGCATTAACAACAGGAGTTATTGAGACCAGCATTCTGAGGAAAATAGGATGGGAGCTGAGACTTGAAGGGAGACAGGGAAAATAAGAAGTTGAATATTAGATCATTATGAACTGGGGGGATAGCTAGAGCAATCCAGAGGTGGGAGATGAGGAGCATCAAGTAAGCTAGTAGAGTTCATGAAAGGAAGTATAATGTTCCTAGAAAGGTAGGAAGGGGCCAGGTTGTAAAGTTTTAAATGCCAAACAGAATTCCTTATTTGTTCCTGGAGGTAACAGAAAGCTAATGGAATGACAAGGTCAAATCTAGGTATTAGGAAAATTATTTTGTCAGCTGAATGTAAAATGTCTTGGAGTAAAAGAAGAGACTTAGGGCAGGAAAACCAACCAGAAGCAATTGCAATATTCCAGGTGAAAAGTGTTGAAGAGGGGCAGCTAGGTGGCACAGTGGATAGAGCACCCCATCCTAGAGTCAGGACCTGAGTTCAAATCCAGCCTCAGACACTTAATAATTGCCTGACTGTGTGACCTTGGGCAAGTCACTTAACCCCATTGCCTTAAGTAAAATAAAAAAAATTAAAAAGTGATGAAGAATTGAAATGGAATGACTGGGTGAAGGAAGAGAAGGGACTATGAACATCATGAGATGTTGTAAAGGGTGCAATGACAAGATTTAACAATGGGTTGGAAAATAGGGTGAATGAGAGTGACGAACTGAAGATAATACCAGGGTTGTGGACCGGGGTGACTAGGCAAAAGGTGACATCCTAAACAGTAATGGGAAAAGTTGGGAAAATTTGGAGGGAAGATAATTTCTGTTTTGAAAATATTGATTTTGACATTCAGAACTGGTATATGAGGCATCCAGTTTGGGATATCAAAAAGGAATTGGCGGTAATAACTAGAGCTCAGGATAGAGTCTACCATAGTATAAGATGCACATTTTTTCCCATAAAATTTGTGGCCTAAAAGCTGGGAGCATCTAATACAGTGGTTATAGATTTTTTTTTACTTGCATTTCCCACATTTTCACACTTGTTGTCTTTGCACTCATTGTTTGGCATTTGTTACCTGCATATTAGGTTGCATTTTGCCACATTCTGCCCAGAAATAGCTCAGAAAAGATTTCCATATAGTGCTGAATTCAAGTTCAAAGTGATACAGTTTGTAAAAGTGAATGGAAATCATGCTGCTGAAGGTCAGTTTTGTCCTCCTTCAACTGAGACAACAATCTGAGCCTGGCTATGGGAAGAAGAAACCTGATTGAAAATGCGCTGGCAGAAGATGGCCATGAGAGGTGAATCAGCCAAATAGCCTGGGAAGTGAAGAGATGGATGGAAGAGCAAAGGGCCCCCTGGAATCCCTGTGTCCACAAAGATGGTTGTGCAGGAGGCCAGAAGAAATTGTGACGAACAAGAAGTGACTGATCTCAAAGGAGGACACAATTTGTGCTTCAGGTTCATGAAACAGAATGGACTGAGCATGTGTCCATGCACTAGACTTGCCCAGGGAGAGCTTGTGGTCAACCCCAGACCAGAGCCCAGGCAAGAGAGCAGGCAGAGCCTCTCCTGAGACAGTGATTCCTCCTCAAACACAGATGAGGACAAACTAATGGATGGGAGTTCCGACAATGATGAGGAGTTGTATGAATTTTGTAATGAATAAAATGAGTTCAATAACTTTATCAAATACATTTTTTTTTCAAATTTTGGGCCCCAAAATTAAGGTGGGTCTTAGATATGGGGAAATATGGTAAGTCTGGTTATATAGACCAGGGCTATCTAAATTGCACTGGCCAGCTGGCAGGGTGATTTTATGTAGTCCACCTGTGGGTTTACTAAATACTTTAGTAAATAAAACTGAGCTACCACAGAGCTCTCACTAAAGTGGCTAATCAAAATATATTGTCTATTGTTTCAATAAAAACTTTTAAAAGTAAGGTTAAACAGCCCTGATATAGAAATTATTTAAATAGAGATGATAATTGAATTCATGGGAAATGATAATTAAAGAAGGACAAAAGAAGATGGTATAGGATTGATATTTGGGAGACTTCCATAGCTAATGGGCATGACCTGGATAAAGATCTGGAAAAGCAGACTGAGAAGCAGTCAGGCAGACAAGAAGAACCAAGAGAGAGTGGTGGTATGATAACCTGGAGAGGAAAAAGTACGTAGGAGGAAGGCTGCTGAAAGGTCAAGAAAAATGAGCATTGAGAACAAAATCCATTAGTTTGGGTAGCTAAGAGATTAATGGTACCTTTGGAGAGAGCAAGTTTCAATTGCATGAAGTTGGAAGTTAGAGTGCATTTGAAGAGAATAAAAGGAAAGGAAGTAGATGCACCTAGTGTGAATGGTTTTCTTCATTAAATTTTTTCCAATTAACAAACATTTATTTTCTTCTCTCTTCCTCCTCCTTCCCCAGGAGTCAGTCCACAAGCATTTATTATGTGCCAGGCAATGTGTCATTTGCTGAATATATTTTAAAGGGCAAAAACTCCCTACTCTCAAGAAACTTGCTTTCTAATGGGAAGACAACTTGCAAAATCTTCATACAAATATGTTATTTTCAGGGTAAAATAAATATAATTATCAACAGAAAAGCACTAACATTAAGGGGGTCAAAAAAGATTTTTTGGTAGAAGGTGGGATTTTTAGCTATAACTTGAAGGAAATCAGGAACAGAGATCAGAAAGAGGATTACAGGTATAGGATATATTCCAAGTATAGCCAATGAAGATGCTCAGCATCAGGACAGGGAGTGTATGAGAAATAGTGATAGTCAATAATCAATAAACATATATTAAGCATTTATTATGTTCTTGGCACTGTGCCAAGTAAGCACTGGGAATACAAAGTAAGAAAAAGAAAGACCATCCTTCCCCTTGAGAAGTTCGCAATCTAGTGGGGAAAGACAATCCACAAAAGGAAACTAAAAGGGTAGGGGAGACAGCAGAAGCTTCCTCACATAGGGGCATTATTTTCATGGCATCACAATCAAGCAGAGTAGCTGATGAGAAGTAAAGAATTGGAAATTCTGAGTTTTTAATTAAGGGAGGCTTTGGAAAAAATTTTTTGTTCTACCCTTGAGCTCTCCAGTCAGAGGGGAAGACATATAAGAGTACTGAGTAGGTGCTGAGTATCAAAGATAAAGTCATCTCCATGATGATGAGATTTCTGATGATGAACTTGTCCTGGAGAAAAGCATGCTGTTTAAGGAATCAAAATCAAGCCAGAGCAGTTGGTAGGAAATGAAGGGAAGCAAGGAGACCAGCATCACTACATCACAGAGAGTGTGGATTAGGGTAGGGTAGTAGAGTAAGGTGGAGGAAGACTGCAAAGGTAGGAAAAGGTCAAGTTGTGAAAGATTTTAATTCCAAACAGGAGCTTTTGCATTGGATCTTGAATGTGATAGAGAACCACTGGAATTTTTTAAATTGGGAGGGTAATAGAGTCAGACCTGAGGATTAGGAAAATCAAGTCTTTCTCCACTCCATACCATCTTTTACATAAATCACCTTGACAACTCTTTGAGTGGAGGATAGATTGGAGTAGAGAGAGACTTGAGGCAGAGAGATAAGCCAGAAGGTGACAGCAATTGTCCAGATGTGAAGCAATGAGGGCCTGCACTAGGGTGGTGGCAGGAAAGAGAAGGGGCATATAGGAGAGGTGCTAGGAAGGTAAAATTGATAGGACTTGACAACTATGATGCCATCTAAGAACCTTAGGAGAGAGAAGAATAGTCAAAGGCTAAGGTATTAAACTGAGCAGGTATTACAAGTGAGGAGGAAGTAGGACCCTGGATCATTCTTCACTAATTGCTTAGAGTTCATCCATAACAAACATTAAGCCTTAATGAAGATTTGAGGAACTATTAGGGAAAAAAAAAACCTCCTTATGTTTCAGTAAATCTGTGATCTTATTAGTTTGGCTTTTTCTCCTACTGTAGATCACAGCCCAAGGATACCATCTCATATCAAACAATTCTTATTCATGTTTTTCTGCAGATATTACATAGAAGATTGACCCAACACCCTGGAAGCCTTCTTTTGCTTCTTTTAATATTTCATGGATATCAATGCAGTGTGGTAAAGGGGTTAAAGTACTGGGCTAGGGATCATGGAGCCTTGGGTTCAAATGCTGACTGACTCATATTGGCTATATGACCATGGACAACTGAGCCTCAGGGAAATCTAAATTAAAAGTTGTATATGGGTTTTGTTCTATCTTGGTGGATGGAATTCCCACACTGAAAGTATCACAAGTCCTTAATACACTCATATGAGTGAAATAGCAAGCTTTCTATTTGTTATCCCTCCCTCTTGCTCTAAGACTTATCTATCTCCTTTTGCAGTCATATATGATTTTGATGTTTTTCTTGCTGCTTTCTCTCTTGCACATTATCTTTGGTAATATTTGCCAGCTTATTTACACTTCTCTTATAGATTTCTACTGACATCTGTGTCACCTTCAATTGTAATCTTTCTAAGATTGTAGTGTTCTGTGGTTACCAATTTCATAACATCCCTAGGGGAGGTCTCATATTTAAATGATAGGGTTTTTATCTGGAGAACGTGTCCATAATATAATTTGGGCAATAGACATTTTTCATCCACTTTGTTGTTCTTCTTTGGCTGGCCAGGCTGAACTAATTGAGGTCCTGTATTAATAAGTAACCCCTTTACTGAAAAGGCAATCTTTTTTCAGACAGTTTTCTGCAGCAAACCACATTTTCATAGCTACCCAATTGACTAAGAGTCAGAGAGAAAATAAGATCCCATTGTGTCTATTATTCTTTGATCACAAAAAACACATTTGACTTGCCAGAGTAATTAAAGAGCCTCCTTAAACAAAGTACTTCCCACACAAATGTTAAGAATAATAATAGATTATATAATAATAGTAATTATTTATATAGTACTTTAAGGTTTACAAAATACAAAATGGGGGATGGGAGCCATACAAAATTTCAAGATGGAGGAGGCCACAGAGATTATTATTTTATAATCCTTTTAGTATGAATAATTGAGGTATAAAATATAAAGAGATATATTCATACAAAGATATTTGTAGTGTCATAAATAGAAGAGGTCTCTATCAATAGTAAGATTCTATATGATCCCACTTTTTTTAGTTCACTTGAGTAAGCACTTTTATTTTTCCTTACAAATGATATGTTAGGTATTACAATTCTATTGTCATTTGAGAATGTTAAAGCAATGTACAAAAATCTTACATAAATTAACTGGTTGTACAAATTTTACAGGTTGTAAATGCAAACATTTTTTTCAACTCAAGATTTGTAACAGCCTCATGACATTGGAGAAAAACAAGGGGAAAAAAATTGGTTCTTAAGACTTAGATTCAAATATGCTAGTATTGGCTGCAATAGTGCTAGGATAGTAGCAAGATGTAACATATAGTTAATAAACTCTTGCCAACCTTAGGAGTGAAATTCTGCAAAACCTCTCTTTTAGGTGTTGGAAATCTGATCTTTAGATATGCTATAGAGATCTGATATGGGCAGCTAGATAGTACAATGGATAGAGTGCTGGAGTCAGGAAAGCTCATTTGGTTGAGTTTAAATTTTACTTCAGACACTTACTATCTGCGCAAATCATTTAACCCTATTTGCTTCAATATCTTCATCTGTCAAATGAGGTGGAGAAGGAAATGGCAAACCTCCTCAGTATATCTTGCCAAGAAAATCTCAAATGAAGAGCTGGACTTGACTGAATACAATATACAACTGTAGGGTTGATGAGTATTAACCATTCAGATAGAGTATATAAAAATAGTAATAACAAGTGATTTATATAGTGCTTTGATGCTTACAAAGTGCTTTGGGAATGGGTATAATTATCAGATTAATTCTCTTTAGAATTTAACTCTTAACCTTAGTTGTTACCTGAAGTGACCTGTATTAGTATGCTAAAATGTACAGAAAGGGAACAACTGATAAGTTAAATATGAGGTCAAATTAGTAATGGTTCAATAATCTAAAAAGTGCTCACATTTATCCAATTTCTCTAATGCCAACTTCTCCAAAGACAAGTTTCTTTTCAAAGAAAGCTTGCTCCAGGTTCATGAGGTTAATATGAGGTGTATATTTGCCAGGGCAAATTTATACTTGGTGAATAATCATGCAGCAAGTACTCTACATCTTCTAGCAATCTGTTTAGAAGTATTTGAGATGGACAATTGATGGGCCAGATACATCATATTCCTGTTACTGATTCACATTTGCTGAAAGGTAGAGAGAAACCAGAACAGAGCCACCAATCCTGAGAGAATACCTACATTCAGGGAGCAATGATTTTGATTTTCATTGTGCTAGGTGTCAGGGCTGTAATTTCTTTCTTCATTCTGTCAGAAATTCCAGGGCACATAGGAGTACCTTCAGATAATACTAGGTTGGCATAGAGATCCTTCAGATTTCAACATCACACTTCATGATAGAATTCATGGATGCCATGGGAATACTGATGATGACTGGAAGAGGGCCCCTGGATACCATTGTCATTGATGATCACCTGACCATCAGGGAGTTCCAGGGAAGAAGATGAAGCAGCAGCGGCCATCTCTGGATACCTGAACCTCTCATTGTCACTGGTGATCATCAAAAACTCCAAGGATGGGGCAGCTAGGTGGCACAATGGATAGAGCATTGGCCCTAGAGTCAGGAGGACCTGAGTTCAAATATGGCCTCAGACACTTAATAATTGCCTAGCTGTATGACCTTGGGCAAGTCACTTAACCCCATTGTCTTAAATAAATAAAATTTTTTTAAAAAAGAAGCTCCAAGAAAGATGAAACAGCAGTGGCCATCTCTAGAAAACTGAATCTCCCATTGCTGGTGGTGATCACCTGAACATCAGGAAGCTCCAGGGAAGAAGATAAAGCAGCAGTAGCTATCTCCTGCTTGAGGTCCAGGGCACATAGGATAGTTTCTCCTTGGTGTCACAGACAATTTCCCTTTTAGTTGGGATAGTGAAGCTATAGCCTCTTTTTGTCAGTATCTTCATGGGGCAGTTTGTCAGGTCAATGCCAGCCAAGTCTACATGAAGATATCTAGGTAAACTCTTAACCAGTCTTAGGAGAAAAAATTCTGCAAGTCAACTCTTAGATGCTGGAAATCTGAATTTTACTCTTATGAGCAGCCACCTCCACCTCCCCTTCTTTCAGCTTTCTTTTGTATATTGTCTTCTTCCATTAGATAGTAAACCCCTTGCAGGCAGGATTGTCTTTCTTTTAACTATTTGTATCTCTAGCACTTAGCACACTTTAGACATTTAATAAATATTTACTAGTTGACTATAGGATTCCTATTTGGAGATGACATTATGTTGATTGCACCAGGTCCTAAAATACTACAGAAAAATCTACAGGCTGGCAAAAATGGTCAGCAGTTCTATTCTTGCCTTAACTGGGTGTCTCTAACAATACTGCAGGAAGTGTCTGAGAGCAACACTTAGCAGTTTGGAATGCACACCCAAAGCTATCAATTTGTGTTTCCATTTTTGTTGAAGGGGGATAAAATGACTATTTGTTTCAAAGTCCAGTCAAAAGTCCCATTTAAAAAAAAAACTTTAAACGCCAATATCCCCTCCCCAGCATGTCATTTTTGAGTCAGCTCCTACTACATGCCAGACATTGTAAATATAAAGGCAAAAATAAAAACAAACAAGCAAAAGACCCAGCCCCTGCCCTAAGGATCTCACAGTCTAATGAGGGAGACAAGATGCAAACAGCTAGGTACAAGTAGAATAAACTGGAACTAAACATCAGAGTGCCAGCACTAGCATGAAGAGGGGATCAGAAAGGGATTCTTGAGGAAGGTAGGATATTAAATTCAAAAGAAAGTAAGGAAGAGGTATGGGTTGCTGTATGTGCCTCTTGCCTTTATTACTGGCGCACACCAGATTTCCTTTCCCTGCATCTGTTTTTTGGCTTGTCTGGACTCTCTGCCTCTATCCTGTACACATCTCAGTTTGCTTTACTAATTGACAATCATTTGAGGGCATTGTGTTAGGTAGAGATGATACAAATATAAAGATCCTCTGGGATTTAAGAAAAGAGATACAATTTTCACATTGACAAGAGAGCTGCTTATTATGATGTAAAACAAAGAAAAAGGTGAGATCATGTGTCATTCTGAGCCCTAGCCATCTGAGCTTCCTTATGACTGGATCTGGTAAATGCTGACAGACATCTGAGATCTACAGAGTGATCAGAATGGCTTTTGAGCACTGGAGCTTACTCCACTTTATATTTGGGACTAAAGGAGCTGGTGCCCTTATAAATATGTACCAACCAAGATTTCTGAGCAACAAGATGAAGCACCTGCCTATATGTTACTTGTACCTAGCTGTTTGCACATTGTCTCCCCCATTAGACTGTGACATCCTTGGGGCAGGGACTGGGTATTTTGCTTTTTACAATTTTTTTTTTAATTTTTGTCTTTCTCTGATCTCCACCACCTTTCAAACCTATCTAAAAACAGATACAACAACTTCAGTTGTTTCCTTAGTGCTCAGAATCCAAAAGAAAGTAAAAAATAGAAACAAATCCCAAACCCTATGAACTGACACTCAGGACCTTTAGGAGCAAAAGTTTCCTTGGGGGACACAACCCTGTAGCAGCACTAGAAAGCTCTGAATTCCTGGTGCTGGGGCAGATAATCCTATATTAGTGCTGCAAAGCTCTGAACTAGGCAGACAACCCAGTAGTTCCAAAATGACAGTTTTTCCTGTTCTGGGGTAAACAAGAAACTCTATGAACTGCTCAGAGGGGAAAAGACCATATAGGGAGAGGAGTGGGGTTGTGTAATATTTTACTAAGCCTAAGGGAAAGAGTACAGTGTACAGCTGGGGCCTGTTCTAACCACCCAAAAGTCCCTTAGGACAGAGACATAGACTGGGTGAACCATAAATTACCCAGTGTGGAAGGTATCCAAGATGCTTTGAGACCCAGAGGGGACAGGATGAGAAAGTGAATGGGGAAAAAGACTGAAATTACCAAAGCTCTTGGGAAGAATAAAACTGAAAAACCTTGAAGCAAAGTAAATTAACAAGGAAAATATTAACCTGTAACAGAAGAAGGCCTCTGGATCTAATAAACAAGTTAAAGCATTGATGAATAAATACTGCAAAACAAAAAGAATCATATTTTGATGGTGTCAGAATCCTATTGAATAGTGTTACAAAAAATTAAATAGATTTTATTTTCATTGGAAAAGACTTATCAACTTAAACTTATCCTTGAATCAGCTGTGTGTGCACATTATTCATCAGAGTTAAGATCAGAATGAATAAAAAGCAATACAAAAGAAGAATAAGAAAAACATGTAGTACACAGTTGAAACAACTAAAGCCCACACTATTTAAAGAAGTATAAGAATTATAGTACATATGTTGTTAATTTAGAAGGAGTGACCACATAGTCACTAAGGAGATCAGGAAAGGTTTCCTGCAGAAAATGGTACTTAGGCTGAATCTTGGAGGAAACTGATTTTAAGAGACAGAGGTGAAAATCCAAAACATTCCAGGCACAGGAGACCACAAATATAAAGTCACAGAGATGGGAGATATGGAGTATTTTATATGAGAAAGAGTAAGAAGTAGTTTGGTCTGGCTTTTGTTGTTGTTCAGTTGTTTCTATAGTGTCTGATTCTTCCTGACCCTATTTGGGGTTTTCTTGGCAAAAAAAAAAAAGATGGAATGGTTTACCATTTTCTTTTCCAGCTCATTTTACAGATGAGGAAACTGAGGCAAGCAGGTTTAAGTGATTTGCCAAAGGTCCCATAGCTAAGTATATGATGCTGGATTTGAACTTAGGAAGTTGAAATCATCTTGACCTGAGGCTTGGCACTTTATCCACTCCACCACCTAGCTGAACTCTTGAATTGAACTTAGATTGTGTAAAAGGAAGTAATGTGAAATAATACAAGCTAATTTACCTCTCTGGCTTAATCTTGTTAAATCAAGGATTTTAAAATCTATTAGTGTATCAGAAAGGGACTTGGTTCTGTTGACTCCCAGGATACTGGAGTCCAGTATCCAATAGGGCCAATGGTGTGAATGTGTGGTTGATCTGTGTAAATGGATTATATACAGAACCATTCTTGTCATCAGAGCAACACCAGACAATGAGGGAATCAAAAGGCTTCTTATGGGTAAAAAAAAAAGATTTTGGAATTGGAAAAGTATGGAAGATTAGAACTTATCAGAACTGATACTTTGGGTGAAGAGGGACTCAAAGAGAGTTCCTAAAGGGCTGCCACCTGCCCCATTGGAGGAGGTGTGCCAGGGCAGCTGCTCTAATTATGCCTCTTCTCCCGAAAGCAGAAGAATGATTGAAAGCTAGGAAGAGAGGGGTTGAGGGCAGTGATGGGGTAGAAACCAAGGCTATGACAATTCCTGACAAGCAGACACTGTCAGCAGTAGATGCTCCTCACAGAGTCCACTTTTGGAACTACAGACATTTTGGGGAAAAAAATCAGAATCAACTATCAGGTGGGCCCATGGATAAACAACATCAATTGTAAAGATGAACCCAGTTCTTAAAGGTTTGTAAAGTGATATACTTTATATAGAATATCTTACCTTAGTCTCCCTTTGGTGGGCAGTGATTCATGGAACTCATCAGCCCCCAGCAATCCCCTACTTATGTTAAAGTAACATTTCTTATGTTGTTGTTGGATTCAACTCAAACCCACATTTGGGGTTTTCTTGGGGTTATTCAGAGATATTGGAGTGGTTTGCCAATTCCTTGCCCAGCTAATTTTAAAGATGAGGAAACTGAGGCAAGCACAGCCAGTAAGTTTATGAGATCTGATTTGAACTCAAATAGATGAGTTTTCTTGACTTCAAGCCCAGCATTTTACTACACAGTTTCCCCAATTTCTGAAGTGCTAGGTAGGATATAAGGTGTTGTAGAGTGAAAGGGATACTCAATTTGGAATCCTAGGTTCAGTTTGGATATTGTTCACCAGGACTAAATATATTAAACTGGCTTGTTGCTGTTGGTTGGTTGTTATTTTTCCTCGCCTGATTCCCCTCCCTTCCTCCCCTGACTTTCATTCTTTGGAGTAACGAGCATAGCAGCCTTTCCAAGCTCACTCTCAGTCCAAAGCATAACAGTATCAGGCAAATTCCCAACTGAGCCATGAAATGAGATCATTCTTGAGCCAAGGAATGATGCTGAATTTGAAGACCAGATTAAAAACTCGCTCTTTTTTCTCTGTGCAGAGCTCTGAAGTACCAGCCATCAACTTGCTGTGGATGAAAGTTGGAGGGATTCAACTTCATTACAATAGGATGGGGACTGGGTGTACCAAGTACACCCAGTAATTTTCTGTCTTATTAAGGGAACATGAAGAAATACAAATTTCTATCTTTATTTTATGTCCCTGGTCCTTGATATATTTGATGACAAAGCCCCAAAGACACTTTGTGGGGCAGATCAGTGTTGCATTAATGGATGAATGATGTTTGTCCTTCATTCCTGAAGAAGATCATAATATCAAGAATGTGATGTCATGACAAATGCATAAATTGGATTTGAGTAAGGGTGTGTTGTACTGGGTTACCAGCCTCACTTTCTCCTCCAGAGTCATCTGAATCCAGTGGCCAGATATGAATCAGGATGACTGGAGATGGCGCTGAATGCAAGACAATCAGGGTTTGTGACTTGTCCAAGGTCACTCAGTTTTTAAGTTTCAAGTGTATGAGGCAGGATTCTAACTCCTGTCCTCCTGACTCCAAGGCCAGTATTCTATCCACTGTGCCTCCTAGCTGTCCCAATAGATGAATGAGAGATTGATTGAATGAATGAAGAAATTTAAAAAATCATTTATTAAGTACTTATGATGTACCAGGCTATGTTCTTTTTTTTTATTTTTTTTTTAGGTTTTTTG
Source organism: Macrotis lagotis (assembly GCF_037893015.1). NCBI lineage: Eukaryota > Metazoa > Chordata > Mammalia > Peramelemorphia > Peramelidae > Macrotis > Macrotis lagotis. The sequence continues at coordinate 271,688,571 of NC_133661.1, read as the reverse complement.
CAAGGCAAACAGTGTTAAGTGGCTTGCCCGAGGCCACACAGCTAGGTAATTATTAAGTGTCTGAGACCAGATTTGAACCCAGGTACTACTGACTTCAGGGCCGGTACGCCACCCAGCTGCCCCCAGGCTATGTTCTAAGGACTAGAGTTACAAATATAAGTGAGCAAGCCAGCCCCTGCCTCTGGTGCATTTACTTTCTAATAGGCAAAGATAAAAAAAAAAAACATAAGGGGAGTTAATAGTCAGGGAGGAAAATTTTGGACAAGAAATTGGAGGAAATGGTGAATGGAATCATTGATGCCTTTTACAGGAATGGTAATAATTAGATTTATTTGGTCTAAAGTTGGAGGGATTCCATTTTATTGTAGTAGGGTGGGGATGAGGGTCTTTGTTCTGCATTGGAGTATCATGCAAGCCTACACTGAGCAGTTTTTTGTCTCATTAAGGCAACACAGAAAAACTAAAGTCTCTACCTTTAATAGTGGAGTGTAATAGCATTGGCATGGGGAGTGGGAGAGGCAGTTTGTGTGTGTGTGGGGAAAGATACAATATTTTTGGAAGGAAAAGGGATATATGAGTAAATATGAGCAATAGAACAGAATGAAAATGAGAGGGGCTTGATAAATCTATGTCTGGGTAAATAAAGTAAAGGTTTACCAGTCAGAAACCTGAGGTTCCAAGGCTTCCAAAGGTAATGGTTGGAATGCAGGCAGCATGGCTGGCGATGGCTGAGATGTGTTAATAACTCATGTTGGTACATCTGGACTTGTAGTGACCTTAATTTTCTTCTGTCCTGGGACTTTTTCTGGGTCATGCTTGCCTTGAGGGTTCTACTCTAGCAGTTTGGAGCATCCTTCCTGTCCATTTAGAATAGAAATGGAAATCCAAGTAGGCAAACTGTATCTATAGTATACTCAATACTTACTACATATTTTATTGTTATAGTATTTGTAACATGCAAGCAATTTGCCTGGGGTAGGGGGTGGAGAATTCTGTCTAGATTGATCTCCACTTGTCAACATTTAATTGGTTGGAACCTACTTCTAGAAACTCATTCAACTAACTTGCCAGTGTTACCCTAATACAGATATTCTCTATGAACTTTGTCAACAAATGAATAAACTATAATTTTTAAAAGGACAAATTAGATATTGCCATATCCCCCCCCAGAAGATTATAAAAATAAAGCCTCACAACAGTTTAGCCAGAGATCATTGCCTGTCCTTGAAACCTGACTATCCAAAGTTGATTCATCTTCCAAAATTAGTTGGAACCTAGAATGAGATAGAGCTCCAAGATAGTTTTGCAAAAATTCCAAGCTAAGGGCTGTTTAAGACAAAGAGGCCATTAGCCTAACTTCAAGAGTATACAGCATGAGAACTGTATCCTCAAATGGGCTGAATAGTTGTTTTATATTATTGCTCATCTTTTTAGTACTAATAACTTCTCAAGACTACATGGATGTGTCTAATCATGAACTATATATCTTTTATTTTTTTTTACTTCAATTTACTTCAATTTTTTAAAACCAAATGTAATTAATCTAAATGTCATTTTACTAACATCACCTCAATTCTCTAGTCTGTCAAAAACTTCTGGAATTCTCAATCTATCATTAAAGGTGTTATCCTTTCCTGGATCAAATGACTGACTCTTTTTATGTCTTGGCATCTAACCTAGTTCCATAGTCATCTAATTATATTACTGCTTAGGTCACATCTCCATCTTTTCCATAGCATGAGATATTTAATGTTTTCTTTAAAAACTAGGTAAATGATATGTACAGCCTTGATCTACAACTGTAATAACCCTATTTAAAAAAAAAGAAATGATTAAACTGTTGTTTAAAAAAAAAGATTACATTGGGGCAGCTAGGTGGCGCAGTGGATAAAGCATTGGCTCTGGAGTCAGGAGTACCTGAGTTCAAATCTGGCCTCAGACATTTAATAATTACCTAGCTATGTGACCTTGGGCAAACCACTTAGCCCCACTGCCTTGCAAAAAAAAAATTGCATGGATGATACTACATATCTATGTTAACATGGTTATAAATGTAGAACTTATATTACATTGATTTCTGTCAAGGGGAGGGGGAAGGGAAGGGAGGGAGGAAGAAAAAATGTGAGAAAATGATTGTTGAAAACTATTGTTATTTGTGGTTGGAAAAAGAAAGGGAAAAAGGGCTACATGGATAAAATGCTTGTCTTACTGTAAACACATAGACATATAAATTTATATTTGTAAGTATGAATGTATGTCTGATCTCCTAGAGATCACCCTCCAACTTGAGCTTTCATGTTGGGTCCCCAAAAGATGATTGTGCCTAGCAAGAAGCAAGTGTCAGGAGACCAAGGTACTTTGGAGATCCCCACTTCTAAGATTATATTACTTATGGTACCTCAAAGGTTCATTTATTGTTAATAGTCAGCCAATAGAAACAATTAGCTCAAAGCTAGGACATTATCCTAAGAACAGTAGATACAAAAAAATCTCCTCCATAAACCTGAGACAAATTTTTTTAAAAATGCAGTGTCAGGAAGAAAAGTGGGCACACACCATCAGAGAGGTTCACTCTTAGAAAATACATATGGTCAAAGTCATACCTTCTCTGCTTTGGGACCCGAATGGCCTTTATTTTCTCATACTGCACTCAATGTTGCTCTCCCTGGACACAGCATCTCTACTGGACAGGTGGATCTTAAGGTCTCCCTGTTTGCTCCCTGCCAGCAAGTTTCTCTTCTTGAACAAGAAGCTCTGCTGCAAGATACCACGATTGATGGAGAGGGCAGAGAAATTCCTTGCCAAGATGTAAGAAGTTTTCTCAAGAACTATGTTCTTCCATAGTTCTTTCCTCTATTTCCAGAGCTCATACTACTCAGAACTGTTCTTGCCTCAACAGGCACTTAAGAGTTTCTTTCTCTTTAAAATATCTGAAACTGTTTAAAGAATCTCAACCTCCCACAAAGTACTACTCTGGTCTCCTTGAGTTTGAGATTCCTACAAGCTACCCAAAACAGTGTTGGTGATGTGGGCCTGAAGCTTGGGAGAGGGACTAGGATTGGCTATGAAGATCTGTAGAACAATGAGGCCACTGTAGGAGAGACTACGGAAGAAAAAGAAGGGAGGGTACTGGATAAAGCCTTGGGGTACACTCACACTTAGTGAGCATGACCTGGATGAAGAGTCGGTAAAGGAACTGAGAAGGACAAGAAGGAAATAGAAACTATGGGGACCAGGAGGGTCCCAATGTAGAAGATGGCATCAGAACTAAATAGTGAGGAAAATTAGGAATTTCAAAAGATAGAGGTGAGGGAGAGATGTGGGAGAGAATTAAAGAAAAGGCCTGGAGAAAGGAAATGGAATTTCACATATGAAGAATGTTTTCCATATGATGAACCAAAACTTAGACCATTCAGGATGAAAGTACATATTTCATCTTTTATAGAACAAAGCCACTATGTTAGCTTAAAGCACCCCAGATGTGGTAGATCATGTTGATCACTGAAGTTCTAGCTTTGATGTTACCCTGGAAGATGGGAAAAGGCTGCTCGACTTGAAGACAAGAGTCCTTTGTGAAGCTGATGGAAGGGGGAATTTATGCTCCTGTCCTGATGAATTATAGAATCAAAAGAGTTAGGGCTGATTTGTTTTCCCCTGTAGAATATAAACTCCTTGAGGGTGGAGGCTGTTTTATTTTTGCCTTCACATCCCTAGAACCTATCACAGTGCTTTGCACATAGAGCAAGTGCTTAATAACCACCTATGGAATTGAATTGAACTTTAAGGTCATCTAGTCATTTTACAAATGAAGGAACTGAAGCCCACTCTTCATCCCTAACCAACAGTCTGTTTCCCATTATTGTAGTTAATGTGGTTCTTAAAGTCACTATCTGACTGGAACCTTTTTAATGAACCAATGTTAAGAAAAGACACCCCATGCCATCAGTTGGGGAATGGCTGAACAATTATGGTATGTGAATGTGATGAAACACTATTGTTCTATAAGAAATCATGAGGGAAGGACTTTGGGAAAGCATGGAAAGACTTGAAAGAACTGATGCTGAGTGAAGCAAGCAGAACCAAAAAAAAAAATTATACACACTAACAGTAATATTGCGTGATGATCAACTATGATGGACTTGTTCATTTCAGCAATACAGTTATCAAAGACAATTCTAAAAGACTTTTTATGGAAAACACTATCTATATCCAGAGAAGGAACTGTGGAGTTTAAATGCAGACCAAAACTCATTTTCTTCAATTTTCAAAAGTTGTCGTTTGTATTATTTTTTCTCTCTATTGTTTTTCTCCATTTTGATGTGATTCCTCTCTTACAACATAATTAACATGGATATATGTTTAATATGATTATATATGTATGACTTATGTTGGATTATTTTCTGTCAGAGGGAAGGAAGAAAAAAATTTAAAGCTCAAAACTGCAAAAAAAAAATGATTGTTGAAAACTACCATTCCATGTAATTGGAAAAATAAATAAATAAAATGTCGAATTAAAAATAAATAAATAAGAATTTTAGGTATAGAAAAAATGGAATAATAATAATGCTCACTTTACAGGATTATTCTGAGGATTAAATGAATTAACTTGTAAATGACTTTACAAACTTAAAGGTGCTAGCTTTGCGCAGTGGCAGTATTGTAGCCAATGAGGTTTATCTGAGGCATGATTATTGCTAATTGAAAACTTTTCCCAAAACAAACTTAAAGGTGCTAAAATTGCTAGATATTATAAAAAAAAGAAAAGAAAGGGAAGGAAAGGGAAGGAAAGGAAAGGAAGGAAAGACATCTTAACAATTAGACCTGACCAAGGATGGAATGAGTTGCCTCAGGAATGGGTAGGTTGTTTATTGATGGAAGTCATCAAGAGCAGACTGCATGAATTCTGGCCAGTGATATTGTACAAGAGATTACTGCTCAAAGACAGATAAACCTGAATCACTTTGGAGTCCCTTCCAACTTTGAGACTATTAAAACCCTTTGCAAAGACCTATACTGACTCTTAAGGCAATCAAGACTCTAAACACAAGTCACTTGGGCAATTTGCCAAGAATCCATGTTGGTGCCTTAGAATGAGTGGTACTCAGCTCTATTTTGCTATTGTTATTTTTGTTTATTTTTATTTAATTTTATTTTTTTAAGGCAATGGGGTTAAATGGCTTGCCCAAGGTCACACAGCTAGGCATTTATTATGTGTCTGAGGCTGAATTTGAACTCAGGTCCTCCTGATTCCAGGGCTGGTGCTGTATCCACTGTGCCACCTAGCTGCCCCTATTTTTGTTTACTTTTTGAAGAATGTTTATTATTTATCAGAAGAATTGGCATAAAAATGTTACACTTGGTCAAATGTATATGGGAGAAGCAAGAGTAGAAGAGAAAATGAGAAGAGTTGGGAGAGAAGGGGCAGAATTGGGTTGAGTTTAGAAATATAATCTAGAAGTACTTAACCCCAAATTGGAATATATTGTTAAACAGTTTTGCTTTGCTGTCAAAATATGATCTTTTCTTTGTATGTACACAACCTTCCCTTGGTTAATTATTTCCTATTTATCTTGTATATAAATTGCTAAATATATATGTATATATGTGTACATATATATTATTTGTATATTGTCTCTTCTTTTAGACTGTAATAGTTCTTCAAATAGGATCTATTTTTTGCCTCTTTTAATATCCCTAGCATAGTTCCTGGCACATTGTAGAGCTAAATAAATATTGATTGATTGATTGGTTAAGAATTTATTGATCAGAAAATCTGAGATCATTCATCACCAGTGCCATGGCACACAAACCATATACAGTATGCCACTGTATAGAAATATATTCTATATAGACATACTTTATAGATATAAATATGGTATTCACCAACATGAATATTTATGTGAATAATCATAATATTAAGGTAATAATTATATAGAGAGTTAGCGTAGAATAGAACTTTCCATTGAGTCAGGAAGACCCAATTGCAAAAGCTACCTCTATTAATACTGACCTGTGACCCTGTAACATGCTGTGACTCTGGGCAAGTGATTAACCTCTCAGTGCCACTTGAGAGGTAGTACTCCTTCTTAAAGTCCCCCATTCAATCCTTTACCTAGAGTTCCTTCCATGAATCCCTCCTCTTAGAAAGAGGAAAGAAAATGGTAAATCATTGTAGTATCTTTGCCAAGAAAACCCATAGATAGTATGGTCCAGCTGGTCACAAAAAGTTGGACATGACTTAACAACAACAAACAATGCTGAGCACATCACAGATCTGGTCCAAAACCCTTCCAAAATCATTCTTTCTCCTGTGACTTTCTTTTTTGAAGGTCACATTCTTCTGTGGTTTATGTGTATTTTTATTATAATATTTACTGACATCATACATTCCAATACTATTTGCCAAAATGTTGGCATGTCTATGATATTTCCATGGTTTGGGGAAACAACAGAACAGAATGCTTGAAACCAAGATTGTCTCAGAAAATCTTGGACTTGTGGTTTCATGCCAGAGACTCCAGGGTATTTGTCATCTGTTTTATGTACAGTATCACATATGCTAGTCTTACCTCTTCAAATGTAGTATAAAGTACTTTGATGGAAGAAACTTTCATTGGTTTTAGTACCAAGCAGGTCATCCTTGTTGAAACATTTATTAAAAGCCTACTAAATACAGGGCCCTGAGCTAGAAGTCACGTGAAATATAAAGTTTATATTAATCCCTGTAACTGTCAGTGATACCTATTTTATTTTCAGTTTTTTATTACTTCAAAAAGTGCAGCTATAAATATTTTAGTGTATATGGAACCTTTTGTCAATCACTTCCTTGGGATACCTGGAATCTCTGGGTCAAAGAGTATAAACATTTCACATAATTCCAACCCCTAGAGTATGAGGTACTGGTGGGACATGCTCAAAGAGAAGTTTTATCAACAGATAGGGATGTTGGCTGGGAGTTCAGAGCAGAGGTCAGTGCAAGAAATGCAATTATTGGACTCATTTGCATAGCAGTGATATTTCTCCATTGTCAAGGGAGACAGTATTAGTGAGAGAAGAGAAAGGATATTCCAGAGACTATTCACTTTATGGATTTTGGAAGAAAAAGCAGCAAAGAGAATAGAGAAGGAATGTTTAAAGAATTAAAAACATTATGGTATTTCTGATGCAAAAGGAGAAGAAAGTATCCAGAAGAGACTGTATTAAATGCTACAGAAAGACCAGGGAGAATGAAGATCTAGGGAAAAAACTTGTGGATTTTGCAAAGAAGAGGTCATTAAAGGATATGAGACACCAAAAAGAAAATGAGTAATGTTTTTGTTGTTATGTTGTTTTTCAATCACATCCAACTTTTCTTGACCCCATTTGGGGTTTTCTTGGCAAAGCTACTCGAGTATCTTGCCATTTCCTTCTCCAGCTCATTTTACAGATGAAGAAATTGAGGAAAATAGGTTAAGTGACTTGCCTAGGTATAGCTAATAAGTGTCTGAGGCCAGATTTGCTCTTGGGGAAATGAATCTTCTTGACTCCAGGTCTATTTACTTTATCTACTATGCCACCTAAACTGCCCATGAGGAAGTATAGACAATATTTTTTTCATGAAGTTTTGCAATTCTAGAGAAGAAAAGGATGAATTTAAGGGAAGAAATTTTTAGTATTGGGAAGAACAAAACATGAGTCCAGGTTGATGGAGAAAAATTGATTGGAAGAAAGATTCATGAGATTGAGGGGATGACTTCTCAAGAAAGCTTCTGGAGGGATCAAGGTAAAGGGATTAAGCCTTTTGCAAGGTGCAGGTTTACTTCTTCCTTTGAGAAAGAAGGAAAGAAAAAAGAGTAGCACATAGAATACACTTAATAAATGTTGATTGATTGGTGTTGTGAAAAAATGAAGTTGAGGTAGATGGCTTCAATCTTTTCAGTGAAGTACCAGGCTAGAAGTAAAGGGAAAAGGAGTGAGTTTATGCCTTGAGAAGAGAGGAAATATTTTGGAAAAGTTGTTGTGGAAAATAAGATGACAAGAAGAGAGTAAAAGGACTGCTAAGTAGCAGTGAAGAACTTAAAGAGTGCACCAAAAATTTGTAGTAGCTGTATTTCATTACTTTCTTTGTTGTTGCTTAACCAATTGAGAAAATAGAATAAAATATAATAAATATTTATTCATGTAGCAGTTATTGGTACCAAGTGCTAGAATACAAAAAAAGGCTAAAGATAGTCCTTGCCCTCAAGAGACTTACAATCTCAAAAATGAACAAATAAGTAAATAAAAATATAAAAAGCAAGTAATATACAAAATAAATGATTAAGAGGGGGAAAGCCCTAAAATTAATAGGATTTGGGGAAAGTTATCAGTAAAAGAAGAGAAGAAAGAAACCCAAAAATCAAATGGTAGGACTTACCTAGGGACGAGGATTAGCAAAAGGCTGAGGATGATAATAGTAGTGATCATGATGGTAGTAAGGGTGATTAGAGAGTGGGGGCTCTAGATCGTTATCTGATTAAAATGACAGAAAATGGATTCAAGACTGGCTATGGAAACAAGCAATGGCAGAGCTGGGATATATAGGATGAGTAACAGGAAGGGACTAAGCAACCAGATCCCCAAGATGAGTGGGAAGGGAGATTTTGTGTGGGATAGAAGGCAGTGGAAGAAGTGGAAAACTTAGGTAGAAGAATGTAAGTTCCTTGAAGATGGGCACTATTTCAATTTTTCATTTTTATACCAAGCACAATTTCTTGAATATATACACACATATATATAATATATATTTGCTAATATTATATATATATATATTTGCTAAGATTTATGATTTGTAAGTGGGAATTCTCTCTACTGTGAGGTCAGCAGTTGATTTGTGATTTACAGCCATCATCCTAAGACCTCATCATCCTCTCTCCCAGCAGACACTTTCTATTTATTGAATTAAATTAGAGGCAGCATAGTTCTGCATGAAGGTGAGATTTAAAGTGCAAGTATGTCAGTGGGAATTGTAGTAAGTTGAAGAGGTATCTTCTTGTGTATACTTCTCTCCAGTAATACTCCTATAAATTGCTTCAGATTTATTTGGGAGTTTTATCTCAACCTATTTCCTAAGTGTTTAAATTGTTAGGATGGGAGAGAGGAACTGGATGAGGTGGGACACTCTCCTATTTCCCCTTTGGAGACCTCGAAACCATTCTATTACAATCCAACTGATCATATTGACCAGCTATCCCTTTCTGATTTTTCTCCCACTTAGTTATTGCTGTAGAGTTATGAAAAAAATGAGATGGAAAGCTATGCTTGCCTAAATATTCCTTATTGGTTTTTATAAAACTTCATATTGCATATCCCAACAGCTTTGACAATGGACCATTTCAGAAACAAGAAAATATCCAAGGGGAGGCACAATCTCTTCTTTGTCCTGAGGGTCAGTCAGCTCTGAGAGCAAGCCTATGAGCATTCATTTGTACTCAGATGTGGACAAGCTTCCCCTTGTCCACACCTCAGCACTGTTTTACCCTTGACCTGCAGATGGATCAAATCCATCAAATATAAGTGGGCCCAGCATTGTGCCAGGCCATACCAGAGTAACCACTCCTTTGGGTCCTTTCTCTGGATTCTACATGGCATCCCATCTCTGCCCTTTAGGGTTTGGATCTTAGCTTAATGATAGGCCTCAGGGCAGATAGCATTTCCTATCTCTCTCTCTCTCTCTCTCTCTCTCTCTCTCTCTCTCTCTCTCTCTCTCTCTCTCTCCCCCTCCCTAAATATATATATATATATATATATATATATATATATATATATCTCCATGTGTCTCCCCCTCCCCTTCCCCAATCTCCTTTTCAGGTCACCAAAATCCCTACAAGAGGCTTTGATGAGAAAGCATACTTGGCCTCCAAATTGTTAAAGGCTGGAGAGGACCCCTACAGGCAACATGCCTTCAACCAGGTGGAGAGTGACAAACTAAGCAGTGACCGCCCCATCCGGGACACTCGTCATTACAGGTACCAACAGGTCCTCTTCCTTTTCTCCACACACTTCTGCTTTTAGCCTTTAATTTTCTATTTGAGAAGGAAGGTTTGGAGAAGGTGGTATTCTACCACTGATCAATATTTAGATTAGAGGACTGGAAGCTCAATTCTAAGGCTATGCTTACTTAGTTTTCTTTTCTATAACCTTTAGTTTAAGAAAATTCCATTTCTCCTTTCCTTTTCGACTAAGTTGTTAAAAATCCCATGTTAAAATTTCTTGTATACTTTTATTTATTAATATACAATGCAACTGGGGCAGCTAGGTGGCACAGTGAATAGAGAGCACTGGCCCTGGAGTCAGGAGTACCTGAATCCAAATCCGACCTCAGACACTTAATAATTACCTAGTTTGGGCAAGCCACTTAACCCCACTGCCTTCCAAAAAAAAAAACCCCTAAACTAAAAAAATATGCAATGTAACTGTTGTGACTGAAAATATCATATCCATCAAATTTACATTATCTTGAGTGAAAAACGGACATTCAATGAATTGCCAGAATTTCAAGATTTTGTTGCAAAAAGATTGAACTTAACAGAAAAGTTGACATCTAAGAACCAAGAAAAAAGTCACATCAAACACTAATTACAAGAGACTCAATAAGGACAAATAAACCATATTTCCAAAACTGTTATTAGTAATTGAGTAGTTAGAAGTAAAGATTTGGATAGAATTGAGTAGGATGGGATTTTTAAAAGTAAAATGATCTAGGAAAAGATTTTTTAAAAAAACAGTTACCATCCTATACAAGTGAGGTGTGAGAAGAGTTGATGCAAAGGAATTAGATGGGGAAGGAGAGCTGGTTATTCTGGAAATCTATTCTCATCAGAAATGGATGAAAGAGGAAGAATTATTATATTATTATCATAAATATTATACATATACATATAATATAGATTATACATATAATATGTATATGTATATATGTTCACATATATATGCACACACTCAAGACTATAAAAGTCTTTTAAATTCAGAAAGAAATAGAGGATAAGGGCATAGGATAAGAGGGTATGTAGAAGGGTATATAGATCAATGGAGAGGGATTCTTTGTAGGGTGGTTGAGGAAAAGGAGGGAAAGATAGCAAGTAGAAGTAGAGTAGAGGAATGAAGAGGGGCTGTAGCTTTCAGAAAATGTTATAAAAAAGCAAGATATATACACAAATCAAATATATATATGAATATGTCTGTGTATATGTATCTATAAGTATATGTACATGGGTAGGTGTATATATGTATGCATATTAATATTTTTATATGGGTGTGTATATATGATATATATGTGTATATAAGTATATATAAGTGGTGTGTGTGTGTGTGTGTGTGTGTATACATGTTTAATTATAGCTTCCCTATAATTAGGGGGGAGGTGGAAGGAAAATAAGAATAAAATAAATAGTGTACAGTAGAGAACAGAAGAAAAACTAAAAGGAAGCAAAGAAAAGATGGATAATTTTAAACACAACTTAAAACACAATATTATATAGGTTTTCTTGAAATCAAAATTTATTACTTTATACTATTAATTTTTTCTTGTGTTTTGTTGTGTATGTTTTTTAATTTTTTAAAATAAAAAAATTTGTATTAAAATATATATTTATGTATGTATATGTACATATATTATATATGTAAAATGAAACCACTTTATAGACCAGGTCACTGTTTGTGATTAATACTGTTGTGCCAGGTGTTAAAACAAAAATAAGTATAAAGATTGTTCATTTCATCTTATTCATTTTATTTTTTAAACATTTTTGGATGCCTTTTGTCCTTACATCACAATTATTTTCCACCCATCACCAGACTGAACCCTTTTTGGTGACAAAAGAAAAACATCTAATACAGAAACCTTACTTAGCCATATAGACAGCATTCCATCCTGGTGATTCCTTACCTCACCACTATGAAAGAGAAGATATTCCATTATCTCTCTTCCAGTACTTTCATTGGTTTTTTATTTATTCAGAATTCAGATTTCTGATCTGCTCGTTTTATAGAGGAGGAATATAAGACCCAGGCAAGTGAAGTGATTTGACTAAGGGTACATGTTGGAGTAGAAATAGAGTCAGGTCTCCTATTTTCCAATCCAATTCTTTCCATTATACTCCATTCTCTTCCCATAGATGAATCATTCAACCCGAAGAGAAGGTCAAGGAGATCTTTCCAGTGCTATATAGTTCAGAGTCAGGCAGAGGAGAGTGGGAAATGGCAGGCACGCACCCCCCAAACTGGAACATAGCCCATAGGGAAATGGATGCACTGTACAACAGAACCTTGATGACCAACAGGCAATAGAAATGAATATGTTGGACCAAGCTTCACTCCTGGCTACACTTTTGACACTCGTGACCAAAACTTGGCACAGTGTATAAAGTGCCAGGTCTAAAGTCAGGAAGACTTATTTTCATAAATTCAAATCCTAACTCAAATACTTACTTAGCTGTGTGACCTTGGACAAGTCACTCAATCCTTTTTGCGTCAGTTTCCTCTCCTGTAAAATGAACTGGAGGAGGAAATAGCAAATCATGCCATTATCTTTGCCAAGAAAATCTCAAATGGGGTCACAAAGAGTCATACATGACTGAAACAAAAGAACAACAAACATCTTTTCCATTTCCATTTCTTCTTCCATGGTTCTAGACATTATTCCTATACCCTCAGAACTCCTCCTAACTTCCATTCTTGTTCTCAGTTGCCTATCCTTTAATCTTATTCAATTGTTAGAGTGATTGATAGGATCATAGAATTTAAAGGTGGAAGAGTCCTTTGCATAATCTAGTACAACCTCTTCATTTTATAGGTGAGAAGTCTAGAGAAGTTATTTCATTAGCCCAAAGTAAACTTCTTATTGTAGAATGGAGGATTTAACCCAAGTGAATAAGAGGAAACTACTACAAAGATAGACTTGGTCATGTCTCCAGAATGTTGGGAATTGAGAAAGTGTTTAAGTGTGGGGTTCTAGGATGAACATATGCCCTCCAAAATTATTGTACCTCAAGAGAAATTCAGGGAGAAGGTGACAAGGGGCCCAAATAAGACTAGAGACATAATAAAGGGAGAATCAGAACCTTCATGGATGAAACTTGAAAGAAAATCAGGATTTCTCCATCCTGGAGACTAGATGATAGGAAGATAGTGGAGAGAGATAAATAAACTCTATGAAGATAATCAATGCACTGAAAACTTTGGAGTCTTAACTCTAAACAATTTGCTTTTTCTCTTGCATCTACTCCCTAATTGGTAGAAGCATACTTGTGAGAAAGACAGATGCTGAATTTTTCCACTACATCACAATTCATGAGTGTTCTTTCTTGGCACAAACAACTACATAAATATCCAAAGTTTTCCTGCATTGTTGTTAATTATCCTTCATCCCTTCAAATATAATTATTTTTGAAAATGTTATTTTGTTATCTTTTGGGTTTCTTCCCATATCACTCCCCTCCCCCCATCCATAAAGCCATCCCTCATATCCAAGGACTCTTACCTTGGGGACTGTAAACTTTTTTTAAAAATAAATTGATAATTGCTTTCAATATGATTGGTTTCCTCTAAAATCCTATATATTTTAAAAACTCTATGTATTTAAAAACATCTTCTGGTGCTCACTTCGGCAGCACATATACTAAAATTGGAATGATACAGAGAAGATTAGCATAGCCCCTGCGCAAGGATGACATGCAAATTCGTGAAGTGTTCCATATTTTTAAAATAAAAAAAAGGGAAAAAAAATCTTCTGAATAGCGGTCCATAGACTTCACTAGTCTGCCCAAAGATTAAGAACTTTTGCTTATACAGAAGAATTTAACCCAGGAAGCTGCATCATAAAAGAATTTTCTAAAAGAATTTTTTTTAAGGTTTTTGAAAGGCAATGGGGTTAAGTGGCTTGCCCAAGGCCACACAGCTAGGTAATTATTAAGTGTCTGAGGCTGGATTTGAACCCAAGTACTCCTGACTCCAGGGCTGGTGCTCTATCCACTGCACCACCTAGCTGCCCCTAAAAGAATTTTTATAAGAAAAAGGAAGAAGAGAAAAAATAGCAAAACTGATCAACACATAGGAAAACCCTGTTTTGCACTTATAGGATACAGCACGCACACACACACACACACACACACACACACACACACACACACACACACACGTACACAGACACACAAAACGTCTGCAAAGGAGAAAGGGAAAGTAGAAAACAATTTTAAGTGATTCTGAGGATTTCTCTCATGGGACTAACATGCAGGAGAGGCATTCCTGCCTTCCCAGCTTGGGCTGCTTCTCATAGTAGAAAATGAACTCAAAAGTTGTTATGATGAGGTGCTATCACTGTAATAAATGTTGTAATGAAAAAATAGTCAGTGCTTGGAACAGTCATAAAGCAATTGTAATAAAAATAGCCATAAAATTATAGCAATAGGCCTCATTGGCCTAATGAGAGATTAGATTTAGCTACTGAAAAAAAAAGACCCCAGTGAGGACCCATGTTCAGGAAGGAGCCAAACCTGGGACCCAGGTGGGCTTCCATATGAGTGGGAAAGCCAGGGATTTTTTTTTTGAGGAGTGGCATGAGGAAGGGGTGGTTTTTTTTTTTTTTTTTTTTTTTAGTGTCCAGGGCTCCCCAGAAGCTTCCTGGGAAGGATGGAGCTGTGTCTCTAGCTTTGAGGAAAGTATGTTCAGGAGCTATTATTACTCTCTATCTTACTCAACTCAACATTGCTGGCAGTGTGGTGTGCTGGGCCTGAGGGGTCTCGATTCATATTTATTAGCTATGTAACCTTGGGCAAGTCACTTAACCTGTTCCTTGATTTTCTCCTCTACAGATGGGGATAATTCTATCCAATAATAGTTATAGGCTCAAATGAGGATGATGTTTGTCTTTGTTCTCAAAGAAGACCAGGACATCAGGGAGGTGATGCCATGACAAGCACATGATTTGGATTTGAGTGAGGAGAGGTTGTGCTAGGTCACTTTCTCCTCCAGTCATTAGGATTCAGTGCCCAGATATGAATCAGGATGACTAGAGATGGCCCTGGAGGAGAGACAATTAAGATTAAATGACTTACTCAGAGTCACACAGCTAGTAAATGTTAAGTGTCAAGTGTCTGAGGCTGGATTCAAATTCCCATCCTCCTGTTTCCAAGGCCTGAGTTCTATCCACTCTGCCACCTAGATGGCCTCTCAAATGAGGAAATATATTTAAAGTGCTGGGAACACTTTAAAACAACATGGAAGTGTGAACTCCTGTCACTAACCTAAGCCATTACACTAAATATGGACCCTTTGAAAGGAAAGAAGTTAATTTGTAAAGGGGAGAAAATGTGGATGTACAAGTACCTACTCAGAGTTCCAACCTGCACCACCTACTTTCAAGAGAGTAAAAGGTAGGGAAATAAGAAAAAAGGGTATAAAGATTTTTTAATTTTGGGGTGGCTAGGTCGTGCAGTGGATAGAGCACTGGCCCTTGAGTCAGGAGTACCTGAGTTCAAATTCAGCCTCAGACACTTACTGATTACCTAGCTGTGTGGCCTTGGGCAAGCCACTTAACCCCATTTGCCTTGCAAAAAAAAAAAAACCTAAATTTTTTTTTAATTTCAAAATCTTTTGCAAAGTCAGTCAGTAAGCATTTATTGAGTACCTACTATATAATACACCCTGAATTAAACTGTTCAAAGACAGCAAAAGATGATTCCTGCTCTGGAGGAGCTCATTATCTAAGGCAAAAGAGTAAAAGACTCTTGGGAGTCATTAAGAATACCCTACTGCTTCATGCTTAGTCCCTGAAAGGAATCCCAATTTATAGTCAAGAGTAGTGGGAAATGTCTGTGATTCTAGTTATGGGGAGTCTGAAGCAGGAGGATCAGTTGAGCTCAGGGGAAAAGCCAGTTGGGTATCCCTGCTAAGGCTGGCTTTATTATGGTGGTCCTTGGTGGGGGGTGTACTAGGAAGGTGGACCAGGTGGGAAAACTGAGTATGTCAAAGCTCTTATGGCAATAAGAAAGGAATTGTGCTGTGAATAACCTCTGTAGTTCCAACCCTAGTGAGGAGAAAGAGAGGAGGAGGGAAGGAAGGAAGGAAGGAAGGAAGGAAGGAAGGAAGGAAGGAAGGAAGGAAGGAAGGAAGGAAGGAAGGAAGGGAGGGAGGGAGGGAGGGAGGGAGGGAGGGAGGGAGGGAGGGAGGGAGGGAGGGAGGGAAGGAAGGAAGGAAGGAAGGAAGGAAGGAAGGAAGGAAGGAAGGAAGGAAGGAAGGAAGGAAGGAAGGAAGGAAACACATTGTTTGTGCTTAGTGGTACATCTAAACACATTAGGATTATAACCTAGATTCCTATATTGCCATGTCTATTTCTGTATGGTTCATTTACATAAACTTTAACCTGCACTTTCAATTTATTCCCTTTGCAGATGCACATCAGTGCACTATGCCTCAGACCTGCCAGCTACCAGCATTGTTATTACCTTTCACAATGAAGCTCGATCCACCCTTCTGCGAACTGTGAAGAGGTAGGGCTTTTTGAGAACAGACTGCTACCCCTATATAGTCCCCACAATGGTAGAAACTCCATTCTCACCCCCCCCAAAAAAAAACCCCTGCAAATACAATCTTGAGAATATTCAGGACCTCTGAGAAACTACCTGAGTCAGAAGGAAGAAGCAGCCTGAAGGCTACCAGATGTAGGGGGGGGGCTGTCCTGAGGTATCAAGAGTAAGACCCTTCTTCTAAGAGTCAAGGCACAGTCAAAGATGAAAAGCACAAAAAAGAAAATCATTAAGTGGAAATCAAGGTTAAATTACCAAGGTAAAATGTGCAGGAGTTAGGATCTACAGAGATCCTAAGGGGTTGAGATAATGTACTAAGGATAAAATGAGTTTATGTAATAGAGGAATAGGAAGCAAGGCCCTTCTATTAAACAATGAAATGCCTTTCCAGAAATAGGCTTCTTAGCCTCTTACACATGACCCAACAAAAATCAGAGCCCACTGAGGGACTGGAGTTTCATTGTCCAGGCTTCTGTTATACTGGGATAGACAGACACTCTAACACGGAGGAAAACATTTAGAGATCTTTAAAAGGTCGGTAAGCATTTATTAAGCACCTACTATATACCAAGTCCTATGCTAAGTCCTAGGGATTCAATGAAAGGTAAATAACAGTCTCTACCCTCAAAGAGTTCACAGTCTCTTGAGGGAGAGAATTCTACCCCTAGGTAGAAACAAGATATAAATAAATAGATGATAGATAGATAGATAGATAGATAGATAGATAGATAGATAGATAGATAGATAGAAAGAAAGAAAGTTAGGTAGATAGATGATAGGAAATATATAACAGGGGCGGCTAGGTGGCGTAGTGGATAAAGCACTGGCCTTGGAGTCAGGAGTACCTGGGTTCAAATCCAGCCTCAGACACTTAATAATTACCTAGCTGTGTGGCCTTGGGCAAGCCACTTAACCCCATTTGCCTTGCAAAAACCTAAAGACATATATATATATATATATATATATATATATATATATATATATATAACATATAAATTGGAAATAATCAACAAAAGGGAGACACTAGCATTGAAGGATATCAGGAGGGTGGAATTTGAACAGGGACATGAAGAAAGTCAGGGAACTAAGGAGATGAGGAGGGAGAATATTTCAGGCTTTGAAAAGACATGAGGCCAGGAGATGGAGTGAAGGGTGAAGGAGGCCAGTATCACTGAATCATCATATCTGTGGAAGCAAGGTATAAGAAAAATGGAGAGATAAGAAGGGGTCAGGTTATAAAAGCCAAACAGAAAATTTTATATTTGACCCTGGAGATTAGTGGGAGCCATTTTTATTGAATTGGTAGGTAACTAGACATTATAAAGCTCAATTTAAGTTTTAGGAAGATCCACCTGACAGCAACAAGTTGGGTTAGAGAAGGGAAAACCTTGTGCTAGGCAGATCAATCAGCAGGCTGTTGACATAGTTGAGAGAGGTGATGAGTGTCTGAACCAGGATAGAGGCAGTGTTAGAGAGGGATATAGCGTTAATTAAGGTAGGCTCAACAGGACTTGACAACAAATTGAATATGGGCAATGAGAGGAAGGAAGGATATTGCCGAGGTTCTAAGGCTAGGTGGTTAGGAAGATAGTGCTGCTCTTATCAGTAAAAAGGATGTTAGAAAGTTTTTTGAGGGAAAGATAATGAATTCAGTTCTGGACATATTGAGTTAAAGATGACTATAAGATATCTAGTTTGAGCTGGTCATTCTATAAGTTGAAGGTGTAAGATGTAAGAGGAGGATCAGGAGAGAATTGGGGCTGGCTAATTAGATCTAAGAATCAACTACATAAAAACCAGGACCAGGTGCAGAGGTTAAAACCTGCTTGTTCAACCAGTGAACATCACTGTTTCATCCAAGACATCTAGACAATCTCCAGGATAACCAAGAAAGGTAACCTTTCCTCCCTCATAGAATAGGAATTCTTCTTGATACTTCTCATACATTCTATGAGGTTAGAGAAGTTTAGAGGCTTGGAGAAGGGATAAAAAGAAGAGGAGAGGGATCATAAAAAGGGAGTCTATCCTATTTGATTTCAGCCAATTTTCTCCCTTTGCTTTCTGAAAAACAATTACAGATTTAGTTTTTTCTTTTCCCTTTTCCCTTTCCTTTTTCCATTTTCCTTTTTCCCCTTTTCCTTCCCTTCCCCCCACCAATATTTAGTATATTTGTAGTAGATGATTGGGTGGCTAGTCCTGGATATGGAGGCTGTATGATGATCATGGTTGCCAATTAGTAGGAGGACTAGTTAGGAAAAGCCAAGATATGCACTAAGAAATATCAAAAGGATGGCTGGCATCTAAGCTGCTCACGGGTGAAGCACCTATATAGTGAGCTGACAGGTGAACCTGGTAGACAGAAAGGTAAAATTGGACCTAAGTTTCACAATAGGATCTTCAGCTCTTGAGCAGAGGTGCCATACCTAATAAGGATCTTTCCTTCTACTTCCTCCCTGTTTTAGTGTTCTGAATCGCACCCCTGCCAACCTGATCCAAGAGATCATTTTAGTGGATGACTTTAGTTCAGATCGTAAGTACTCAATTCCTTTGGGGGGGGGGAATCTCCCCAACCTTTTGCCAGCATAGTTGTGACTAGACCCCTGATAAGAGAGACTTGGAGCAGTTTGGATTTTGAGAGATGTCAAAAATGTATATAAAGTGTTCCTCCACTCTCTGGAAAGGCTGACATAAAGAACCCTTAAATTGTCTTGAGTTTCCTTCAGGCATTCTCATTTTTAGCTTTGTGGACATCATTTACTAGTATTACTATTATTAGTATTAATTCAAGTCATCATAGTTGTTGTCATCATCATAGTAAGTCATAGTAGTAGAGTGGATAGAGTGCCAGCCTCTGGAGTCAGAAAGATCAAAATCAGCCTCAAGTACTTAGGTGTAACCCTAGGCAAGTCACTTAACACTGTTTGCCTCAGTTTCCTCATCAGTAAAAATGAGCCAGAGAAGAAAATGGCAAACCATTTCAACATCTTTGCAAAGAAAATGGATTGTCTTTATCCTACTAGTATAATTTTATATTTGATGATCTGTTGCATAGGTAGATAAAATGATTGCTTTTTGTAATTGAGTAAGAGTTGAGATGTAAGCTCATTTTCTGTAGATTTCCTGATAGCACCTGGAGGATACCTCTATTAGCAGACAGAATGACAGGGATTCGATGTGCCTTTTCCCCTCCCCATATGACTTCAAATTCTTTCACTGGGCTTTTCCAAATAATCTGGAGATTATGAGTATTTCATATAGAGACATCTATTAAAAACATTATTCTTAAATTTTGGTTGGTCGTTGTGTCTGAGTAGTCTTGTCTGTAATGATGCTCCAATTCTGGTATTTATTTACTGAATTCTCAAGGTAATATTATTAACATTAGTAATAATAACAGGTATTTATAGAACTCCCCCCTCCCCTTATCCTCTTTTCCCCCATCTTCCCAAGTTACTTAAAACTATTGGAGATGGTATTCAGTTTTTCTTAATTAAAAAAAAGTCTTTTTTGAGAGATAGAGGATTTTTTTAAACTAAGAAAAATAGAATACCATCTTTTTTGAGAGACAATATGAGAAAGGCAGCACAGGATAGTGGTTAGTGAGTGGATCTTGGATTCAAGGAGACCAAAGTTCAAATAATAATAGCAGCTAGCATTTATAAAATACTTTTAGTTTTGAGCCTCACAACAGTCCCATGAGATACAGGCTTTATTATCTCCATTTTACAGATAAAGAAACTGAGGCTCAGAAAGATAACTGACTTACCCTGGATGATATAGCTAATAAAGGATTTGAGATGGGATTCAAACTCTGGTCTTTGTGACTGCAAATCCAACATTCTATTTACATCTCACCTCTAACAAATACAGCAATCCTGGACCTGATTGGATCTCATTTTGCAGACCCATAAGAGTCACTTCCTGACCATTTCCACACCAATGCCTTTTTGTGTATATTCTCCCCTACCCCTTACCTACTGTAGCTATGGGAATAATTATCAATTCAGCAAAACAATTTTTGAAAAGGATATGTCTATTAATTTGCTTTATGACTTGCTGTCCAAAACATTTCTTCCTGGCTATATGTAGTGTCTTCCCTTATTTGAAGATAAAGCTCTTTGAGGTCAGGGGCAACATGGTTTGGTTGTATTTGTATCCCCATTGCTTAGCACAGAGCCTATTACATAAATAAGTTCTTAAGTGTTATTTTTCATTCATTCACACTGGCAAGTCGCTTAGCCTCTCAAAGCTTCAGATAGCTTAAGATGCAGAGATGTTGCCAACTCACCCTGATTAAATAAAATTACAGAGCCCTGCAAGGTTTCTGCAGCACCTTTTACACATAAAATCGCATCTGATCATGATTCATTTATTTTTTTGCACCCAGTTCCATTGGCTTCTGCAAAGCTTCCTTCCCAGAAAGAGTGGGAAGGATGTAGGAGACACCAGTAATCTGATGTCTGGTTTTTATTAAAGGAACATCAGTAAATTATTAATACCTTCCAGAATAGGAAATGTGGAGACTGTCATATTTTCAGACCAACCTTCACAAGAGATCTTGAGTACTATCCTTTGTGCACATCTGCTCTTTAATGTCTGCTAGGAAAGGGCTTCATAGGCAGAAGGAAAATGGCCAGAAAGGAGCATCAGTAGGAAGATGTGCAGCCCTGCAGGCATAGCCATGGGGCTAGTTGATGATGAAACAGAAGCAGAGCTTCCCACCCTTGCCCTAGTTCCCCAACTCTGACAAGAAACTAAGTAATAGCTTCCATAATATTCAAAGCTTTGTCTTTACTGCTCATGCTCTGACATTGTAACTCTATATTGTCCTCACTTGAAATTCTTTTATAGCTGAAGACTGCCTGCTCTTGACCAGGATCCCTAAGGTCAAATGTCTCCGCAATGATCGGCGTGAAGGTGAGTCCTGCAGACCATGACCTCTTGCTCCTTCTCTTTTTCCATTTGTCCTTGCCATTACCTCCTGATCCTAGCTTGCCTACTCTCAGTTAATATCTCCAATCCCCTCCTTGGGTTTGAGCCTCAAAGGACTCAAAGGCCCATTTCATACCAGTGGTGGGTGTTTGCTACTTGCCCCCTCACTCGGTTCTACCACTTGTAAGATCCTGGAGGCTCCTACCTCCTTTGATTTGGAGATGCCAAGGTTTGAAAGAGTAGAAGTCCCAAAGTGGATGCTGTCCTTTGGCCTGTGGAGTTCAGTGGGTAGACAGCTAGCAATAAACCTTTAGGGACATAGTAAAATTGAAGTGAGGCAAACTCTAGCTGGTTTCTAGAGACATGCAGGTAGTTCTGGCATCCAGTTCCTTATCTTGGTTATAATTTCAATAGCCATAATTTTTTGATCCAGAAGGATTGACCTCAGAGTTAGGGCAAGAAGGTATTCAGCAGGTAGACTTGTGTTCTAATCCTGATTCTGTCACCAGTTTATAATATAACCTTTATCAAGTCATATCCTGATTCTGTGCCTCAGTATTTACTCCTGAAAAATGAGCCTATTATTCCCTGGCTAGGAAAAAAATCTAAATCTTTGAGTTTAGAAGTCTTTTTTTCTAAGGAATTTGAGAAGTTCAGAGGTTAGCAGCTGCTCTCATTCTCTCTATTCTTCCTTTCTTCAATTGCAGGGTTAATCCGTTCCCGGGTTCGTGGGGCAGAGGTAGCAACTGCGGATATTCTTACTTTTCTGGATAGCCACTGTGAGGTGAACAGTGAGTGGCTTCAGCCTATGCTGCAGAGAGTGAAGGAGGTGAGCTTACCTGCATATGGGAGAGATGACCCAAGATAATACACAATTCATTATCCCTTGAGTTGTAAAAGGCAATAGAGGGTGCCATAATACACAGACAGCAGGGCCTAGAGTTAGGAAGACATGAGTTCAAATTTAAACTCTGACACTTACTGGCTGTGTAACCCTGGAAAAGTCACTTAATCTCTATTTTCCCAAATTTCCTCATCTGTACAATGGGGATAGCAATAATAACCCCACCTCCTAGGGTTGTTGTGAGGATCCAAAGAGATAGTTTTGGTAAAGTGCTTACTTAGCACAGTGCCTAATACAGAGAAGAAGCTTAATACATACTTGTTCCCTTCCCCCTTCCTCCTTCCCCTTCCCTAAAGGCTACCATGGCTATGGGAGAAGATCAGAGGAGGCAGAGGACTGATCAGGGAAGGCTTCATGGAAGAGATGGAACTTGATCTTGGTCTTGAACAGAGCTGTAACTAAAGATTTGTTTCAGGGGAGCCAACACCCAGGGTGGGGGGAGCTCATGAGGTCCTTTCCCTCTCATGGGCACCTACCTTCCCCCATGGGTCCCCTGCCTCTTCCCAGGGTTGCCTTGGACTGACTAGAGTGGACAGTGTTCCTAGCCATTCACCTTTGGTCCTAAAAGACGAATAGTATTTGTGTAAGTGGTGGGGAAATGGTGAGCAGTGGACTAGTCAGAGAGAGGCATCCTCCTCCTTGGTATCCAGCCTCTGTTTCCCCAGCAGCCATCCCCTTTCCTTAGGTCCTTAGTCCACCTCTGTTTTTCTCCAGGACTATACACGGGTGGTCAGCCCCATCATTGATGTCATCAGCCTGGATAACTTTGCATACCTGGCAGCTTCTGCCGACCTTCGGGGAGGTGGGTACAGCTTTCCTGGAAGGAGCCCCCTGGGCATTAGAGTCTCTGACTTGATGGCCTTCCAATGATTCCCTATGGCACTTCATTCTTGGACTAATGATTTCCATTACAGAGACTAAATGAAGAGAAATGTAGTATTTTTGAAGACTTGACAAGAATTGCATAAGATAAATGCTGTAGTCTCTAAATCCTGAGGTAATCAGTGATCAAGAAGCTGGGGAGAAGGAAGGTTGTTACTATTGTTATTGTTACTAGTAATTATTATAAATATGATGATGACTTTTTTGGCACTTTCAATTTTATAAAGTGTATTCTTATAAACTCCATGAGGAAAGGACCGTGTCTCATCAGTCTTGTCTCTTTCCTCAATGCCCTGCCTCCCCCTGCCGTCCTCCTCCTTTTATTAGCTTCTTTGTTGACCTCAATAGTTTCTTGGTTAGCCAGTGTTCTGATACAGGAGAGAAACGGAGGTGAATAGAGTCCAGGAGTGTGTGGCCTGGTGTCTTCTTTGTTGTGCTCTTCCTCCCTACATATCTGTCCGTCCCTCAGGATTTGACTGGAGCCTTCATTTCAAATGGGAACAAATACCCATAGAGCAGAAGATGTCCCGGACAGACCCCACCCAGCCAATTCGGTAGGTTGGCTTCTCTCATTTCTGGACTGCAGATCTCAAAGGTGGAAAAAGAAGTTCTCTCCCTCTCAAGTCACTGTGTCAGTAACTGATTTTTCCAGAAGAAAAGAAAAGAAGAAGGAAGGGAGGGGGGAGGGAGGAAGAGGGAGAGAGAGGAAAGGAGAGAGAGGAAGGGGCGAATAGAGGGAGGGAAGGAGGGAGGGAGGGAGAGGAAAAAGAAGATGAGAGGAGAGGAGGGGAGGGAAGGGAGGATAAGGGAGGAGAGGGGAGGTTTGATCAATCTTAGTTTACTATAGACAACGCACTCTGCTTTACACTGACATTACAGATGCAGAAGTGATAGTCCTTTCCCTCAAGGATACCATAAAGGAAAATAGTCCATATAAGGCAGGGAAAGTGGTGGCCAGGGAGAGGTGTTTTGGACTGGAAAATCACCAGGTAGTGTAGCCACAGGCCCAATGGACCCTTTTCTGGAGACAATTGTAGTAATGATTTTATTTAAGTTCTCTAAGCAAGAGGTGGAAAGTAGGGAATAAGGAGTAGGTCTAGGGCAGACAGAGCAGCAAATGCCAGGGTGAGGATAGGGACATGGTCCAAGTTTAGGACTCGGTATCCTAACTCCTTCAGGCAATGGTCTGTGGAGAGTTGGTTTGGAAGGGTAGCAAAAGCAGTGACAGCAATGTGGAAAAAGAGGTAAGGTGAAGATGAGGATACCTTAGTCCTAGAGAATTCAAGCCTGAGTTTCTTAGCAATTCCAAGGCATTGTTCAAATGCTCTCTTTCAAATGATCCAGGTCCAAGTTAGATTGATACTTTTGGAACAGAAAATAAATAGGTAACATGAGTTTTTAACCATGTGGAGACAAAAGAGCCTGCTGTGTGCATCTTTCTCCTTGGGGAGTTGTGACAACCAGCATGTGGGTGATGCTGTAGGAGAGATCACTTGGGGGGTGAAGGGGGTGGGAAGAGGGTACTCCTGTCTTGTAGGCACCCTAGTGGACCTTGTTTGTGGATTATTTTCCCCTTTCACTGCCAGAACACCCGTCATAGCCGGAGGGATCTTCGTGATTGACAAGGCTTGGTTTAACCACTTGGGAAAATATGACACTCAGATGGACATCTGGGGCGGGGAGAACTTTGGTGAGTTAGAAAATAGCTTCTGCAACATTGACACACTCAGATACTGGGATGATAACTATAACAATTAGAACAGATGACATTTATATAGCATTTTAATGTTTGCAATGAATGAATAAAAAGCCCAGTTATTAAGTCCTTCTTCTGGACCAGACACTATGCTAAAGACTAAGAACACAAATAAAAAAGTGAGACAGGCTCTCTCCTGGAGGAGTTAATATTTTAGTTTGTTGATTGTTGTCCTTCATGCTAGAAGACCAGAATGACATCACTATATCAAGGTCAAGGTAATGCATCTGACTATGACTGATCACACCAATACAAACTTGGAAGGTTCTACCACTGGTTGGGCACAAATAATCTATATGAACATGGAGACATATCTAAATGTGAACATCTCATGTTTCTTTTGAGTTACCACAATTCTTCTTTGCTCATAGAGACCAGCATCTTGTTTGATGCAAGTAAGCCTTGCTGGATGGTCCTATGCCACAGTCTTCCATGTCTCACAATTGATTTCAAAATTCTTCAGAGAGATTCATTTCAATTTTAATAGCAATTAATGATTTCATTTTAATAGTGAGACAAAGTAGCTATAGGAGCAGTTAGGTGGCTTAGTGGATAAAATGCTGAGTCTGGAGTTCAGAAGACTTGTCTTCCTGAGTTCAAATCTGGCCTCAGACCCTTACTGTGACCCTGGGCAAGTCACTTAACCCTGTTTGTTTCAGTTTCCTCATCTGTAAAATAAGTTCATAGAGTCAGACACAACTGAAAAGACTGAGCAACAAAACCCAAGGGGATAGATGAGGTTTTTGGTGAGACTTCAAGACAAAATATTGGGGTACAACCCCAGTTAAGGAGTGTGATAAAAATGTTAATTTGGCAAAGGAGACTGAGAAAGGACAGTCAGACAGCAAGGAGGAGAACTAGAGGGGAGAGTAATGCTTTAAAAAAAAAAACAGAGAGAAAAGCGGATCCAGAAGGAGGTGATCAGTGCCAAGTGAAGGAAAGAGTTCCAAGATATATGAGGACAGAGAAAAGACTATTAGATTTGTCCATAAAGAAATTATTAGTAACTGCAGAATGGTATTCAATAAAGTTGGAAAACAGGAAGCAAAGAGCTAAGAAATGAGTGTGAGGAAAAGAAGTAGAGTGTTTGTGAAAACTCCCAAAGGAGACCATTTCAAGAATGGGAGGGAAAGTCATAGAGAACTTTGATCAAAGTTCTATGGCTGCCCCAATGGATAGGAACCACCTCAGAGGAGTGGAGCCACGGAGTAGATGCCAACTGGATTAGGAAGAGAACTGTGTGTGGTTTTGGGCAACTTTCCCCTCAATCAATCAGACTTTGTACGTCTCAGGAACTGACCAACTTGGGTGATTTGTTCCTCCTTAGCTCATGTCTATAATATGCTCCTGGACTGAGATTGGATGTGATGCAAAGTTATCCTATGAAGTTAAAAATTCCCCTTTTTCTAACAGCTCCCCATTTTCTTTAATATTTAATTTATTATAGCCAAGGGTCCAGATTTGGGCATTCATCCTGGCTGTGTGCATAATCCATATGTGTTTGCATGTATCTGTGATATCTGCACATGTATACAAGTGTGTATATCCAACATGAATGAGTAAAATAGCTTTATTAAGTGCTAACTGTGATGCTCAGCACTGCGGAAAAATAGATCATTTTTATTCTCAAGGCCTTTACATTCTAGTGGGGGTCTTACCAGCTATAGGAGGTTTCATCTACAATATGTGCAGATCACAGGAGTTGAGAGGGAGGGGATTCAGCTCACTTATCTTTTCTCTCCTGAAGTACTTCCCTCTGACCATTCCCTTCTCAACACTGAATTCTCTTACAGAGCTCTCCTTCCGAGTGTGGATGTGTGGTGGCAGCTTAGAGATTGTCCCCTGCAGCCGAGTGGGCCATGTCTTCAGAAAACGACACCCATATGATTTTCCAGAGGGTAATGCCCTCACATATATAAAGTAGGTACCCTAGAAGGGGGAAAGAAGGTCTGAGGGATGGGGCACTGGGAGGGAACCTAGCAGTGTCTCCTCTAATTCCTCTCTTTCCAGATGAAGAGATCAACTTCCAAAAATAAATTCTTATAATTCTTCCTTGTAGAGCAGGAATTGGGTTCATTCCATTCCATTCCAACCAGAAGGGCAGATAAGTGTGGGGCAAGGAGGATGGTAGATGTTACCAATATCTGCCACTCTTCTAGGGGTAGGAAATTAAAAGTGAAGTTCATTTGGCACAATTCAGGAAGATCTAGTCTGGATTGGTCCTAAACTTCCATCACCATTTACTTTTCCAATTCTGGCATGGTCTTGGGGACAACATGAGTCATATGACCCTATGCCAACAGAGAACCTGTCAACTTGCCTAAAGAGACAATATTGATGACACATGATAGAAAAAAAAAATCCATCTAAATACCTCCCATCCTCAAACATTTCCTCTATTATCCTGACTTTAACTGTGTACCAGCTCCTATAGGTTAGTTCAGTCCAACATATGCCAGATCCCTAAGCCAGACAGAAGTCTTTCCCTCACCCCCTTCTCTGGCTTTTTCAGGAATACCAAGCGTACTGCAGAAGTGTGGATGGATGAGTACAAACAATATTACTATGAAGCCCGGCCATCTGCCATTGGAAAATCCTTCGGCAGGTAAGCCCCAGTGGTGTGCCCTCTTGTTCTGCAAGGGACCTCTGAAAGAGGTCAGAGGTGGTGAATAATCTTACTGTAGCAATGAACAGGGCAGCTAGGTTATACAGTGGATACAGTACTGGGCCTGGAGAAAGGAAGACTCATTCTCCTGAATTCAAATCTGGCCTGAGATAGTTACCACATGTGTGACCCTAGACAAGTCCCTTAACCCTGTTTGTCTCCATTTCTTCATCTGTAAAATGAGTTGGAGAAGGAAATGGCTAACTTAAAAACTCCCAAAATGGAATGACAAAGAACTGGACTGAAAAATAAATGAAAAACAACCGCTTTATCCCCAATAATAACAATCCAGGAAAGACAATCATTTTAAATAGTCAAAATCCAACTCTTCTCAACTACAAATGACAAAGGGAAGATATTTAAGTTAGCAAATAGAGCTCTGGGACAAGGAAGAAGGGAAGAAGCATTTCTATAAAGCCTATCAGGTGCCAGACACTGTGCTAAGCATTTTACAAATATTATGTCATTTGAGCCTCACATTAATCCTTGAAGGGTTTTCTCATGGGCTATCATGATCCCTGTTTTCATAGTTGAGGAACCTGAGACAGACAGAGGTTAAGTGACTTATCCAAGGTTACACAGCTATAAGCATCTGAGGCTGGATTTGAATTCCAATCTTCCCGATTCCAGACCCAGCTCTCTATTTGAGATTTGGATAGGAAAAAATCCAAAGGTGTAAAATAGTAATGACAGGGCCTCCGTTGTTATTCAGCATATTGTATTCAGTTCTGGGAATGAATCTGGGAAATCAAAGACAGAGAAAATAGGATCTCTCTTTTTAGAGGGAGAGTGTTCACTCTAAAGAGCTAAAACAACACACACACGAAAAAGAAATAAATGCAGTGACAAATAACAAAGGAAAAGAACACTAAAATGATAGAGTGCTAAATAATTACAATGATCAGTTTTGATTCTTTAGAAGAAATGAGGAAATTTACTTCCCTCCTTTCTTTGGATTGATGAGGAACTATGGATTTAAGGGATGTGTGTGTGTGTGTGTGTGTGTGTGTGTGAGAGAGAGAGAGAGAGAGAGAGAGAGAGAGAGAGAGAGAGAGAGAGAGAGAGAGAGAGAGAGAGAGATGTGGCAGAGTATAGGGGGAGGTTTGGTATATGTGGAAATGACTATAATGTCAAAATAAATTAGGTTAATAAAAGATCAATATTTTTTTAAAAGATGTGAAATCTCACAAAAAAGTAAATTTTATACTAAGTAATAGTTTTTCTTTTTTTGTGGTTTTGTTTTTTTTACAAGGCAGTGCAGTGCCCAAGGTCACACAGCTAGGTAATTATTAAGTGTCTGAGACTAAATTTGAACTCAGGTCTTTCTGACTCCAGGGCCAGTGCTCTTATTCACTCCCAGCTGCCCCAGTATTAGTTTTTCAAAGCTAAGAAGAAATAGTTTTTTCTGCCCTCCAAAAATGTATTCATTACTTGTTCTACACTTCTAGTCCATCTCCTGTCTGCCAAGATATTGAAGACATTTATGTGTCACAACTCTGAGGGTGAGAGAGAAAATATTTTTGTTTCTACCTTCATTGAGAACAGAGGCCCCCTCTAATCCTGCCTCACAGTGTGGAGATTATTGTGCATCAACAGTCCATGGCTATGTTGAAGCATAAGCTCTGACCAGTCTGACTGACCTGACCTAGCAATGCCTGCTGTGCACCCCAGCTTAGTCAAAGAGATTCTTCTACCAACCCTGCCTCCCAGAACCTGTTTCCTTCCAGAGCAACTCATGAAACTGGCTTCTAAAATAAGGAAGGGCTATATTCTTGTCAACATATGGTTTAGGAAACATAACTGAAGATTTGATGACTGAAAATTGTTGTCTTGAGTCAATGGTCGGGATTCTGGGGGCACAGGATTGGAGCAACAGGTAGAAAAAGTAGAAAGGGTTGACCTGGGCAGCTAGGTGGTGCAGTGGATAAAGCACTGGCCCTGGAGTTAGGAGTACCTAGGTTCAAACCTGGTCTCAGACAAAACAGATATTTGCTTATATGTCTTTACATTAGATTGAATTCTCCTTGACAACAAATGTTATTTCTTTATAGAAAGTTGCATCTTTTATAATGCCTAGCAAAATTCTCTCTCTCTCTCTCTCTCTCTCTCTCTCTCTCTCTCTCCATATATATATATATATATATATATATATATATATATATGCATGTGTGTATATAATAAAATATTGAATAAATAAGAGAAAGAAAAGCAGAAAGTAAAATACTTTAATGATGAACTTGAAGAAAAAGAGGTAAAAAACCTTATTTTGGAAATTTATTCAAGTTTAAAAAACCTTCAAAGACCTGGGTTCCAATTTGAACTCTGTGTAACAATCTTTCTGGACTTCAGTGTTGTTATGTTTCAAATAAGTAAGTTGGATTAGATAAACTCTAAGATCTTTTCCATCTCTAAATCCCATGATAGTATTGTTCAGTCATTTCAATTGTGCCTGACTCTTCTTGGCCCATTTGGGGTTTTCTTGGCAAAGACATGGAGTGTTTACCATTTCTTTCTCCAGCTCATTTTACAGATAAAGAAATGGAGGAAAACAGGGTTAAGTGACTTGTCCAGAGTTACATAGCTAATAAGGGTCTGAGGTCAGATTTTATAGGCCAAGAGTGATTAAGTCTGGACCTTAGATTTGTGGTTTGGTCTGACTGTAGATAAGACCTGCTAGATATCTCCTAACAATCCCTGCCCCCTCACCCAGCTTCCTAGATTGATGCTTGTCAAATTGAACTGAATTTTCCTTTCAGTATAGCTGACCGAGAGGAGCAGAGGAAGAAGATGAACTGCAAATCCTTCCAGTGGTACCTGGAGAACATCTATCCAGAGCTCAAGTGAGTAGATCTCTCAAGCTTAAGTAGTATTTGACTATAAGTATTAATGATGTTATTGTAAAAAGATACCAGGTGGGGCAGTCTTCTGGGACTGATCATTTTATGGAAACCTAGAAAAGGAGCATGGGGAGTCAATGGCATCCTTCTTTCCCCTCCTCTTTGGGTTCTCCCCAAGTTCATAAATATCAACCTAGATGACTGACCTCTTGCTGTTGGTCTTGAACTTCCTTACCAACTACTAGATGAGAGTGAGGTGAAAGTTTACAGGGGATTTGAGATATTAAAGCAAAGAACTGCAGAAAAGAAGATATAGGCCCCTGGCGAGCGCCCCAAGCAGCGGACAGTGGCGGCGGGGCGGCGGCAGCGGGGCCGGGCCTGGCGGCGGGCCCGGGCCATACCCGACGCCTCCTACGACTTCTGGTCATCGGCGGCGGCTCAGACAGCCTGGCCAGCGGCCAAGCTCGGGGCTGTGCCGCCGTGGTGGAAAGCCAAAAGCTGGGCGGCACCTGCGTGAATGTTGGATGTGTGCCCCAAAATACGGCAGTCCACTCAGAGTTCATTTACGACCAAGAGGATTATGGTTTCCAGAGCTGTGATGCTAAGTTCAATTGGAGAGTTATCAAGGAGAAGCGGGATGCCTACGTAAGCCGTCTGAACACCACCTATCAAAATAACCTCACCAAGTCCCAAATAGAAATCATTCGGGGCCATGCAGCCTTCACAGGTGACCCTGAGCCCACTGTGGAGGTGAATGGGAAGAAATACCATGCTCCCCACATCCTGATTGCCACTGGGGGCTTCCCAGCCCTTCCCAGTGAAGGCCAGGTCCCTGGTGCCAGCTTGGGAATAACCAGCGATGGCTTCTTCCAGCTGGAAGATTTACCTAGGCGGAGTGTGATTGTGGGCGCTGGGTACATTGCTGTGGAGATAGCTGGCATCCTATCAGCCCTTGGCTCTCGGATGACCATCATGATACGGCATGACAAGGTGCTCCGATTTTTTGATTCTTTAATCAGCGCCAACTGTACAGAGGAGCTCGAGAATGCCGCCATTGAGGTCCTGAAGTACACCCAGGTCAAGGAAGTGAAGAAGACCCCCTTGGGCTTGGAGCTGACCACAGTCACGGCTGAGCCCAATAGAAAACCCACTGTCTGCACGATTCCCAAGGTGGACTGCCTACTGTGGGCCATTGGGCGCAGCCCCAACATCCAGGGCTTGAACCTAAACAAGCTGGGTATTCAGACCGAAGCCAAAGGACACATCCTGGTCGATGAATTCCAGAACACCAACAGAAAGGGCGTCTATGCTGTTGGGCATGTGTGTAGAAAAGCTCTCCTTACTCCAGTTGCAATAGCTGCGGGAAGGAAACTTGCCCACAGACTTTTTGAATGCAAATTGGACTCCAAGTTAGACTATGAAAACATCCCAACTGTTGTCTTCAGCCACCCGCAGATTGGAACAGTGGGACTCACGGAAGATGAAGCCATTTCAAAATATGGAAAAGAAAATGTGAAGACCTATCTGACTACCTTTACCCCCATGTACCATGTGGTGACTAGAAGGAAAACTAAGTGTGTGATGAAGATGGTGTGTGCCCTCAAGGAAGAGAAGGTGGTGGGGATACACATGCAAGGAATAGGGTGTGATGAAATGTTGCAAGGCTTTGCTGTGGCTGTGAAGATGGGGGCCAGAAGGGCCGACTTTGACAACACAGTGGCCGTCCACCCAACCTCTTCCGAAGAACTGGTCACACTCTGCTGAAATAGAGTCTTGGGGACCACTGCCAGATGATTCCAGATGCCTCTTTTCTTGTTCTTATTTTGTAGACTAAATTTCAGTCCAGTTCCCTTATGGTCAGGAAGATTTTCAATAAATAGTAGACATGAAAAAAAAGAAGAAATAGAAATAAAAAGTTGTGAGATTTATTTGTAATAAAACATACTAAGGCTTCCATATCCAAATGAGTATTAATCCCTTCATAGTAGACACCCAAATAGTCAATTATCAAAAAATCAAAATATTTCAAGAAGTTTTTCTTGGGAATTACCTTCAGTGTCTATTGTTCAATCCTTCTCTTTTCTCCCTCTTCCCCTCTTCTCACCCCTTTCTTCCTCTTTTTTCTCCTTGTTTCTTTTTCTTTTTATTCTTGTTCAGCTGTTTCAAATATGCCCAACTCTTCATGACTTAAGGCTACAAAGGCAAATGTATAATAGTTCCTAGTATCCACACACACACACACACACACACACACATACAAACTTTCTCTCTGTCTCTCTCTCTCCCTCTCCCCTCTCCCTTCTCCCCCTCCCATTCACTATGTTCTAATTACACTGGCTTGCTTTAGTCCATAAGTTTTCATTTCTCACCTTTGTTGACCTCATTCACATGCCTGGAATGCTCTCCTTCTTCATCTCCACCTCTTGGAATTTCTGGTTCTCTTCAAGCCTCAGTTTAAATGCCACCTTCCTCAAAAGGCCTTTTCAGGATCCTGTATTCTCTGCTATCCATCCTTCAAAATGACTTTGTATCTATTTTGTTTATATTTGTTTTTACTTATTTGTGCCCATACCATTCCCCCCCCAATAAATGGTAATTTCTTTTTTTGTTTTTGTTTTTGTCCCCAACACCTACTACAGTGCCAGGCCCATGAATTGCACTTTAATGTTTGTTGAGTGGCATTGAAGGAGCTTATATTATGTATTTGTTTAAAAGTGACTAATGATAACTAGTTTTTTATATAGGATTTTAAATTTCTCAAAGAGCATTATAAATGTTACCTCATTTAATTCTCACAATAACTTTGCAAAGTGAATGTTATTAATGTTATTATCTTCATTTTACAGATGAAGAAACTTGGGCAGGTAGTAGTGTATAGCCCAGGGCTATACACCTAGTGAATGTGTTTCTGAGCTAAGATTTGAACTCAGGTCTTATTGACTCCAACTCCAGAACTCTATCCACTACCTAGCTGCCTCAATAGTTGTACCTTGTCTATTATTTGGGTAAGAGACTCATGTGGAGAAAAGTAATGAAAGTGAGAAGGGAAGGACTTAATAGAGATGTTAATAGAAAGAGCACTAGATGTGAAGTCAAGGGACCTGAGTTTAATCTTAGTTTTGCTGCTCACTACCTGTGTGACCTCTGGCAGTTTGCCTCCCCTCCCTGTGCCTCTCTTGTTTCTGGAACTATAGTAATTAAAGTATTTAGAGAAGGGTAAACAGAGCTGGTATATTTTGAGAAACATGACCAGTATGATTCTGCAAGTTTACAGACAAATTGCACAGGGGGGTAGAATGAGGAATCAGATTTGATTAGGAAGTATGGTCATGGTGGTTTGGGGTCCTGAAGATCTTTTTGTTTACATTTATATGTTCTCCTGATAGCCTTCTCCCCTAGGAATAGTAGTTTGGAGCATATTTTTCTCCTCAAAATTAGGTTATGACACAAAGTTATGCCTGGAATCAACAGTAGCTGTAGTCATTACCCCTCCCGAAGGGTGTGCCTTTATGTAAGATTCCTGGAAATAAGAGGTCACTGTTCCCTTTACATAAGGGAAGTGTATAAGAAAAAGGGCCTCATGCCAGAGGAGTCTAGTAGTGGTAGCAGTAGTAATAGTAATAACAATAACAACTAATAGTTTTGTTTTAAATAAACATTATTAATAAATTATTATTATTAATTGTATTTTTGTAGTACTTTAAGGTTTGTATATCAGTTTCCTTTTACGCTTCTATGAGATATGTAGTATTCTATTATCCCCATTTTTACAGAGGAGGAAACTGAGGCACTGAGAGATTAAATGATACCCATAACTGTATAGCTAATAAGATAGAATTTGAATCCAGGTCCTTTGACTCTACATCTAATGCCCTTTTTACAATAAAGGGAGAAAATTCTAAGGGCAACACTCATATTGACACAGTTGATTATCCTTGTCTCTCAGAATCCCAGAGAAGGAGCTGATTCCTGGAATCATTAAGCAAGGAACAAATTGCTTGGAGTCTCAGGGTCAGGACACTGCAGGCAACAATCTGGTTGTCATGGGCAGCTGCAAAGGAGCTTCAAACAATCTTCTCATGACCCAGGTAAGCTGCTTGGCAAGTGGGTGCCACCCTTCTGGGCCCTGACCCAAGATAGCCTCATCCCCTGGACAGAGTAGGATGAAACCTTGAGAAAAGCTCTGGTTGATATTCCAACAGCAGAGTTGCTGTGGAAGGTGGGATGGGGGGGGGGGGTTGATCTTCTCACCCCTCTGCCTCTCTCTCTACCATCACATCTATTTCCCCAATAAGACCATCCCCACATTTCACACTTAGACTTTTTTCCCATGTGGTCCCCTTCTGCACAATACCCATCTCCTTCCCAGCAGCTATCCTTTGGGTAGCAGTGCTTATATGAATCAGCCTATGTAAGCTTCACCTTGAAGGCAAAAAGAAGGTCTGTTTGAGTGCCACCAGATAAAAGCATTCCCCCTTCATAACATGTATATGTTGGGATTCATAGAATTTTAGAGTTGGTGGAACTATTGAGAATTGAACTCAGATATCATGTTACACTGCCCAACTCCCTAGGTCTTCTGAATTCTACCTTCCTCACTAAATCATCAGTCTTGATATCTTGTACATTAACTTTATTTGTTCAATAATTTGTTTGTTTTTAGGATTTAATTTTTAAAATTTCAAATTCCAAATTTTCCCCTTCCTTCCTACCTTTCCCACATACATTGAGGAAAGCAATTTGAAATTAATCATACATATCATGAGAAACGTATATCCATATTAGCCATGTTATAAAAAAAAGAAAAGAAAAAGAAAGAATGAAAAAAGTATCCTTTATTCTACAGAGTCCATCAGTTCTCTCTCTTGAGGTAGAGAGTAATTTTCATGATGAGTCCTTTGTAATTGTCTTGAATCATTGTATTGCTCAGAGTAACCAAGTCATTCACAGTTAATCATTGTTAATATATTACTGTTACTGAGTACAATGATGCCTTTTTCCATGAACACTTTCTAATATAGGAACTAATGAGCAGATACCTTAAAATCCCCAAAGCATTAGGCATTTACAGAACTAACTCTCTCACCCCACCCTCTTTCTCCCTTTCTCCTCTCTCTCTCTCTCTCTCTCTCTCTCTCTCTCTCTCTCTCTCTGTCTCCTCTCTCCTCTCTCTCCCCCTCTCTATATGTACATATATAAGTACACACATATGGATCCATACACACACACATATATGTTTGTGTGTATATATCGTGGACAGATAGATGGTAGAGTGGAGCTTAAAATTAGGAAGACTCATCTTCATGAGTTCAAATTCAGCTTCAGACACTTACTGTATGACCCTGGTCTAGTTGCCTCAGTTCCTCATCTATAAAATGAGCAGGAGAGGAAAATAGCAAACCTTTTTAGTATCTTTGCTAAGAAAACTCAAAAAAAGAAGTCATAAAAATTTGGACATGACTGAAATGTCATCAGTTGATGGATAGATAGATCATGTATCTATATATACATATAATAAATATGCATATAGACACCCAACAAAATGCTTTGCAGAGATAGATACTTAATAAAAAGATAGAAAATTATATTGTTTTAGGGTCAGCTTCACATCAGCAAGGATTCAAGGATTCAGACAATAAACTTAATGAACTGACTTGATGGAAGCTTCTTGTGCTGTTGTGGATTCTAGTTCTCATAGTCCTTTTGAAGACTGACAACTTGATCCTTTCAAGCATTTTGCTTTAGTGCTATATGGACATAATTCATTTTGAGTTTATGGAACAGTTTTATTAGGGCAGTCAATTCAGTGAACTTCCTAGAGGAGATAGACCCTGGAAAATCAAGGGAGGAGAGCAAAATACTTGGATAGGATTCTTTCACTGGTCATATGCAATATTTGAAACAAGCATAGAACCAGGAGATATAGCAAACCCATTTTGTTTATCTAAATAATATAAAAGATAAGCATCTTCCAAAGAGTCCAAAGAGACAATAGATTCTTTCTGTTTTTTTCCTACTTGTAGGAGTGGGTATTCAGTGATCCTCTTATCCGGCAACAGGACAAGTGTCTCTCCATCACATCTTTCTCTACAGGATCCCAAGTCACACTGGAGGCCTGCAACCAGAAAGATGGCAGACAGGTATGTGGCAGCATATAAATCTTAACCTTTCTCTTACTCTGTAGATGACTCTGTCACCCCTTGTCCAGACTACAAAGTTGTTATTACCATTTGCAACATGAAATAAAATGAATAAGGCCTCCTAATGAGCTGAATGCTGTGTGAGTACTGCTGTCCAGAGTTCTTTTGAATAGATCAAGGTGAAGATTAGAGAATTATATCAGTGAATATTTGAGCTGGAAAGGATTTTAGGCATCAGCAAATCCACTTCCCCTATTTTTCAGATAAGAAAACTGAGGTTCGGAGAAAGGAAGGGACTTGTTCTTTTGTGGTGATAATAATGTACCTTATATTTGTATTGACCAAACACTTAAAAATGTTTTCACAGACATGACAGTTCTTATCGTCACCCAAATCTCTCTTGAGGCTCAGTTAATGCTCTGATTAGTGGATAAGTCTCTCCTGGTCTCCCTTTCAAGGTTGAGTACTGCTATGTTGTAATGGAAAAAGAATTGGACTGGAGTCAGCAGACTGATTTCTAATCCTGGTTCTATCATTAATTAGTTGTGTGACTTTGGGCAAATTACTTAATCTCTGTAGGTCCCAGTTTCTTTATCTGTAAAATGTGGGATTTGGTCCAGGTGATCTAGAAGATTCTTTTACAAGCAGGGGTATAATGCCAAATGTTTAACAAGTATCTTTCAAGGAAAAAAAGGTACACTTGATAAATTTTTAACTTTAATCTGCATTAATAATGCTTTAAGTCAAAGGTTAAGTGACACAGAATAGCACCTAGAGTCAGGAAGACCTGAGTTCAAATGTGATGTCAGATAGCTGTGTGACACTGGATCATCACTTAACTCAGTTTCCTCATCTCATCTTCAATTAGTTGGAGAAGGAAATGGCAAATTACTCTAGTATCTTTGCCAAGAAAATGACCCCAAATGGGGTCATGAAGAGTTGGACATGACTGATACAACTGAATGACAGAAATCAGCAAAACAGTATAGCAGGTCCTGATTTGTAGTGTTAGTCAGTTTCTAAGGTTTAAATGCTCACACTGAAAATTTAACAACTGGCTCTCCAGGACCATTAGAATTAGCTTCAGTATATCCCTGCCAAGGGATAACTCATCAATGTTTCGATGATCTCTTTTAATCTGTCTAGAGACAGCTTAATAGTATAGAAGACTGTCAGAGAGCTATAAGTTCATGTCCTACTTCAGAAACTTACTTGATGTGTGATTCCAGGCAAGATGCTTAACCTTTCTTAACCTCAGTTTCCTCATTTGTAAAAGGGGGATTATCATAGTACCTCTCAGCTTTGTTGTGAGGATCAAATGAGATAACATATATAATGTGCTTTGCAAGTCTTGAATTACTAAATAAATGCTAGGTATTATCTTCATAGCACTCCTATTTTAAAATGAAGCCAAGTATAATTATAGATGAGAATACTGAAGCTC
Organism: Macrotis lagotis; assembly: GCF_037893015.1. Lineage (NCBI taxonomy): Eukaryota > Metazoa > Chordata > Mammalia > Peramelemorphia > Peramelidae > Macrotis > Macrotis lagotis. Next base: position 271,650,470 of record NC_133661.1, on the reverse strand, counting down.
AAAGGTGAAATAGTTTTGCACAAAGTTAGAGCTTTTCTCCTAACTCCCAGGCTAGTGTTCCTTTCCATTCACCTATCTATTGTTTCTCAGATGCCTTCTCAGTAAAGATAATGTTTGTTCTTCATTTTCAAAGAAGATCATGACATCAGGGAGATGATGCCATGACAAGCACATGAATTGGATTTGAGTTGAAGGGGTGCTATACTAAGTCACCAGCCACACTTTCTCCTCCAGAGCCATCTGAGTCCAGTCCCAGATATGGATTAGGACCAACTGGAGATGGCCCTGGATGCAAGGCAGTCAGGGTTAAGTGATTTGTCCAAGGTCATACAACTGGTAAGTGTCAGAGACTGGATTCGAACTCCCATCCTCCTGATTCCAAGGCCAGTGCTCTATCCACTGGGCCACCTAGCTGCCCCAAAATGGATTCTAGAGTTAAAGAGAGAAAGTACTGGTACAAAGATTTCCCTCTGATGGGAGAGGGTCCCAGATTCTGTTTTTAAGGAGAGGGTCTAGGAAATCCACTGTCATCATTTTAATTTGTACTTAAATTTGTACTTAATTTGTACTTAAAACATTCCAAATACCTTAGGGCAAACCATGTGGCTTAAGTACTTAATAACATGTCCTGATTTTATAAATAATAAAAGTTGTACAGAATTTGGTAATAATTTCAATCAAAAATCATTATGAGTGGTTATGGCTGGACCTTAGGTGACTGAATGTATTTTGTATGTTTGTGAAATACATGATTAAAGAACTGTCTTGGAAGTTTGTCACCATGTTTCCTAGTATAGGAAAGCTGAATTTTTTCCTGGTACCTGGTAGGACATTCTGGGTAAGCCCTAACACTTCATATTCAAGTTCTCAAATAACAAGATATTTGAGTCATTTTTATTTCCCAACAAATGATTTATGTAATTATGCAATTTTTAAAAAAATTTCATGAAAGCAAGTAACATATCTGCTTTGTGGCAACTACAACAAATGAGTGGTCCATGAGTCAAAATTGGCTAGGGGCTTTTGACAGGGACTTTCTCTATCACAGGATCACACAGAATCTTAGAATTGGAAGGCATTCAAAGGCCACCTAACACAATCTATAATTGAACAAGAATCTCTTATATCATCATCAAGAGGTGGCCATCCCATCTCTGCTCTAAGACTCGAATGAGGGAGAAATTGTTACCTCCAGAGACAAATCATTTTAGCATAGCTCTGATCATTGGAAAGTTTTTCCTTAAAGCTAGGCAAAATCTACCTCTCTGGATTTTCCATTCATTGCTTCTAGTTTTCCTCTTCTGGAGTTCAAGCAGAACAAGTTTTATCAATTTTCCTTCAACTACTTGAAGATGTCCATCATGTCCCTCATTAAATATACTCTTTTCCAGGCTCAACCACCTATTTTCTCAATCAATCCTCAGGTTTTTCACCATCTTGATTGCTTACCTTTGATTGCTCACCAGCTTATCAGTCTCACATTATACCAATCCTTCCTACCTTCCTTCAACTCCTTCTAAATCCCAATCTACCCTGCTCCCTTCTAGGCCAACAAACATCCCTCAGTGTATGGAAGAAGCATTCACTATTTTTCTCACATTTTTAACGAGATACCTCTCTAGTGCATCCAGAATAATGGAGGAATCTTCATGGTCACCCCAATAGTTCTCTTCTTTGAGATTGATGCTTCCTCCTTTTCAAAATTTAACTTCTTCCTCTTATCTCCAGTTCATATACATTAATTTAAGGTTCTCCCCCATCAGTACCACAGCTCCTGTTCCTCTACACACAATAGTTGAGATGAAACCTGTGCCGGAACTCTATACAACAATATACCTTCTTGCCTCTTGGATCAGGAAATTCCCATATGTCCTGTTCTGGATAGAATTACCAGGAGTAAAGAATCAAGGCATTCTCTAACATCACAGACCCTCCTTTATTCCCAGTTTCCAATTCTTCATTTCCAAGTCATTCCAGATTTCACAAATTCAAGAGGAGCCTGGTATACTTGTGTAGTCAGATGAAGGCATCATGGTAGAATAGGAAAACCAATGAACTAGCCTAGTTAGGGTTTTCTTGGCAAAGATACTGGAATGGTTTGCCATTTCCTTCTCCAGCTCATCTTACAGATGAAGAAACTGAGACAAATAGAATTAAGTGACTTGCCCAGGGTCATCCAGCTAGTGAGTGACTTGAGGCCAAATTTAAACTCATGAAGATGAATCTGTTTACAAGCCCAGTGTTCTATCCACTGAGCCACCTAGCTGTCCACACAAAACACCCAGGTTTTGAATTAAGTTCTTATACTAGTTGGTGAAGGATCTTACACTGTTCAACCGAAAGAGCGAGATAGAGACTGGAATTTGATAAGTCTGGAGATCTTTAATTCCCAGGGACTGCCTGGGGATAAAGAGTACCCAAATCAGACAGTACCTGAGTGTTTAGGGGATAGGGTTTTTATAGCATTTGGGGGGGGGGGATACTGAGAGCAGGCAGAATACAGAAGCAAAGATCGTCTTATCATATGTAGATATGGGGTTTCGTATAGACAGAAAGGGTCAGGGTCTTTGTTTGAACATATTTCCTGAGATGGAGGGAGTCACACAGTCATGAGCTTCCCACAGGTTGGAGGAATTTACTATCTTATTGTTCCAGCCACACCTGGGGAAGGGGGAGGCAGTCCTGGAATTTAACAGATACAGCAAGATAATTGGGCTGATGAGGGTGCTTTGTGATTCTTCAAACAAATTTTTGGTATATCCTGGACCCCCAGGGTTAAGCACTTGGGTCTTATCGATTATTTTCAGACCTAAAGGCACCTGGCCAAATTTGTATTTCTAAGGAATTTCTCAGGGCCCAGAAGCATGTTGGGGACCCCTTTCTATACAGGAATTTCACAAACATTGATATTGTACTTCAAGATAAGTCATTTACCCTTTTCCAAATTTAGATGCAAAAAATATCTTGGAAAAATGCCATACATATTCAAGCAGTGTTCCCAAGAACATCCTGGAATTGATCAACCTTTGGAGAAGTTGAATGAGATAGGAGAAGGCCAGTTGACTTTGAGGTCTTTAACCTGGTGGTTAAAGACGTAAGGCAGGAGACCTAGATGTAAGAGAAACCTATGTGCCTTCTGGTCAAGGGTAAAACAGTGGATGTCATACTAATTGGTGGTGGGTTCTACAAAGACTTTTTTTTGACTCAAGGTCATATGGAAGATTTATAGATTGTTTATTCTGGTAGGGAATATCTAGTCCAGTCCTTCATTTATAGATGAGAAAACTGAAGCCCAAAGAGGTTAAATGATCTGTCCCTGGTCCTTCAACAAGTTAGTGGTAGAACTGGGACTTGGATCCAAGAATCCTTACAAGAGTCAAATGGAAATTAAATCATGTTATGAATGTATAAACTGGAAAAGACACAGAGAAAGGATATCCAAAGGAATCCAGCTGCTTCCTCAAATCATCTATTGTACCCTATTCACCATTAACTGGTTACTCTAATGTCCCTATAAAAAAGTCCCTGGATAATTCCACTGAAGAATTGTCCCCTATCATGTTTCTTGCCTTCTCTATGAGTGGAAAAGGGAGAGGACGGAAGGAGAGAATTTAGAACTCAAAACAAATATTTAAAAAAATTTTTTAAAAAGAATTGTTTCTCGAAATTTGCATTCCCTGTTCTTCCAGAGCCAAGGTTGTTTGTAACCCTGTTCTCCCTTCACTTCCATTCCACTGTTTATTGTAAGCAAATTTTGTGTAGACTCCCCTCTGCCCAGCCCTTCACAGAGTCACTTGGTTCTTATTCTCCCAATTAATATAGATCACTGCTCCCCTACCTCTTTCCCTGTTTCACTAGTAGAAATTACTGCTTATACTCAGCTGTAAAGCTGCTTCTTCACTTTACTCAGCCAAATGATGTGTTCAGCATCAACCACTTCTTCCTTTCCTAGATGATCAAATGCACTACTGGGTCTGAAGTCAGGAAAACCAGAGTTCAAATTCTGCCTTGAAGACTTACTAGCTGTGTGACTCTGGGCAAGTCACTTCATCTCTGTCTGCTTCAGTTTCCCCAATTGTAAAATAGAGATAATAGCAGCATCTATTTCCCAAGTTGTTGTGAGGATCAAATGACTGATAGATAGATAGATAGATAGATAGATAGATAGATAGATAGATTGATAGATAGATTACTTAGCATATCACTTGGTACTATATAAACCCTCATTTCCTTCCCTAATCCTCTCCACAGCTCCTAATGCCTCCCCATCTAAAATACTCATATTTATATTGTATATATTTTTCAAAAATTTAAATGTGCATGTATTGTTTCCCCCAGATAAAATATGAAACTATTTAAGATAAGAGAAATGGTCCATTTTTGTCTTTGAATTCCCAAAACCTAGCACAGTGATTGAATGACTGAGAAGTAAGGCAGGAGACCTAGATGCTGCATTCATTCCTACTTCCATTTTGAGCTGCTGAGTAACATTGCCCTCTAACCTAGTTCAAAGGCCCAAGTTTCCTTTTGGGGTCCTTTTGACATCTCCTTCCATTCCATCCAAGTCATATTTCAGATGTTCTCCAGCTGTTTTCCCTTCATTATTAGACTAGAGAAAACTGAGATACCAGGATGTAAATGAAGTAGTTTGAAATGTCCCTGATGAATCTATAATGGGGCCAAGAAACTCAGCTCTCCTTCATGCTACTCATAACCCAAGCTATCTTCTTAACTATTATGATAGGGTCATTCCCATGGCAGAAAAAATATTTAAAACAATTGACGTCATATCCATAGAAATGTGGTACAAAGCATAGGACTAGAGGGCAATCATGTTAAGTGTTTAAATCACTTTTGGGAAGTGAAAGATTCAAATAAGACTGAAATGTCATGTGATTTATAGAAGATGAAACTAAACACTAAGGCTACTCAGCACCAATAAGTAACCTTTTCATTTTCATAGTAGACACTATTTTGGAAAGAGGAGATCCAGATCTATGATTTTTATTGATACAGAGAACTCAAATATGGAATTTCTCTCCACTGATATAGGTCTCCATCTAGTCTTTAAAGAATCGTCTGTGTAATTTGTCTGTGATCCTAGGGTAACTATGTGTCCATAGGTCTGTTTAGGTAGCAAGTGAATAAGCAAGTCACTAAACATGTCACTCACTAAAAAGGTGAATGCCAGACAGGTTGTCTCAAGAGTCTTTTAAAATCATTTTAAAGCCTTTATAGTTTAAAACAGTACTTTTGGGACACCTTAGATATGGATCACAAAATGATTCTGAAACTGAAGGGGTGTGGTGGTGGACCTATACAAGATGTGCCATTTATGTGCCCAGTTATGGTTATTTTAAAGAAGAAAAAAACCTGTTTTTCTCTCTTTCTTCCCTCTACTAGAAATGGAAGATGAAAGGTACTTTTATCCAGCACTTTGTCAGTGGCCTCTGTTTGGAGAACCAATCCCCACAGGTTGTGACTGGATTGTGCCAGTCAGATTCACCTGCCCAACAGTGGGAGCTAATGCAAGCCACATGATGGAAGCCCCAGGAAACTCATCGTTCCTTTTTGCATGAGATTTTGGGGCTGGAATGGGGTTAGGGTGGGGGTGTGTCAAGTCGGGTTGTTTTCATCTTGTCAACATTTCTGTTGGGATCATCAGCAAATATCGCCACCATGTTAAATGTTTTTCCAAAGCTCATGTTGGGGGAAGGAGGGAGGCAGTGGCATGTCCTTGGACTCCCTGCCCCTAGCAATTCTATCTATATTCCTAGCCTTACTTCTGATAGAGGAAATGGTAAGGACTATGGACTATGACTGGCAAACTCAAAGACTGGGCAGAGTCGGGGGTGGCATGTTGCCCTTTTATTTCCCATCCCTATAGGCAGTCTTGACTCTATTGCCCCTAGGACTAGCCTACCCATAATGAGGTACAGTGGTTTGTATGTGAACATATGGGTGATATTGTTATGTGAAGACAGGAAGATCTAACTTCTTCTCTGTGATGTAACTGGCTCCTGCCTGGGATATTAGGCTTCAGAGGGGTTGTAAGGTAATGGAATGGGAGGGGTGGAAGAGAATCATAATATGGGGAAGAAATGATTGAAAAATGTGATGACCACAAGCCCAGGATCATCACTTTGGAGCCTGCACAGGACAAATCCCAGGATCACAGTGGGATGCTTAAAATGTAAAGAGGCAACCCTGGAAGGCAGAAAGATGAATAAGTTGCTGAAGGGGGTAAAACAGACAAAAAGCAAAATCCCATCTAAGGCCCTTTACTTTAGAAGTAGTTTTTCCCCTTGTCAAAACCATCCTGGATCTTCTGGGTTGAGAGCTACTAATAGAACTATTGTGTTTTAATTCCTGTCAGGTTGAACAAGATCAGTTAGTAAGAAGGCTTAGAAGGTCAGTTCATTAAACTGTTCCTGGTGATTCTTCCTTTTAGGACTTGGGCAATTTCCCTTTTATATTAATTTCTTAATCCCCATTTTCTATGCTGGAATCCTCTAGGACAGTGGTCTCCAAACTTTTTAATCCTATATCCTTATAAATGAAAAAACAACCCTTTTTTTATAAAATGGTGGTATTCTAGGGGAAGGGGAGAAATTTCTCATGGCACCTATGCAGCTATGGGGACCCAGGTGAGGGTTACATTATAACTGCATTGAGGAGCTGACATGTTGTACTGTGATGAGTGAAGGATAGGTATTGTTGTGTTGGCTATCATGAGGATGAAATTTGCCCCATCTTCCCATTTCTCCATTGATTGGCCAAAGGTTTAAAGTCAACCCTTCACCACTTTGGGTTCATGCTATACCCCCCGGGGGGGATCCCCACTGCACTTTGGAGACCACTGCTCTAAGAGATATTCATGAAAGGAATTGGACCTTGAAAGAGTTTTTGTGACTACTAACATATGCATCCCAGCTTTCCTCACTATCCACTTTCCCCCATCCTCCATCTATGACTTGTGCCTTCTGAAAGATCTTTTATCTTTATAAGGAAGCTGCTGTCTTGGGGTAAAAGGAATGGGACTCCTTTTCATGGTATAAATAATGCCTATCTTCTTTCAGAAGCCCCAAGGCTACTCCAAGCCCTGCTGTTATTGAAGGATTGACATAGAAGAGCCAACCTTGGGAGCTCTGGTTGAGAAAAGAAAACTCCCACTTCCTTTCCTCCCCTACACCCCTTGGTCTCCTTTTAGAGTCCCTTCTTCCCCTGCCCTCCACAACTACATCCTCATACTGAGCCAGGAAGATACACCCTTAGGAGTTCTCTTTGGTGGCAAAGGCTGTGTGTCTACTTATCTCTCATGATTCTTCCCTTAGAACCAACCTCCCCAGGGCTGCCTTCCTCCTGAGGACCCTAAAGACTATAAGGGCTCAGTAATAAATATAGCTTTGTACAATTCTAGACCTTTCTAGATGGAAAACACAAGCTCTTCTTGAAGTGCCCTCATTTTACTTTCTTCTGAATGTCCATAGTACATTGAGTTGTTATTATATCTGGTCTGTAGCATTCATTTGAAGGCTATCCAAAGCTTCTGTGATAGCAGTTGTCTGTATTGTATGGAAGAGTATCTCAATAGGTTTTTCTTTTTCTGAACTATCACTTAGAGGATGGTATCAGTCCTATCATATTAGGAACCTGCTACCAGCAACTCCACCTGGGAAAGGCATAATTGTTTTGGCCCCATTCCTCAGCTCACAGTATGGCATTTGATGTGGGTCAGTGTTTACTCATGGACCTCCAATGTTAAGTGTGATGTTGTTTCATCCATTCTTGTCCCTCCTGGTGAATTAATATCACTCAATCCAGTTTAATCCAATCCAAATTCTTTCAACAAACACATTATGCCCCTACTATCTGCAGAACCCTGCTCTCAACACAATGGACAGCCTTCATGGGATTTGGACCATGGGTTTAGTATAAAAATTAATAAAACTTTGAAGCATCTCAGGATAGATTTGGAGTTAAAGGCCATTATCTAGAGTTTGAATTGATGTGATGAGAAAATACTGCTAACTGAAGAATCATTTCCAAGGGTCCCAATTTTGTTCTTAGTGATCAAATCAGAAGGCTGAGAGCTACTTAGATTTTGTTCTTCTTGAGCAAAGCATGTGCTATGTGTCTTTCTTTGAGGAACTTGTCTCTATGAATGCCTGGAATAAAACCCTTCTCAAACATGGGTGCACCACCTCCTGTGGCTCCCAGTTCCCACATAGTCTTCTACACCAACATATATTCCACCTTGCCGGGACTACCTGACCACCTGCTTAGTAGTCCTGCTTCCTGCACTGATCTTTCTCAGTGATGTGTCCAAGGCCTCTGGGTAGAGTTCCCATAGAGTTTTCCAAGTGCCATTATTGATGGTTGCACAATTCCTGGAGCCCAGTGGAAGAGAGAAGGTTTGAGAATAATGATGATAACAATGATAATAAATTATATCTTGCAACAAGTGGCATCTTGTCTAATTCTCACAACAATAACATGAGGGTGGTAAGGCCAGTGTCATCACTGTTATTTTATAAGCAAGGGATCTAGGACTTAGGTTAAATGATTCTTCATATCACACAAATGTGGTTGTGATGAGGTCAAAACAAAAGCCTGACTCTCCCCTGGGGTTGAAAGATGGCAAATGAGCTGATCAGGGAGAATTCATATGAGGTCATGATAAGGCCAGGACTAGGAATTATTTATCAACTCCAAGACCTATGCTCATACCACTACCACATTTCTTCCAGAATCCCTTTTCCTTCTTCCTTCACTCAAAATGAATCTAGGAGGAGTTGCACTAAGTGGCAAGGTGAAGAAATCCAACTCGTATTTTATAGGTGCCTGCTGCAAATTGAAGTTCCAAGGTCCCTATAAATCTGACAGCAGAAATTGTAAGGAAAGGAGTGAGCTTTGGTGGGGATGTTGGGGAGGGGTGCAATGGGGTAACTGATAGGTTGAATTATGATGTTTTTGAGGGGAACAGGAATATAGTATGTTTTGCATTTTTTTCCTGGTTTTCTTCTTAATAGGGACAGGGACAAAGTAAGCCATCCAACAGATAGCTTCCTGATTAACCAACCACAAGCATGCAATTTGAAGACTAAGCCAATAAACTAGATCCAGGCTGCCCAGCATGCTGAATCTCAGACTCAGTGTAGGTATGTTCTAGGAATTATGTGCTGCTCTCCTTTGCAGTTCAAAGATGGCAAAATGGCTCTGATCAAACAAGAATTAGGATGAGCTGGATAGTCCTAGGAATTACTTATAATTAGTCATTGATATTTGCCTAGTCATTGTTAAGTGAGGCCTCATTTACCTCATGGTTAGAAAACTTGGTCTTTCACATTTCTTTTATCTGCATTTCTCATTACCTTACCTTTGTATGTTATTTCTCTTTCTCCTTATAAATAAAGGTGAGAAAGTGCACTCGAGATTGGTAGCACATTGGGTAAAGGTGTTTAGGAAAACAGAGAAGTGAGTGTTGAGGTCAGAGAACCCAGAAATAATGGGAGCAGAGGTGGGATTTGAATCTCTCTCTGTGTCTTTGTGTCTCTGTGTCTGTGTCTCTGTGTCTGTGTGTATCTCTCTCTGTGTCTCTCTCTGTCTCTCTGTCTCTGTCTCTGTCTCTGTCTCTGTCTCTGTCTCTGTCTCTCTCTCTCTCTCTCTCTCTCTCTCTCTCTCTCTCATTACTCTCCCTTAGCCTTTAGGATTCTGATGAGACTAAGCTCCTGCAGCAGTCCACATCTCTGCAGAGGCTGTATATGTCTATAATGATCTGAGGAATACTTCTGTCTTTCCCTATTCCCTGGATATTAAAGTCTGGTTTAGCAGAGAAATCAGGACAATGTCAGGTGATGAAGATACAAAATCACAAACGGAGCTGTCCATGGCTCCATGGCGTTTGTGATCTATTGTGACATGTTTGGTATCTACAGAGTAAATACAAGGATTTCAGGGAGATCAGCTAGAGGGATCAAGAAAAGACCTCAGGAAGTGCAATAGCTGTATGTGTGGTTTTCTCAGTCAACAGGTCAACTTCAGGGATCCTTATGTATCATTTAGTTGTCCCTGTTTCTGACCCCACTAATATAGATAACCTTCAGAATATAGTCTCCTCACATCCAGTCTATGCCCTCTCCAATCTACACTCTACACAGTTGTGAAATTGAGAATTTTTAACATGTATGATTATGTCATTCTCTTGTTCAAAAATCTGGTATAGTCCCCTATTGCTTATAAACAAAATTCAGATTTTTCTGTTTGGCATTTTGTTGTTGTTGCTGAGTTGTTTTTTCAGTCATGTCCAACTCTTTGTGACCTTATTTGGGATTTTTCTTGGCATTTTCATACTTGAGTGATTTTTCATTTTCTTCTCCAGCTCATTTTAAAGATGAGAAAACTAAGCTAAATACAGTTAAATGCCTTAACCAGTCATACAGCTTCCTGAGATCAGGTTTGAACTCAGGAAGATGAGACTTTTTGACTTTTGTCCAGTTCTCTATCTACTGAGCCACCCAGATCCTAGCTAGGTGTCATTTATTTATTTATTTGTTTGTTTGTTTATTTATTTATAGGGGTGTTTTTGGCAAGGCAAATGGGGTTAAGTGATTTGCCCAAGGCCACATGGCTAGGTAATTATTAAGTGTCTGAGACCAGATTTGAACCCAGGTAGCTAGGTGGCATTTAAAGGGCATTTAAAGCCCTTTACAATTTGATTTAGAATAACTTCATATGCCCAACTTGCAGTCCACCAAGATATGAAATTCCATCTCCCCACCTGCATCTATACACAGGCTGTTTATCTCTCATGCCTAGAATTTTCCTTTTCCTCTCCAAACACTATAATAGCAGCTAATATTTATAGAGCACCCACAATATGCCAGGTATTGTTATTATCTCATTTGATATTCATTTATCCCCATTTTACAGATGAGGAACTGAGACAAACAGAAGTGACATGACTTGCCCAGGATGGCCCAACTAGCAAATACAGCTAGAGGCTATAGTTGAACTTAGGGCTTTCTCATTCCAGGTTGGGCTGCACCAATCTAGTGTCTCTAGGTTCAACTGAAGTTGGTATCTCTACAAAAGATCTTTCTTTACCCTCAATTATTAGTGCTTACCACTTTCCAGGACTTTTGGTAGAGTGTGTCTGGATCTGGGTCTGTGTCTATGTGTGTCTGGGTCTGGGTCTGAGTCTGTGTCTGTGTGTGTCTGTGTGTGTCTGGGTCTGGGTCTTTGTGTATTGGGGTCTGGGTCTGGGTCTGTGAGTGTCTGGGTCTGGGTCTGTGTCTGTGTCTTTGTGTCTATGTCTGTATCTGTGTTTGTGTCTGTGTGTGTCTGGGTCTGGGTCTGTGTGTGTCTGGGTCTATGTCTATGTCTGTGTGTGTCTGGGCCTGGGTCTGTGTGTGTCTGGGTCTATGTCTGGGTCTGTGTGTGTCTGGGTCTGGGTCTGTGTGTGTGCATGTCTGGTCTGGGTCTGTATCTTTGTCTGTGTCTGTGTGTGTCTGTGTCTGTGTCTGTGTCTGTGTGTGTCTGGTTTGGGTCTATGTCTGTGTGTGCCTGGTCTGGGTCTGTATCTTTGTCTGTATCTGTATCTGTATCTGTGTCTGTGTCTGTGTCTGTGTCTGAGTCTGTGTCTGAGTCTGTGTCTGTGTCTGTGTCTTTGTGTGTCTGTGTGTGTCTGTGTCTGTGTCTGTGTGTCTGAGTCTGGGTCTGTGTGTGTCTGTGTCTGTGTCTGTGTCTGTGTGTGTCTGGTTTGGGTCTATGTCTGTGTGTGCCTGGTCTGGGTCTGTATCTTTGTATCTGTATCTGTGTCTGTGTCTGTGTCTGTGTCTGTGTCTGTGTCTATGTTTGCGTTTGCGTTTGTGACTGTCTGTGTCTGTGTGTGTCTGTGTATGTCTGTGTCTGTGTGTCTGTGTCTGTGTGTCTGAGTCTGGGTCTGTGTGTGTCTGTGTCTGTGTCTGTGTCTATGTATGTCTGTGTCTGTGTCTGTATGTGTCTGAATCTAGGTCTGTGTCTGTGTGTCTGTGTCTGTATATGTGTCTGTGTGTGTCTATGTCTGTGTGTCTATAAATTACCATAATTTCATTGATCTAAGAAATGACCAGGTAGGAAACTCTGTCTAGCGATGCAGATTGACAAGTCTTCTACAATGTCTCGTTTTAGAGACTTGTCTGGAATACTCAGAGATTAAGTGACTTGCTCAGGGTCACACAGTCAATATATGTCAGAAGCAGGTTTTAAACAGGCCAGCACTCCATCCTACTCCTCTATATCATTAATATTTATCTCATATTTATCTATCTGTAGATAAACTATTTCCCCTAGTAAATTTGTTGAGAATAGGGATTGTTTGGGTTTTCTTCTTTGTAGTCCCAACAACTAGTACAATTCCTGGCCCAAACTAAATGTGTAATACATTTCTTTTGGAATTTAATTCAGTCAATAAACAGCTATTAAGTGTCCACTCTATATGAGGCATTGTACCAAATTGAACTCAAAAATCCTCCCAACTCTAACATTTGGAAAGTCTCTTTTTTCCCCTGCCACATTTCCAGTGAATTTGGTGAGTGACGTGGCCTGACCGTTGAAGTCACTTTCTCTGTGTCAAGGACAGATCTTGGATGAATACCCAAGAGTCCTGATTTCAAATGGTGGCACTGGCTCTAAGCTCTTATTGCTTATAAGATTCTCAAAGTAGGGAATTCACCCTCCTGTTTCTGGGATTCCCCCAAAGATCACTCTTCTCTAACTTCACTTCTGCAACTCAGTTTTCCAAAGACTCTAAGAATTACTCTAAAAAGTTATGTCCAGGCTGAGTTATCTGGAAGAATCTTGGGTTAGGGAAGAGCAATACCCAAGGGAATTTCTCTGTCTCCTTGTGACCCTGAAATCAGGAAAGGAGGGGAGACTGGATGTTGGGGGGGAGATGTGGATCCAATCATGGCTATCCTTCCTACAGCAACCCTGGAAGGAGAAAAATATCAAAATAATTCCAGGAAGAAACTAACTATTCTAGCATAACTTGAATGGACAACAGCTGTTCTTGTTTTATTTCCGTGGAAACCACTGGGGACACTGCTTGACTATTCTGAAGCTGAACTGATCCAGGTAAAAATAAATATTACACCTTTTCAAAATGAACTGTGCATCACCAGCAGGTTCTCTGACTTGGAGATCATCTCAATTCTGGCCACGAAAATGTCATCTCATCAAACTCCCAGGAAAATCTTCACAGTGTCAGCACATTCTCTTTCCATTTGTCCTAAATATATATGCATCCATACATATAAGCATATACCCTTGTGCTGCCTTTTCTGCTCTCAGGGCTGTAGTGTTTATTACACATAAATATACATATATAATATACATATACACACAAATATGTAGTGTGTATGTATGCATGTATTTTGTGTATATAAATGTATATAGTATTTATTTTAGTAACCTGTCAGTTGTGCCCAACTCTTTGTGATCCTATTTTAGGGTTTTCTTGGCAAAGACACTAGAGTAGATTGCCATTTCTTTCTCCAGTTCATTTTACAGATGAGGTAAACTGAGCTAGTGAGTGTCTGAAGTCATATTTGAAGTCAGGTTTTCCTGACTTCCAGCCAGCAGTCCATACACTGTTCCATCTAGCTGCTCCTTACAAACAGGTTGGCAAACACAAATACATAGTCATTTGAGTTCAGCCTTGTTCAACTTACAAAACTGGAGGCCCTTCTTTAGTCAAGGCCTTCTCCAAGCCCCATCCTTCCCAAGCCCAGTCCCCTCCCAGGTCAAGCTTTCAAGTCTTCAGTTACAGTTACTTCAGTTACAGACTTTTTTACAGATTTTTTCCAAAGTTTTATTTATTGGAGGCGAGAGCAGGGCAGTCCTAGACTCAGCTGACTTTGGGCTTTAAATTGACTCCCTAATACCTCTAGGATGAAATATAACCTCCTTTATTTGACATTTGAATCCTTTCATAGCTTGCACAAAATCAACCCTTCTGGCGTTAATATTTATTTCTTTATGCTTTGGCCAAACTAGTTTTTCTGACTGTTCCTCACACATTCCATTTCCATTGCATCTTCCATCTCTGTGTCTATTAACTATCCCCCATATCTAAAAAGACATTTCCTCCTCCTTCCAAATCTGAAAATCCCTGATCTACTAAAAAACTCAACCCAAGTTACCTTCTGCACAAACCCTTTCCTGTTCCTCCTAGTGGCTGGTGCCTCTCTTTCCCTAGCCGTAGCCCTGCCCCCCAATCTTGTATTTAGGTATAAGGCCTAGACCTTTTTCCCTTTGTATGAAGAACTATGCAGTCAAAGTCCTCCTCCTACTGGTGTAAATCTGTATATTCTCTGCAGCTTATGTAGTCTTAGAAAGTTGCCTAGAACACAGAGAGGTGAAATAACCTGCATGGGGTCTTATGTCTACTACCTGCCAGAAGAGGTGGGAGACACTTGAACCAGGTCTTCTGGGCTTGGGGACACCTTTATAGCTACTACATCAAGTTGATTCTCTACCTTATATTTATTTTATATATTCATGTACAAATATCACATTTATCACTGCAAGTCTATTTGATCAATCCATGAACCCCTATTAAGTATCAGACACTGTGATGGGTTTTCTTGGGATAAAAGACAAAATAGACCCTGTCCTCAGGGACTTTCATTCTACCAAGGAAGAAAATATATCTCTATCTATAATAACATATATGTATATATCTATATAAACATGACACATACCACATGCATACACACAAACACATATAGATATGATATTTAGACACCCATATATAGTGAGTGTATATATCAAATATATAGGACAGCTAGGTAGCCCAGTGGCTGGAATGCTGAACCAGGAATCAGAAAGAGCTAAGTTCAAATCCAGCTTCAGACACTAGCTATGTGACCCTGAGCAAGTCATTTAATCCTGTTTGCCCCAGTTTAAGTGCCAAACCACTCCAGTGTTTCTGCCCAGAAAATACCAAATGGGGGTCCTGAAGAGTTAGATATGACAAAAACTACTGAACAACACCCATACAGGGTGGAGCCAAGATGGCGACATGAAAGGATAGAGTCTTAGGAGCTCTCTGATAAAAATTCATAAACTAAGGACTCTAACTAAACTTTCGAGAGACAGAACCCACAAAGGGACCCAGTTAGGCAGTTCTCCTACTTAAGGTAACCTGGAAAAGAGCAGAAAGGCTCTGCTCCCCGGGGCCGGAGGGGCAGCCTGCCAGAGGGGTGGCCCTCCAGAGCCAAAGAACTTCAGCCTCCTGGAGGCAGCCCCAGGGTGCTGGGAGCCGCAGCTCACAGCAGCGGGGGAGTCTCTTCAGCTGCACCCTGGGGGAGCACTGACACAAAGTGGGGGAACAGGGGGGGACCTCTGCCAGAGCAAGCATGTGGAGCCCAGCCCTCAGGGCACACAACCAGCAGCCTGGTCTTTCAGCAGCCTAGACCAGGAAACAGAAGCAGGCAGAGCCAGTAAGCAGGAGCCCCCAGGGCATGAAGCCATTGAGCTGAGGGAGGGGAGTGAAGAGAGAGAGACTGCAGAGCTCTGTCCTCTGCCTCTGGAACAGGACTCTGGGGCTTTGACCACATTCAGATACTGATCCCAGTCTAGGCCCCCCCATAGAACAACAGGGCCCCCCCCATGTTGGCCCCGTGGCAGAGGGGGGCGCTTATGTTCATTCACAGACCAGGAGGGAGGACAGAGCCTCACACACTGAGACCCTTGTGGGAGTGTCCCAAAAGCTCAGGAAGCACCCCCAAAAACAGGCTTAGGCTGGGAAAATGAACAAAGAAACAAGAGGAAGCCCATTGAGAAATATTTTGCAAATGAGCCCAAGAAGGATCAAAATAGTCTGAAGATGAGGAAGCACAAGCTCCTGCATCTAAAGACTCCAAGAAAAACAGAAATTGGGCTCAGGCTATGATAGAGCTCAAAGAAGACTTCGAAAATCAAATGAGGGAGTTAGAAGAAAAACTGGGAAAAGAAAGGAGAGAGATACAGGAAAAACATGAAAATGAAGTCAGCAGCTTAGTCAAGGAAATCCAAAAAAATGCTGAAGAAAATAGCATGCTAAAAAACAGCTTAGGTCAAATGGATAAAACAGTTCAAAAAGTTATTGAGAAGAATGCTTGAAAAAGCAAAATTGGCCAGATGGAAAAAAGAGATAAGAAAACTCTCTGAGGAGAATAAATCCTTCAGACAAAGAATAGAATTCAGGGAGATTGATGAATTTACCAGAAATCAGGAATCAATACTTCAAAACCAAAAACATGAAAAATTAGAAGAAAATGTGAAATATCTCATTGAAAAAACAACTGATATGGAAAATAGACTTAGGAAAGATAATTTGAAAATTATTGGAATACCTGAAAGTCATGATCAGGAAAAGAGCCTTGACATCATTTTCAAAGAATTACTACAGGAAAATTGCCCTGATATTCTAGAAGCAGAGGGCAAAATAGAAATGGAGAGAATCCACCGATTCCCCAGAGAAAGAGATCCCAAAAAACCAACCCCCAGGAATATTATAGCCAAGTTCCAGAACTCCCAAGTCAAAGAGAAAATATTGCAAGCAGCCAGAAGGACACAGTTCAAATATCATGGAGCTGCAGTCAGGATCACACAGGACTTAGCAGCAGCTACATTGGATGCTCATAGGGCTTGGAATACAATATACCGGAAGGCAATAGAGCTTAGAATGCAGCCAAGAATGAACTACCCAGCAAGGCTGAATGTCCTCTTCCAGGGAAAAAGATGGACTTTCAATGAACCAGGGGAATTTCAAAGGTTCCTTTTGGAATGGCCAGAGCTGAACAGAAGGTTTGATCTTCAGATACAGGACTCAGGTGAAGCATGGAGATTGGAGGAGAGGGGGGAAATATGAGGTACTTAATGAGGATGAACTGCATGTATACAAAAATGATACTGATAATATTCATATGAACCATCTCAGTTAATAGAGCAGGTAGAGGGAGCTTTTATAGTTGAAGCACAGGAGAAAGCTGAATTCGAAGATAAAATATGGAGTAAAAATGGAGTCAATAAGAAAAAAAGGGAAATGGAATGGGAGAAAGAAAAAGGAGAGGGGGAATAGTCCAAGCTATTTCACATAATAAGATTTTGTTTTTTATTACAATGAGCTATTGCAATGATATGGAAGGGATGAGGGAACCTTTGCTTTCATCAGAGATGGCTAGGAGAGGAAACAGCAAATATACTCAATGGGGTATAGACAACTGGAGTAAAAAGGGGGGGCAGGGGGAAGGGGTGGGGATGTGAATAAAGGAGGAGAGGATGGACCATGGGGGGACAGTGGTCAGATATAACACATTTTCTTTTTTTACTTCTTGCAAGGGGCTGGGATTGGATGGCCTGCCCAGGACCATCAGGCCAGGTGGATTCTGGGCCTAAGGGGTGGTATGGGGGCTCAGGGCTTCTTGGCCCCAGGACCAGGGATCTGTCTGCTGCACCACTCAGCGACCCTACAGTAGAGTCAGAGTGAAAGGAGAGAGAAAATGTAGTACATGGTAGTGGAGAAATAAGAAAGGAAGGGGTTGCGATCAGCAATGGCAACGTTGGAAAAATATGGAAGTAACTTTTGTGATGGACTTATCATAAAGAATGTGATCCACTCATGACAGAGTTGATGGTGTTGGAACAAAGACTGAAACACATTTTTTGTTATTATTATTTGGGGGAGGGTGCAGGGCAAGTGGGGCTGGGTGGCCTGCCTGGGGCCACATAGCAGGGTGATCATTGGGTGTCTGGGGCTGGATTCGGACCCAGGTGCTCCTGGCTCAAAGGCCAATGCTCTGTCTGCCACCCAGCCACCCCTACTATTATTACTATTTTATTTTATTTTATTTTGGGTCTTTTTTTTTCTTCTTTTTGGTCTTTGCAGGGCAGTGGGGATCGGGTGGCTTGCATGTCACATGGCTGAGTGATTATTGGGTTTACGAGGCTGGATATGGACTTGGGTGTTCGTGGCTCCAGGGCTCGTGCTTCGTCCATTGCACCACCTGGCCATACCTACAATTATTACTATTATTTTTTTAATTTTAATTTTTTTCTCCCCCCTTTACTTTTTTGCCCAAGCAAGTCTATCTATATTCATGGGGGGAGGGGTATTTTGTTTACTTGCAAACAAATATATTTTATTAATGTAAAGAAAAACATTTATACAAAATGAGAATAAAAAAATAAATTAAAAAAACAACACACACACACACACACACACACACACACACACACACACGTTGGCTTTTGAATTATCGTTTGCCACTGTTTGTCCCATTCATCAACAATGAAATCATAAATTGGTAATTGGTCCAGCAGTTTCAGAAAACAACTTATAATGTTGAGAAAAAAAATCATCAAACATTTTGTACACTTTAACCTAGTGATCCCAAAGTCAGAAAGTAAATTTTCATATATATCAAAATAAGCATTTCAACCTTTTTCATAGTGGCAAAAAACTGGGAGGAAAACAGATGTTCATTCAACACATAATGATTAAAATTGTAGTCAATGAATATAAAGGGAGTATTACATCACAAAAAATGATAAATTTCATAATTCAAGGAATTCAGAGAAACATTGGAAGACTTATAAGAACTGATTCAAAGTGAAGAAAGCAGAACCAGGAGAACAATCTATGCAAGAACTGCAATGATGTAAAAAACAAACAAACAAAAAACAAGTCATATTCATTCATTACAATGGCTAATGTGTAGGTGAGACTTTGAAGAGAAAGCTAGAGATTTGTAATCAGGAAGACCTAGGTTAAAACCCAGCTTCAAACACTTTCTGATTGGGTGATCCTGGATAATTCATTTCATTTCTGTTATCCTCATTTAGCCCATTTATAAAATGGGAATAATAATAATAATACCTAAGTAACTCAGTAACCGATAACTGGGTCTAGGGTCAGGAAGACCTGAGTTCAAATCCAGCCTCAGACACTTTCTAGCAATGTGACCCTGGGAAAGTCACTTAACCTCTGTTTGCCTTAATCCACTCAACAACAACAACAACCCAGGGTTGTTATAAGAATAAATTGCAATAATATCTGTAAAGTGCTATAAACATTAAAATGCCATATAGGCTAGGGGTATTTTTATATGTTGTCAGACCCAAGCATTATGTTGGTTAATTTTGCTTAACTTTGTTACAGGGGTGGGTTTTGTGCTGAAAGGGGTATATTGGGTAATCTGTTAATACACATGAATTAAACACCTCCCATGTACCAAGCACTGTGTGGATGAAAAGGAAAAAAATTAACCATTCCTGCTGTCAAGGAGTTTACGTCCTACTAGAAACAGCAGATATGAAAATGAAAGGCATCAATAAACCTTTTTTTAACTACCCTATGAAACTCTACCTACTTAACTTACATATACAGGCATCATCCTAGGAGATTGTCTCCTCTGTTCCTGAAGTAGAGGACCAGGAGAGAACATTCTTTTATTTGTCAAAAATCAGCTTGGATACCAGCTGTGCTTTTCTCCTGGGTCTTTGCTTCAGTTTTCATAAAGGTTCTTTCTTTTCAGGCCTCTCAGTCAACATCCCCCATCTCTCTGTGGAAAGATAATTGAATAACCATAATTGATTACATATGAGTTAATCACTTGGGCAGAACCTGAAATTTTTCCTGCACTCCTAGATGAGTGGGCCCACTATATTTTCCCACATGTATCAGAGTTCAGAATATCATCCCTTCCTATTGGTTTAATTTTATATTTTTTAGTATTTGTATAATTCTCTTTATGTCCTTTATAATTATCTAATTCAGCTTTTTAGGGGTGGGAGTGAAAATGTATTCTAATTTTCTATTTTGTTGGTGTGAAAAACTCACTCGTGAGAGGGGCAAATTAGCAATTTTTCTATAATTTATAGTATCAGGTTCTGATTTGTCTATAGTCATACAATATTAAAGGCAAGAGTTAAAACTAGGCCTTCTTGATTCAAAGACTGGCTCTGCAACCCACTACACCACATCTTAAAACACAAACTTTGAAGGATAAGGAGGTGTCTGTTTTAGTCTTCTAATGGTAATGATCACATTGTTAGGCATTTTATAAATGTCTTTTGCCAATGATGATGATAGGTATGGAAAAAAACTTCTTTTGTGGGGCGGCTAGGTGGTGGCCCTGGAGTCAAGAGTACCTGAGTTCAAATCTGATCTCAGACACTTAATGATAACCCAGCTGTGTGGCCTTGGGCAAGACACTTAACCCCATTTGCCTTGCAAAAAAAAAAAACACTAAAAAAACTTCTTTTGTCTTGGCCTTGACTTATAAATTTAAGATTAAATTTCTTCTGCACCATTTCTAGCTACTTGGTATTTTGCCCTTGGAAGACAATAGTGGATGGGAGTGTGAGCAAATCACTTTTCATCATCTGTAAAATGGGGATAATAAGGCTGCCTTAGTGAGAGACAGCTAGGGGGTTTACCTCTAATGCTTATCAGCTAAGTGGCCTGAGTATAATACTTAAAATCTCAGTGTTCCCAAGTTTTGCTGGATCACTGGGAATTCCTTAGAACAGTAAAATCATGGGTCCAGTCCGACCTACCTTCCAGTGTTGTAATCAAACCCTGAATTATAGCTCTGGGGTATCATTTTGTTTTGTTTTGTTTTGTTCTTTGTTTCTCAAGGCAATGGGGTTAAGTGGCTTGCCCAAGGTCACACAGCTGGGTTATCATTAAGTGTCTGAGGCCCGAATTGAACTCAGGTCCTCCTGACTCCAGGGCCAGTGATCTATCTATCCACTGTACCACCTAGCTTCCCCATGGGGTGTCATTTTTAATGTAAACATATGCACCCCATAGTTACAAAATAGGGCTTAATTTATTGTTTTGTTAATAGCCTGGATTTAAGAAAGTGTTAACAATGTAGATTCAATTTAAAAGTGTGTGACAAACTTCTCCACCCTACCCACAGCCTAGTTAATAGGTCTCTGTTCCTCCTCTTACTCCTCCCGGCTATTCTAGGGAAAAGACCGAAGAATTACCTATAATCATCTTTGAGCAGAGGTTGACCTGCCTTTTTGCATTGGGTTGCCAAGGTGGCTCTGACTGAAATGAATGGGATAGCGGATGGATGAAGAAGCAAAATTACAAGGACAGGAGGGGAAGGGGTGTTTTGAGCACCAACCCCTCACAAATTCTCTTTAAACCTAGTCATTAAAAGCCAACTTTTTATTCCAACCATTTCATTTCATTAAGAGAGATGACAATTGGGGCTGCTGGGTGGCGCAGTGGGGACAGCTAGGTGGCACAGTAGATAGAGCACCGGTCCGGGAGTCAGGAGTACTTGAGTTCAAATCCAGTCTCAGACACTTAATAATTACTTAGCTGTGTGGCCTTGGGCAAACCACTTAACCCCATTTGCCTTGCAAAAAAAAAAAAAAAACCCTAAAAAGAAAAAAAGAGAGATGACAATTTAAGCCAGATGTGACACATGATCATCAGGAAGCAGTGAAGCCAACCACATTCCAAACTAGATAAGTAATTGAGAAATGTGTCTAATAAATTAAAAATCCAATAGAACATAAATAATATTGATGTTTAGTTTTATATGTCGATATGCCGCTTGCAAAGGATCCTTTAAATATGCTTAGTGCTACCACCACCCCTTTCTTATTTGAGTTTGACACCACTGATTGAAATTATTATTAGTCATTAACACACTACTAAGGATAAAGAATTTGATAACAGGATGGGGGATCCTTTGAGATGGGAGGAGGAATGTGTGATCAGATCTGACTGTATAGGGTTTGGGGACCAGAGAGAGCTTAGTCTGCACACCAACACCAATGTATCACCAGAGGGCACTGTCAACCTGGCTTGAGGGGGTCCACCATGAGGAGTTCTGTCGTGTAGCAGCCCAGTGATTAGCATTAAAGAATGTATGTTGGACGGTGGTGGGCAGGGGTAAGGTTCAGAGGAAATAGCATCAAGAGGGTTGATTTAGGTCCAAATCTATGCAACAGTGACAATGAGGAAAGTCAATGTTACCCAACTGTTAAGGCAGAAATTGAGAATGGAGGAAAACAATATTTCCTAAGAGGGGGTTGCCAGGGAGGGAAGAGGAGGAATGTGGAGGATGGCAATCGAGCTCAGGCAGAGTAAAAGAAGGATGGAACACTGAGACTCATATCTGCCTAGATGAACTGTGCAGGGAAACAACAGTTGGCCTTTATATATGATTTACAGAAAGAAACTGAAGCTGAGCTGGTAAGTTCTTGAGACATAAAGGATGCCAAATGGGATGTGTGTGTAAGAAAAGGAGATGGGTGGATTGTGTAGCAATGGCAAGAGGCATGACAATGGGCAGCCAGCATGTTCCACCGGTCACTCCACAGGTCAGAAGTGAGGAAACTCTTCAGAAGGCTAGACAAATATATAGGAAGTCATGGACAAGAGCCAAATAGGATGGACAGACATGGATGGATTGCGAATTCCCAAACTGATGAGATCTATTTGA
Organism: Macrotis lagotis; assembly: GCF_037893015.1. Lineage (NCBI taxonomy): Eukaryota > Metazoa > Chordata > Mammalia > Peramelemorphia > Peramelidae > Macrotis > Macrotis lagotis. Next base: position 271,627,971 of record NC_133661.1, on the reverse strand, counting down.
ATATGTCCATGATTTTTTAAAGTTCAAATTATTTTTAAGGATCAATAATGACTCTGAAATTTTGAGTAGGAAAGAAAAGGATGAAGAACTGAGTGTTTCTGACTTTTCTCCTAAGTCAGAGCGCCACTTAGGAGGGACAAGGTTGTGGGAGGAGGACAGCAGCCTAGAGAAATGGGATTAAAGAATGTGAGTTATCTGCAGGGTCATAGATTCTGGGCTACTTTCAAAAGACAGGATGAGCTCATAGGACTAGGAAGAATGAAGGTGACAGGATACTTCTGGGCCTCAACCAGAAGATTCTAAATGGGGGGAATGAGATAGCTATGGGATAGCAGAACAAGCACTTACATCAAGAGAAACATATCGAAATCTTAGGAGACTATTTAATATTTGGGGCAAGTTCATTTTTAATTTTTTAATTTTTATAAGAAAGATTTTATTTTGAATTTTACACTTTTCCCCCTAATCTTGCTTCTCTCCCCCCACCCCCCACAGAAAGCAGTCTGTTAGTCTTTACATTGTTTCCACGTTATACATTGATCTAAGTTGAATGTGACGAGAGAGAAATCATATCTTTAAGGAAGAAAAATAAAGTATAAGAGATAGAAAAATTACATAATAAGATAATGGGTTTTTTTTAATTAAAGGTAATAGTCTTTGGTCTTTGTTCAGACTCCATAATTCTTTTCTGGATACATATGGTACTCTCCATCATAGATACCCCGAAATTGTCCCCGATTGTTGCACTGATGGAGTGAGCAAATCCATTAAGGATGATCATCACCCCCATGTTGCTGTCAGGGTGTACAATGTTTTTCTGGTTCTGCTCATCTCGCTCAGCATCAGTTCTTGCAAATCCTTCCAGGCTTCCCTGAATTCCCATCCCTCCTGGTTTCCAATAGAACAATAGTGTTCCATGACATACATATACCACAGTTTGTTAAGCCATTCCCCAACTGAAGGACATTCACTTAATTTCCAATTCTGGGGCAAGTCAATTTTTAGGCCAGTGTTTCTTCATCTATAAAATGGAAATAATAGTTCTTCCTCACAGGACTGCCTACTGTACAATTTTATTTCATGGAAAGTATTTTCTAAACTTTAAAGCATGATAAAAATGAGTATGGGGTAAAAGTGAACTTGAGATCTTAATATATCAAAATAAATGTGTTGTTGCAGTGACAAATCTCTGTCCCTCTCAAGGCTTTTGTTTCCCCATCTATAAAATTAAGGTATAATTAAATGATCTTTAGAATGCTTTTTAACTTTGCTATTCTTGCTTCTCTGTTCAGAGGCCTTTTCTAGCTAGGATATTCAATTTTATGAGGTTCTCTGACAGTCAAAATTTTATATTCAAAGGTTTCTTCCAGTTCTAACATTCCATATTTTGTCAGAGATACACAAACTTTTTCAGTCCTTGTAATCCTCTGCAGTCTGAGATTCATCCTGTCTTTTGCAAAGTGCTTTACAAATATTAACCCATTTGATTCTCACAACAACCAGGGAAGTAGATACTATTCCAATTTTAAAGACCCCTTAGGGGAAAGAGGTATCTTAAATCTCTCATACTAGAACTATAGGATCCTAGAATGGATAGTTTATTAAAAAAAAAAAGCTCTGAGGGTCCTCCCTCCGTGCATCCTTGGATGCCTTCAGATAGTGGAAATGAACTAACTTGTAAAAAGAGAATTAAACTTGCAAAGTTCTGTCAGCAGTGATGGAGAAGAAGAGAGGACATAGTTGTTTGGAGAAAACAGAGTAGAGAAGGAGGAAAAGATAGCTTCGGGGCTTCCCAGCTAAGAGGGAGAATCTACCACCATTTGATCCTTATAACACTGGGAGCTAGGTACTATTATAAGACTCATTTTACAGATGAGGAAACTGAGGCAAGCAGGGCTTAAATGACCTGCCAAAGGGAATATACAGCTGGTAAGTGTCTGAGACTCTATTTGAACTCAAATCCACTTGACTGGTACTCTCTCCATTGTGCTCCATTGCCCTATAAAAAGACATTCTAACCAAAATCCAATTTCTCCAAAACACAATTTGTTCTTCTTGAGGCTAAGGAAGGGATTTTTTTTCACATTTTGGAATACCATGTGAGGAACTAGAGAATTAAGAGTGAGACCAGGTAAATATGTATTTGGACCAGAGAGTCAGAGAAGAGAATTTAGACAAACAGCTAAGGAGTAAAGGGGATCAGCAGGTGGAACAGTTGGTGGCAGTCAGGGAGAGGAATTATAGTCAGCAGCTAAGATGATTCTGACTGGGAGCCCCCTGTAGCTTTCTATGTCTTATTTAAATGTATGTTCATGTTATTTCTTCTAATTAATAATTTGTTTAACTACTATTAGTTTGATTTTGAGGTTGAGAGAGGAAAGACTGGCCAGCCCATGGGAGAAGAGATTCCTCTGATTTACTCTGGTGGGGGGGGGGGGTTGAATCAATTAGAAAGAATATTTTGAATTGTTGTTTTTTTCAAAAAAATAATTTCAGTAACTGTATTCCAGAGATAGTCTACCTATAAAATTCAGGGGTGGGGAAGCTCTTTTATGCCAGGGACCATTTGGATATTTTTAACATATTCATGTACTATGTTTGGTCAAAAAAGTTACTCGATTTATTGAATTTCTAGTCCCATTGCAGTTGCTCCAAACCAATACTGACAGACTAGAGATATTAAATTGCCTTTGAACCCAGTGAGGGAAATATGTAAGAAAAAGAGCAAGCAGCAGTCAAAGGAGGCATATATATTGTATGTTTGTCTAAGAATGCTTAAAAGTTTACCCATTGGGGCAGCTAGGTGGTGCAGTGGATAGAACACCAGCCCTGGAGTCAGGAGGACCTGAGTTCAAATTTGGCCTCAGACACCTATTAATTGCCTAGCTGTGTGACTTTGGGCAAGTCACTTAACCCCCACTGACTTAAATAAATAAAAAAATTTTAAAAGTTTACCTAACAGACATCAATACCCCATGGGCACTATCAATATACTGCAACATACTACAAGCACCTATCCGGTACTCAATATCTGGATACTTTGCCCCTTGTAACCCTTCCTGTGAGCTTCAAGCTTACAGAAAAATAAGAGACATAATGGTAGAGGGCATCCTACTGATTCTTCCAACTCAGTTGACAGCTTCAGACTAGCTTTCTCCAATTCAAGAGACCCTCCTAAAGGATTCAACTCTGGTGAGTTTTTTGGTACCTGAAGAACAGAAGGGATCAATGAAGAGAAAAGATCAATAGGATATGCTCAACGAGATAGGAAATACACTCAAAAGGTGACCCACAGTTCATCTCACTGATTTCTGACCTTTTTGAGAAGGTAAGATTTCCCTGTGATGGAAGACCTCAGAAACATCAGAAAGAACTAATTTTCAGTGGTATCAGAGAGCTCAATAGTGTATATCCATTACCTATAGTAATGATAATAAAAATTATCATTTGTATAGCACTCTAAAATGTTTCTGGTTTTATCATCACATCAACCCTGTGAAGCACATGCACCTAGTTTGATGATCATTCTACACACCATTTTACTGACGCAGACAGAAGTCAAGTGACTTGCCCAGGATCATGGTGTCTGAAGCTTGATTGGGACTCATCTTTCTGTATCTAGATTCAGTGCTTGATCTACCTCACTATCTTCCTAATGGTGTTATGGAAGACTCAGTTAAATGGAAAACAAAGAAGACACCAATATGTGTAGACTTTAACTACCAGACTTTGAACAAGAGAACTGATAACAACCAATACATATTAACATGAGTTTATAATGACCTGGATTCTATGCTAGTCAATTGATTGTTTTCAGTATTGATTTATATAATAGATACTACCAGAGTTCTATAGTAGAAAACAACTTTAACATGCCCAGCTGGATCTTATCACAAGGGCAACATGAACTTTGTTTCTTCAAACCAATTCCCCTTTCCTCATTTATTCTTAAGGAACTAGCATTGAGAGTAAAAGAATGCCAAACCTGGAGAAGTGAGACTGGTCAAAGAGGTCAAGGAGTAGGAAGTAAGCAGCAAAGTTAGAATTTGGACCCTGGTCTGATGCCAAATATAATGCTCCCCCTGCTCTACCACAGCCTTGCAGAGAAGGGAGTGGATCCAGATTTTTTGACTTCAAATCCTCTGTATATTCTTTTCAAGCTTTAATGCCCTTATCAGAGCTACCATTCTAAATGTGTAAGACAGTGATATACTCAAAGGTAGACAATTATCTCCCTTTTTTCCTCTCTTCTCAAGATACCTGGTTTGGTCAGTTCACATTTAATTTGCTCTGTTGTTTCCTCTTCCCCCCCCCCCCCCAAGCCTTGGTCACTGTTATTGCTTTCCAAATAGTTTCCAACTATTAAGGATCTGTGTTATGGATGATTCCTCCCCAGATATTAGCTTTGAGCTTATCTTACTTGAATCTTATTTTTCAGGACATCGTGCTCCTAGAATCACTTTATCATCGAATTCTATGGCCTTCTGTGTGATTAGATGAGACTCATGCAGTCACTCATAGATCCCTTTAATCCTCAGCTACCTTGGGTATTTGGAAAGTAGTTAATTATATTTTTATTTACTTTCACCAAATGTTCTCATTCTATTTCTTTCTGGCTTGCTGTAAAAAAGGAGGCCTCCCTCCCAGGTTTCATCTCCCTCCCTTTCCTCTCACCTTCCATTCAGATCAAGGTATAGTGAATGTCAAACTCCAGCTGCACCAGCTTATGAGGAAAGACAGGCTTTTAATAAGCCAGGGCTCAGGGTGGAGGAGCTAAGAAAATATCAGGAGATTAGGAATTTGCTGCAATGCTGGGAGACAAGGTAGCTCTGCTGATTCTTCTACATAGGACTTTATTACATCATAAAAAACCTCTTCATACTGGAAACTCACTCTAACCCTGGACAATTTCTCACACTGTAAATACCCCCTCTCCTATACCCAAAGGGCTGTCAAATTGTGCATTTCTTTGGACCCAGTCATCCTGCTACTAGAAATATAGCCACTCTTTTTGTGATGGAAAAGAATTGGAAATTGATAAGATGCCCATTAATTGGGGAAAGGCTAAACAAGTAGATGAATGCAATGGGATCCTGTTGTACTATAAGAAATGATGAAAGGACGGTTTCAGAAAAACCTGGAAAGACTTAAATGACCCGATGCAAAGTGAGGTAAACAAAACTTGGAGAACATTGTAGACCATAATAGTAACATTATAATATTCAATTGTAAAAGACTTAGCTACTCTGATTACTACAATGATCCATAACAATTCCAAAGAAGTCATGATAAAAAAAAATATGTTCCCCACCTCCAGAAAGAGAACTAATAAACTGAGTGCAAGAAACATTTTTTTCTTTTCTTACTTTTTTACTTTCAACATGGCTAATGTAGAAATGTGTATTCCATTACTTCTGATGAATAATGGGTATTGTATTTCTTGCTTTCTTAGTGAGTGGGGGAGAGTAAGAGAGGGTACTGAATATAAAAATAACAAAAATTAACAAAAAAGATAAAAATAAAGAACCAGTGTTAATTTAAAAAAAATGAGGAAGGAAATTCCCTCCATTCTTGAGGCCCTTCTTAATGATTTAATGATTGACTGGTTCCTCCAATAATATTCAATTTGAACACGAAGCCCATACCAAAAATGCCATCATTCCTCTCCAGACAGTACTGGTGACTCCACAGCATTCTCTCCATCATGCCCCTGAGCTAGGTACCCCAGCCCCTCATCTTCTCAGTTCCTTTTTATGTGTTGTCTTTTCCATGAGCTCCACTTTCATTCGAACATGAGCTCCATCCAACAAGATGATGGACTAGATATTTCCTTTGACCCTCACAATTTCTTAAACCTCTCCAAAACAGAAATTTTGTACTGGGATACCATGGACCCCCAAAAGAATTTTTTTAAAAAACCTACCTAATGCTCACTCAGTACACTTCTCCCATCACCCTACTAAGGACTGTGAAGCTGAACCAGTTTGTCTGACCCCAAATTTGCAACAAACCTCCCACTCAGAGTCCCCCTCCCTCTTCTTTGAAGCTCGTGGAGAGTCAAGGTCCAAGCTGCAGAAATATTATGTGGAGGTTTTGATGGCCAGAACTGAATCAGAATTTTGTGTTACAAAAAATCTCTCCAGGAGAGTGAAGAATCAGAGAGTATGGGGCAGGACTGTTTCCCACTTCACAGCCCCTCAATTCCCAGGGCCTTGGGTATCTCAACTCAAAACAACAAATCATTTTAGGTTGCACTTAAAGCAGTTGCACAGCATTGTGCACTCAAAGAGCTTAGGACCAGAGAGAATAGGACTGACCATGGAGGGAGGTGCCATGGTGGGCCCTGAGGGCCTCCAGGGAGTTAAAAAAGGGCAAGAATCCAGCGCCATTCACACAGGTCTAGTCCCCTAAAAGTCCCTTGGAACAGAGACCTAGATGAGGAACTAGGAGTTGTCCAGGCACTTTGGCATTTCTCTCCTAGGGAAATCACCATCCGAAGGCAGGAAATCAGAAAGTGAGAACTAAAAGAAAATAAAGAGAAAAAGGCCTGAAATAACCAATGAGCCTTGGCAAATTAATCAATAGGGAAAACATTACCAGCAGAAGGAAATATGGCCTCTGCAGAGAGTAAACAAGTTTAGGCCTCTACAAATAAATAACAGGGGAAAGGGAAGGAAGAAGGGAAAGGAAAATGACTTAGTTCTTGATAAGTCAGAGGACCCTGTGGAATTGAGGAGATATGGAACTATAACATGCAGCTCCTGAGTAGTTTAAAAAACAAATGAGAATTATGAGAACAGATTTTATGGCCTATATAACTGGTAGAATAGAAAAACTTAAATCTATGATGACAAATCTCACCAAAGAAACAAAAGAGAGGACCACTGATAGCAATGCAAGCACACCAAAATGAAGGACAATCTGGGAGAAGAGAAACAAAAAAAAAAATTTTAAAAAAAGCATGTTTTGATCTTGAAGACAACCTAATTCTCCTAACTTTAATGTAACTGAGTTAAATAATCTAATAAAACAAGAGTGAAAGGTTGAGTAAGAAAACAAAAACAACAGCAATCTGTTGCTTACAAGAAACACATTTTTAAAATAAAGACATAGGCAAAACTAAGGAATATGGGTCTCCAAGAAGAACATGTCCAAAAAACAAAACCCCTGAATGCCATAAGAAATAACACAAGAAAACTGTCCAGAAATTCTGAATATAGAAAAAGAAAAAATACCAATGGAAAGAATCCATTGGTTCAGTTCAGAAAATCAAAATCTATAAGCAGTCAGGAGAAAAACTTTACAATACAAAAGAAAGAAAATTCAAATAATACAAAACTATTCTATACCCAACAAAAAATTTAGGAGTGGTATAAATGTGTTGAAAGAACAACAGTGTTAAATATGCAAATCTGAACTTAACTATATATTTCTTATAAAGATGAACTTTTAAAAATAAATGATATTAAAAACATTCTTTTTTTTTTTTTTTTTTTTTTTAGGTTTTTGCTAGGCAATGAGGTTAAATGGCTTGCCCAAGGTCATACCGCTAGGTAAGTTTTAAGTGTCTGAGGTCGGATTTGAACTTAAGTACTGACTCCAGGGCGGGTGCTCTATCCACTGCAACACCTAGCTGCCCCAATTAAAAACATTCTTGCAAGGAAAACCAGTTCTGAAGAGATTGTTTGCTTCTGAACACCCCAAACAATAGAAATGAAATACAGGAGGAACAAATAAATGAAGAACAGCAATAGCAACAGAATAACACCAGAAAGAGAATTCTTTCTGAATGTACACAAGGAGACAAGGGTAAAGATAACAATAAAGAGATGATCCTGGGACATCATGTACAGAACCTGGGGACACTCTGTCTACAAATAAATCAGTATTTTTTTGTTTCATTACAAACTGAAAGTGTACATGGAAGGGTAATTTGCCTAGGTCAAATCAAAAGCCAATAATGAAGGGAAGGTGGTCCTTGTGGTGTCTCTGGAAGAGAAGGGGAGAAAGTGAGGAGGAAAGACAGATTGAAAAGGAGGTGGGGATAGAGGGAGACTTTATTTTAGTAGTGAAAGGAGATTCCACTGATGTATGTTCCTATAGAAGACAAGAAATGTTCTGTGAGTTATCTGCAGGGTGCTTGAAAAGACCATGGTGGGGTCAGTTAGCTACTGAGTAAAACAAAAACAAGAGGAAGAAACATGAAAACAGAAAGAAAAGGAAACTAATAAGCAAAACTATAAAGGGAAAGGGATTAAAAAAAATAAGAAGGTAAGTTTGGAGGTATAGGGAAAGATCCATTTTAAAAAAGATTATACCACCTTAAAAAAGACTGAACTAAAGCAACTAAAGAGACATCATACTATGTTTACAGGAAAAGAGGGGAGAAAATCATAACTGAAAAATAATCTTAGGAACAAATAGAGGAAAACATAAATCTAATTCTCCTAACTTTAATATAACTGAGTTAAATAATCTAATGAAACAAAAGAGTGAAAGCTTGAATAAGAAAACAAAAAACCACAACAATCTGTTGCTTACAAGAAATACATTTTTAAAATAAAGACATAGGCAAAATAAAACCGAGGGGATAGAAAAAACAATTGTTATACATCAAATGAATAAGAGCAGGAGCTGCTCTCTGGTAAAAAAAAACAAACATTCAAAAAACATAAAAGATCAACAAGAAATCTACATTATTACGCCTCAAAACCATAGACAATAAACCAGCATCAGTAATAAATTATATATTCTAAAAACTTTTAATATCCAAATTCATAAAAATAACATTAACTGAGTTAAAAGAAGACATAGATTGTAACTTAGTAGTGACAAGAGATTTTAATACCTTTCTCTTAGGTTTAGATAAGTCTAACAGAAAGATAAAAAAGTATGAAACCGAACAACTTATTGAAGAAATTAGAACTTAAGATTTATGCAAAAAAGAATATATGTAGATATCAGCACCATATGGAACTTTAAAAAAAATTCACCCTATATTAGACCACAGGGATATAGCAAATAAGTGTAAAAAAACCCCAGAAATAGTAAATGCATCCTTTACAAACCATAATAAAAATAGACATCAGTTTAGGGAACACAAACAAAAAGACAGACCCAAATAGAGACATAATGATGAAATGCTAAACAATTATGGGTCAAAGAACAAATCATAGAAATAATATCTTTGTGGGAAAAAAAATGAGAATTATGAAACAGCATGCTAAAATTTCAGGGATGCCACAAAAGATGTCCTTAGGGGGAAAATCCTATTTTTACAAACATACATTAACAAAATAGGAAAGGATAAAATTAATGAACTGAAGATACATTTAAAAAATTAGAAAGTCAACAAAATTAGGTTTGTTTAAATATAAAATAAGTACAAACAAGAGATATTAAAAATTAGAGAAGTAATAAAGTGAAAAACCCATAGGATGATCAATGAAACTAAAAGTTATTTCTTCAAAAAGAATAATAAAATTGATAAATTTTTAGCTAATTTTATTTTTAAAAAGGCAGAAAAATTAAATCAATAAAATAGCAAATGAGCAAACTGATGTAGCAAAACCTAAATAAAAAATAATCATAGTATTGTGCATATGCTAACAAAGCTAAACATTAAAGAAATAAAATAATATTTTCAATAATATAAAATATCCAACTATCAGAAGACCACATAGAAATCTTAAACTAATCTCAAAAAAGGAAATTGAACTAACTTGTAAAAGAACTAATGAAGGAGTATTCTATCAAACTTTTAAAGAATATTTGGTACTCGTACTTAATAATTTATACTTAATAAATAATAAATTATTCTCAAAAACAGGGAAAGAAAGCACTCTATCAGAATTGATTTATGGGATTAATATGGTCCTAATATTCAAACCATGGAAAGATTCCACAAATGGAAAACTACAGACCAATATCATTAATGAATATTGATATATCAAAAATTTTCAACAAAATCCTGTCAAACAGACTTAATTTATCTAAGAAATCTTTCATTATGACCAAGGGGGATATATATTAGAAATGTAAAGATGGTTCAATACCAGGAAAACAATCTACATAAACATATTAAAAACAAAAACATTCAAAAAATGTTTTGAACAAATTATAACATTTATGCTTTAAAAAAAACAAACCAAAATAATCCTTACAAAGAATAGTAATAAGAGACTCTTCTTTTATATTATTTTAAATATCAATTTAAACCCAAAGTAAGCATATGAAATGGGGACTCAGTAAAAGTTTTTCCAGTAAATACAAGAGTAAAAGAAGGATGTCTATTCTCTCCATTATTATTTGCCAGAATTTTAAAAATAGTAGAAACAGGGGTGGCTAGGTGGTGCAGCCCTGGAGTCAGGAGTACCTGAGTTCAAATGTGACCTCAGACACTTAATAATTACCTTGGGCAAGCCACTTAACCCCATTTG